>NC_066582.1:220986927-221319112 GCF_024323335.1 Lathyrus oleraceus
GCCAATTCTTTTTGATTGAGCTTGCTTGAATATCATTGATTAACTTGTTTGTTTTGTAGGTGGCTTGGCTCACATGCCTTGAGCCTTGTGCCTTGCACATTCATTTGCTTCTGACTAACTGTTAATGTCTGTTTCCTTTTGCTTTGATTTGAGTTGCATACTAACATCTGCTTGACTATCTCAGGTACTTTTAGTTGCCTTTAGTTCCTTGTGAACTTTGCTTTGCTTTGCTTGTATAAGCAATTTGCATTGAGGTATACCCCTTACTCTTCATGTAGTCTGGAAGACCTGGCCTGTTACTTGGCCAGGCAACTGTCTGAAGTCCTCCTTAAGAGGCAATGTTTGTGGATGTTTAATTTTGTCCTTGCATAGAGTCAAAGACCTCCTAAGTGAAGAGGCAATTGGCGGAACCCAAGGGATATGCAATTTATCCCCTTCTATTCTGTGTGTCATCTGCTTTGCTCACACCACTGTGTTGATGCATTGCAGATACAAACCCAAGATCTTGTACAATTGTACAGTTGAGTCAGTTTTAAATGTGTAGAAGGGTTCCCACTTTCTGAACCCACACATTCTTGTCTTAAGCTCTCCCAGGCCAGGGATAAGAGCTGTGAAGTCTTATCTTCACTCACCTTTCATCTGCTTCACCTTAGCCCCTCAATGGCAAGGTTAAGAGCTAACACTACCCAGTTCCAGTGGTTTGTTTGTTGAGGTTGATATGACCCCTCGACTAAAACCTAACCTTGTTTGAGCCCATTGCTTGCATATAGTGTGTGTTACTTGTGCTTGTGTGTTTGTTTGACTTGCTTCCTGTGCAAGTTAGGGTTAGTTTAGACTTGCTTCCTGTGCAAGTTAGGTTTTGCTTGGCTTGCTTCCTGTGCAAGTTAAGTGTGTGTGTGGCTTGCTTCCTGTGCAAGTCATGTTTAGGATAGGCTTGCTTCCTGTGCAAGTTAGCTAGAAACCTTAACTTAGGGATGATTTTGCATGATAACATCTAGGCTCGAGTCGAAGTCTCCCTAGTGTTGTGTCTCCCTCTGTTATCTGGTTAGGCTAGTCCTTTATCCCTCCGTAGGGGAACTACATCGCCCTGATCCTCATACCAGATGAGGTACGTAGGCAGGAGATGAGCTGATCTCTCCGGGCGCCTGTGTCTTTGTTTTGTCTTGTTGTGTGCTTGGAAGCTGATGTAAGTCCATCGAGTGGCATTTGGGTTCCAGTGTGGGTTTGTTGGTTCGGATGCTGATGTAAGTCCAGTGATTGGCATTCGGGCTCCACGTTTGCCTTTGCCTGTGTTTATTTGTGTGCGTGTCAACCGAGCTACGAATGCTCTGATTCTCCTCTCGTCCGAGAAGATACGTATGCATAGGATGCGATATCCTAGCGAGCATGTTTTCCCCCAGTCCGAACTACTTCGACTCTGATGTCTATGCCTGATAGACTAAGTAGGCCCAGGATGCGATATCCTGCCGAGTCAGTCTTGTCTGTTTTCTTGTGTCTCTTTCAGCCAGTGTGTGTGTGTGTGAGCAGTATTTTAGCAACCATTTTCCTTTCTATTGTGCGTGGATCCCGTCGAGTACGACGGATGCGTAGGGGTGCTAATACCTTCCCTTCGCATAACCGACTCCCGATCCCATTCTCTTTGGTCGCGAGACCATGCTTTTTTTCCAGGTTTACTCTGAGCGTTTCCTTTCCCTCTTTTGGGATAAATAACGCACGGTGGCGGCTCTGTTGTTTTTGTTTTCCCGCCGGTTTTTCGCGTAATGCGACAGCTGGCGACTCTGCTGGGGACATAGAGAAGTTGACCTATGCTGGTCCATCTTCCCTTAGCGAGTCTCTCCTAGCGCTCTCTAGGTTAGGGTTTTGGTTGCTGTTTGCTGTTTTTTATTGCATTCATTCCATTTATTGTTTGCATTTATGTTTGCACTTATGTTTGCATTCATTCACATTCATTATTCACCTGGCTGGTTGTCTGTTTCTCTCTGTTGGGGTGGGAGTTACATGAGGTAAAAGGCCCAATACCCAGGCTATGAGTGAAATCTAGGATACTTAGGAATAGAGTGATTCATAGGAAGCGGGTGGTATTGCGCCACTTAGCGGAACATTGATATCACGAGCAGTTCAGACCCTGGTGGGACATTATCGTTACATACTTCGGGTGTGTATATGATGATGTTCTGCGAAAGGTTATTTATGCTGCGTTTCTCTCGACCTTACCCTGGCCTAGACGACACCCGTGAGTGGGGAGGGAATGATCATTATTACAGGTACAGTTGGTGACTTGTTGGTGACTTGTTGGTGACTTGTGATCCTGTTGGTGACTATTGGTCCAGAAGTTTGGGGTCTCAGATGACTTTGGGTTTCAGATGAATATGTGGTTCCGAGCTCAAGCCGAAGCTTTGATCCTGTGTTCTGAGAGACACAGCCAACCAGTCTTATCTGCATCATTTGCATCATAACATGTTTATTTTCAAAAAAAATACGCAAAAAAAAAAAAGAAAAAAAAGGGGAAAAAGAAAAAGAAAAAAAACTAATCCCTGCATGCATATCATTTCTCAGGTACATTCCAGAGCTTGTTCACTGATAGAGATGGCAACAGTCCCAGAGTTGAAGCGGAAGACTTGTTCCTACAGCTTTCACCGTGAACCTTTGACGTCTCTGATTGAGTTGAGCAACCTTATGACCAGTAGTAACCAGAAGGGGTTTGTTGACCAGTATGGAGATATTCTGACCCTGTTGAAGATGGTAGTCGATCCGGTGCCGTTGCAGACTCTTCTACAGTTCTACGACCCAGAGCTTCATTGTTTCACCTTTCAAGATTATCAGTTGGCGCCTACCCTCGAGGAGTACTCCATTCTGCTGAGTGTCCCGGTCCGGTATCAGGTTCCTTTCTTGGATGTGCCCAAGGAGGTTGATTTCAGAGTTGTTGCCAGAGCTCTCCATTTGGGTATCAAGGAAGTCAGCGATAGTTGGAAGTCCAGTGGGGATGTTGTAGGATTGCCTTTGAAGTTTCTGTTGAGGGTAGCTAGAGAAGAAGCAGAGAAGGGAAGTTAGGAAGCATTTCATGCTCAGTTGGCCGTCATGATCTATGGGATCGTCCTGTTTCCGAGTATGCCCAATTTTGTTGACTATGCTGCAGTCAGTATTTTCATTGGAGGAAATCCAGTTCCTACTCTGTTAGCTGACACTTACTATGCTATTCACAGTAGGCATGGTAAGGGTGGGGCTATCAGGTGTTGTCTCCCGCTTTTGCTCAGGTGGTTCTTGTCTCTCCTGCCAGTCAGCGGACCTTTTGAGGATGCTCAGAGCACGCATAAGTGGACTCAGAGGGTTATGTCTCTTACCTCCTATGATATCAGGTGGCAATCTTACCGGATGGATGCGCGTAACGTCATTATGAGCTGTGGAGGATTCCGTAATGTGCCACTCGTAGGGACTAGGGGTTGCATCAATTACAACCCGGTTCTTTCTCTCCGCCAGTTGGGGTTTGTGATGAAGGGAAGACCACTTGAGGCTGAGGTAGCAGAAAGTGTGTATTTTGAGAAGCAGAGTGACCCGGCTAGATTGGAGCAGATAGGGAGAGCTTGGAAGTCTATTGGTGTGAAGGATGGATCTGTCTTAGGGAAGAAGTTTGTCGTTGCTATGCCCGATTACACTGATTGGGTCAAGGAGAGAGTAGAAACTTTGTTGTTACCCTACGATAGGATGGAGCCGTTGCAGGAGCAACCACCTTTGATCCTTGCTGAGAGTGTGCCTGCGGAGCGCTACAAGCAAGCCCTGATGGAGAATCGCCGTTTGAGAGGGAAGGAGCAAGATACCCAGATGGAGCTGTACAAAGCCAAAGCTGATAGGTTGAATTTGGCTCATCAACTCAGAGGAGTGCGAGAAGAGGATGCTAGCAGACTGAGAAGCAAGAAGAGATCCTACGAGGAGGTGGAGAGCATGTTAGATGCAGAACACCGGGAGTGCTTGAGGCTGCAGAGAGCTGAGGCCAGCTATCAGAAGAAGATCAGAGACTTGGAGAAGCAACTCAGAGATAAAGACATCCAGTTGAATAAGGAAGTAGACTTGAGACAGGCGTCAGAGAACCACCTTGGAGGAGAAGTGGTAGAGCTTAGACGACAACTGAAGGAGAAGATCACTCTTTTGCCAGAATGTTCAGAATGTGACCTGTTGATAGACCAGTGTCAGTACTTGAAGACTCTCATTCCGGGAGGCCGTTTGTCTTAGCTTGTATCTTTGATATGTATGTTGAGAATCACCTCCAGGCTTGTTGGATGGGATTCATTGTTGTACTCCGATTGTTTGGATTTTCTTTGTCGACTTTGTTATATGATCCTGTTACTCATATAGATGAGGTTGTTGGTTTCACCTTGTACTCATCACTCTTGTGTATGTTGTTTCTGTGCTTCTGTGTTGTTCTTGCTGCAGGTTGCCATCTTTTGAGGATGACTCAGGCTCTTTGAATGCCTGAGGAAGGAACATATCATGTGCATCATACGCATCATTAGCACCATACTCATATCATTTTGCATAACAGGTGTTCTTGGTCGTGACTTCTCACTCTTGGTTCCTGTTCAGGCAGGATAGCTGATCAACGTCCGCACCGCTACTCAACAAGACTGAATCAACAGAGAGGTATGGATCAAGTTCAAGCAGAGTTGGCTGAGATGAAGGCTAACATGGCCCAGTTTATGAATATGATGCAAGGGGTTGCACAAGGTCAAGAAGAACTTCGAGCCATGGTTCAGAGACAAGAGGCTGCAATTCCACCGGTCAACCATGCTCCGCCAGAGGGAGGCCCGGTCAATGATAATAATGTTGCTGCTGCTGTACCCATCAACAACTATGCTACAGGTGATGAGTTGGGGGGAATTCGAATCAACGGTCAACCTATTGCTCCAGATGCCGCTAATGCCAGAGCAGTCCGTGCCCCGGCCCGTAATCCTGTTCCGATTGTTGACAGACAAGAGGATATGTTCACTCTGATCAGTGAAGACGAAGACGTTGTGGGAAGGGTTGATGAGAGGGATCGTAAAGTTGATGCCCTTGCTGAGAAAATTAGAGCTATGGAATGTCAGAATTCTCTCGGTTTTGATGTTACCAATATGGGGTTGGTGGAAGGTTTGAGAATCCCTTACAAGTTCAAAGCACCGTCCTTCGATAAATACAACGGTACTTCTTGCCCTCGCACCCATGTGCAGGCTTATTATCGAAAAATCTCTGCGTATACAGATGATGAAAAGATGTGGATGTATTTTTTCCAAGATAGTCTATCTGGGGCTTCTTTGGACTGGTACATGGAATTGAAGAGAGATTCTATCCGATGCTGGAGGGATCTGGGTGAGGCCTTTTTGAGGCAATACAAACACAACATGGACATGGCACCGAGCCGGACTCAGCTGCAGAGTCTTTGTCAGAAATCCAACGAAAGCTTCAAGGAGTATGCCCAGAGGTGGCGTGAACTGGCTGCTAGGGTTCAACCCCCTATGCTGGAGAGGGAGTTGACAGATATGTTTATCGGCACTCTTCAGGGTGTGTTTATGGACCGGATGGGGAGCTGCCCATTCGGTAGTTTTTCTGATGTTGTCATTTGTGGAGAGAGGACTGAGAGCTTGATTAAAACTGGGAAGATCCAAGATGCTGGTTCCTCTTCTTCTAAGAAGCCGTTTGCTGGGGCACCTCGTCGAAGAGAGGGTGAAACTAATGCTGTTCAATACCGCAGAGATCAGAACAGAAGTCAACGCTGTCAGGTTGCTGCAGTGACCATTCCGGCACCTCAACCTCGTCAACAACAACAACAAAGAGTTCAACAACCGCAACAACAACAACAACAACAACGTCCGTATCAGCCCAGACAAAGGATGCCTGATCGACGTTTTGATTCGCTACCCATGTCGTACGCCGAACTGCTGCCCGAACTACTCAGGTTGGGATTGGTTGAGTTGCGTACAATGGCTCCGCCTACAGTATTGCCTCCTGGGTACGACGCCAACGTCCGTTGTGACTTTCACTCTGGGGCACCAGGGCATCATACTGAGAAGTGTCGGGCTCTCCAGCACAAGGTCCAAGATTTGATCGATGCCAAGGCGATCAACTTCGCTCCAGTGCCTAACGTCGTAAACAACCCTATGCCTCAGCATGGTGGGCATAGAGTGAACAATATTGAGGGGAAAGAAGCTGAAGATCTGGTTGTTAATGTTGATGATGTTCAGACTTCTCTGCTAGTTGTGAAGGGCCGTCTGCTGAATGGGGGTGTCTACTCGGGCTGTGATGAGGATTGTTTGGGCTGTGCAGAATCTGAGAATGGTTGCGACCAGTTAAGGGCCGGTATCCAGGGTATGATGGATGAGGGTTGTTTGCAATTCAGTAGGGCTGTAAAAGATCGTGGGACAGTGTCAACTATCACCATTTACTTTAAACCGTCTGAAGGACGTGGACAAAGGGTCGTTAGTGCACCTGCAACAAATGGTACCCCAGTTACCATTTCCGTGCCTGTAACCATCAGTGCTCCAACTACTATCGTTGCGTCTGGAAGAAGGGCTGTTGAGAATAGTAGAGCCGTGCCGTGGAAGTATGATAATGCTTACCGCAGTAACAGAAGGGCTGAAAGTCAGACGAGACCAGTGAATCAAACTCCAGTGACAATTGGTTTACCGAATAGAGTTCCTGCAACTGTTGGTCCGGCTGTGGATAATGTAGGGGGTCCAGGAGGTTTTACCAGAAGCGGTCGTCTGTTCGCACCGCAGCCTTTGAGGGACAATAATGCTGAGGCTCTCGCCAAAGCAAAGGGTAAACAAGCTGTGGTTGAGGAAGGACCTGTCCAGAAGGAAGCGCCCGAGGGCTCATTTGAGAAAGACGTGGAGGAGTTTATGAAGATAATCAAGAAGAGTGACTACAAGATTGTAGATCAGTTGAATCAAACTCCGTCCAAGATTTCTATACTTTCACTGTTGTTGTGCTCTGAGGCACACCGTAATGCCTTGCTGAAGATGTTGAATCTGGCTTACGTGCCTCAGGAGATTTCTGTCAATCAACTGGAGGGTGTGATGGCCAATGTGAGCACCAGGCATGGTGTAGGATTCACCAACCTGGACTTACCGCCTGAAGGGCGGAACCATAACAAAGCCTTGCACATCACCATGGAGTGCAAGGGGGCAGTGTTGTCTCACGTATTGGTAGACACCGGGTCGTCGCTGAATGTGTTGCCTAAGCAGATTCTGAAGAAGATTGATGTGGAAGGGTTTGTGCTTACTCCCAGTGACCTGATCGTTCGTGCTTTCGACGGCTCCAAACGTTCTGTGTGTGGGGAAGTTACCTTGCCTGTGAAGATAGGTCCTGAGGTATTCGATATCATCTTCTATGTTATGGACATCCAGCCCGCCTATAGTTGTTTATTGGGGCGTCCATGGATTCATGCAGCAGGGGCAGTCTCGTCGACTCTCCATCAAAAACTCAAGTATGTCTGGAACGGTCAGATTGTGACTGTGTGCGGTGAAGAAGAGATTCTGGTGAGTCATCTATCCTCGTTCAAGTATGTTGAGGTGGATGGCGAGATCCACGAAACCTTATGTCAGGCGTTTGAGACTGTGGCTCTTGAGAAAGTGGCGTACGCTGAGCAGAGGAAGCCAGGTGCTTCAATTACTTCTTACAAGCAGGCTAAGGAGGTTGTTGATTCTGGCAAAGCTGAAGGCTGGGGCAAGATGGTGGACTTGCCTGTCAAAGAAGACAAATTTGGCGTTGGTTACGAGCCTCTCCAAGCAGAGCAGAATGGTCAAGCGGGTCCGAGTACCTTTACCAGCGCTGGGCTGATGAATCATGGCGACGTCTCTGCAACCGGTAGTGAAGACTGTGACAGTGATTGTGATTTGGACAACTGGGTTCGCCCGTGTGCACCAGGGGGGTCTATCAACAACTGGACGGCTGAAGAAGTGGTTCAAGTTACTCTTCTGACAGAGTAATTTTCTGTTGTTTTTTCATTTTGCATGAAAATCCTACGATCTGCCCAAGGCGTAGTGATTCATTGTAGGGCCTCATCATGTTTTAATGATTATCATTAATGAAGGACATTTTTTGAAATCAAACTTTGTGATCCCTGTCTTTCTATTTTTTGTTTTCATCCTTTTTCAAAAACAATAAAAATGGCAATGTTTTTGTTTTTTGTGACTTTATTGAACTCTTTTTCTAAAACAAAGCATTAAACATGCAGAAGCGATCTTATGGCATTCACTATGAACAGTTCTGTTATGGCTCAGTATGATTTCGACAATCCCATCTACCAAGCTGAAGAGGAGAGTGAGGAAGACTGTGAACTTCCTGCAGAATTGGTCAGATTGCTGAAGCAGGAGGAAAGGGTCATCCAACCTCATCAGGAGGAGTTGGAGGTTGTTAATTTGGGTACTGAGGACGCCAAAAGAGAAATCAAGATTGGGGCTGCTTTAGAGGACTCTGTCAAGAGGAGGCTGATTGAGATGCTGAGAGAATATGTGGAGATATTCGCCTGGTCATATCAAGATATGCCTGGGTTAGATACAGACATTGTGGTGCATCGATTACCTCTTAGAGAAGGATGTCCTTCGGTCAAGCAGAAGCTTCGTAGAACGAGTCCTGACATGGCAACTAAGATCAAGGAAGAGGTTCAGAAGCAGTGGGATGCAGGTTTTTTGGCTGTTACAAGTTATCCCCCATGGGTGGCCAACATCGTTCCTGTGCCGAAGAAGGATGGTAAAGTCAGAATGTGTGTCGATTACCGGGATTTGAATAGAGCGAGTCCGAAAGATGATTTCCCATTACCTCACATTGATGTATTGGTTGATAATACGGCTCAATCCTCGGTATTCTCTTTCATGGATGGTTTCTCTGGATATAATCAGATCAAGATGGCGCCAGAGGACATGGAAAAGACGACATTCATTACACCTTGGGGCACGTTCTGCTATAAGGTGATGCCATTTGGGCTAAAGAATGCTGGTGCTACCTATCAGAGGGCAATGACGACTCTTTTTCATGACATGATGCACAAAGAAATTGAAGTGTACGTAGATGATATGATCGCGAAGTCGCAGACAGAAGAGGAGCACTTGGTTAATTTGCAGAAGCTGTTTGATCGGTTGAGAAAGTTCAAGCTGAGGTTGAATCCGAACAAGTGTACGTTTGGGGTGAGATCAGGGAAGCTTTTAGGCTTCATTGTCAGTGAGAAAGGGATTGAGGTTGATCCAGCGAAAGTCAAAGCTATTCAAGAGATGCCTGAACCGAAAACGGAGAAGCAAGTCCGTGGGTTTTTAGGGAGATTGAACTACATTGCAAGGTTCATATCTCATCTAACAGCCACGTGCGAACCAATTTTCAAACTGCTTAGAAAGAATCAGGCGATCAAGTGGAATGATGATTGTCAGAAAGCTTTTGACAAGATTAAAGAGTATTTACAGAAACCTCCAATCCTTATACCTCCAGTTCCAGGGAGACCTCTGATAATGTACCTGTCAGTGACTGAGAACTCGATGGGGTGTGTATTGGGACAGCATGACGAGTCTGGTCGAAAAGAGCATGCCATATACTACCTTAGCAAAAAGTTTACCGACTGTGAAACAAGATATTCACTGCTCGAGAAAACTTGCTGTGCTTTGGCCTGGGCTGCTCGCCGACTGAGGCAGTATATGTTGAACCATACTACCTTATTGATTTCTAAGATGGATCCAGTAAAGTACATCTTTGAGAAACCAGCTCTCACCGGACGCGTTGCTCGTTGGCAGATGATTCTAACAGAATATGATATTCAGTACACGTCACAAAAGGCCATCAAAGGTAGTATTCTGTCAGACTACCTCGCCGAGCAACCGATTGAAGATTATCAGCCTATGATGTTTGAATTCCCTGATGAAGACATCATGTATCTTAAAATGAAAGATTGCGAAGAGCCTCTTGTCGAGGAAGGACCGGATCCGGATGACAAATGGACACTGATGTTTGATGGGGCTGTGAATATGAACGGTAACGGTGTTGGGGCAGTATTGATCAATCCTAAAGGTGCTCATATACCTTTTTCTGCCAGATTGACGTTTGACGTCACCAACAACGAAGCTGAGTATGAGGCTTGTATCATGGGGATAGAAGAAGCCATTGATCTGAGGATCAAAACGCTTGACATTTATGGAGATTCCGCTCTAGTGATCAATCAAGTCAACGGAGATTGGAATACGAACCAGCCGCATTTGATTCCGTATAGAGATTACACCAGAAGAATACTGACGTTCTTCAAGAAGGTGAAGTTGTATCATGTCCCCCGGGATGAGAATCAAATGGCTGATGCCTTGGCTACTTTGTCGTCAATGATCAAAGTTCATTGGTGGAATCATGTGCCACATGTTGCGGTGAATCGACTCGAGAGGCCTGCGTATGTGTTTGCAGCCGAGTCTGTTGTGATTGATGAGAAGCCGTGGTATTATGACATCAAGAACTTCCTCAAGACTCAGGAGTATCCTGAAGGTGCGTCGAAGAATGACAAGAAAACCCTGAGAAGGCTAGCTGGAAGCTTCTATTTGAATCAGGATGATGTGCTGTATAAGAGAAACTTTGACATGGTCTTGCTCAGATGCGTGGACAGACCCGAGGCGGACATGTTAATGCAGGAAGTTCATGAAGGTTCCTTCGGTACTCATGCCGGCGGACATGCAATGGCTAAGAAATTGTTGAGAGCGGGTTATTACTGGATGACTATGGAATCCGATTGTTTCAAGTATGCTCGGAAGTGCCATAAGTGTCAAATCTATGCTGATAAGGTGCATGTACCACCAAGCCCTCTGAATGTCATGAATTCGCCTTGGCCGTTTGCCATGTGGGGCATTGATATGATTGGGAAGATTGAGCCTACTGCTTCGAATGGACATCGCTTCATTTTGGTAGCGATTGACTATTTCACCAAATGGGTGGAAGCAGCTTCCTATGCTAACGTTACCAAACAAGTGGTTACCCGGTTCATCAAGAAAGAAATCATATGTCGTTATGGAGTTCCTGAGAGAATCATCACTGACAATGGTTCGAATCTCAACAACAAGATGATGAAAGAGCTTTGTAAAGATTTCAAGATTGAACATCACAATTCTTCTCCTTACAGACCGAAGATGAATGGTGCTGTAGAAGCGGCAAACAAGAATATCAAGAAGATTGTGCAGAAGATGGTCGTTACGTACAAGGATTGGCATGAGATGCTGCCTTTCGCTTTGCATGGGTACCGTACCTCAGTACGTACGTCGACCGGGGCAACCCCTTACTCCCTTGTGTATGGTATGGAAGCTGTCCTACCTGTTGAAGTGGAGATTCCTTCTCTGAGAGTTTTATTGGATGTCAAGCTGGACGAAGCCGAGTGGATTCGAACAAGGTTTAATGAGTTGAGCCTTATCGAGGAGAGACGGCTAGCAGCTGTATGTCATGGACAGTTGTATCAGAGAAGGATGAAGCGAGCCTTTGATCAGAAAGTGCGTCCTCGAAGCTATCAGATCGGTGATCTAGTTTTGAAGAGGATCCTCCCTCCCGGTGCAGATAACAGGGGCAAGTGGACTCCTAATTATGAAGGTCCGTATGTTGTGAAGAAGGTCTTCTCCGGTGGAGCCTTGATGCTTACAACTATGGATGGTGAAGATTTTCCGTCTCCTGTTAACTCAGATGTAGTCAAAAAATACTTCGCATAAATTGACCCGCTGGACAAAAAGAAATAAAGAGTCCAGGCAAAAAAAGGGCATCCCGGCGAACCAAAAAACAGAAAGAAAAGGTTCGGGCATAAATTAGGGATAAAATGAAAAGAATTTGTACACCCGGTAAGTTGAAAACCAGCAAGGGCGACTTAGGCAAAAATGGGTATCCCGGTGGATTGAAAACCCGAAAGGGCGATCCAGCCAAAAGAGGGATTAAAGCGAAGACTACAGTCTGAGTTTGTCTACTTCATCAAGCTTTATCGTCTGCCATCTCGAAAGATGTGATCCGTCCAGTCATTCTTCTCAGAAAGCAAGGAGTTGGGAGGAAAACTAATGATCTGTGAGTTATAACAGAATTGGGAAATAGTGGATGCCGTGTTCACGTTGCCATTAGGATAGATTTTTCCTTTTGTGCGCAATTACCTCTTTCTAGGAATTGCCTCCCAATGTATTTGCCTTTTCAGGCGCATTTTCAATCAATAAAAGTCGTTATTCAGATAAATGGCTCTTTTGTCTTTATTTTTACTGTTTTGTTTGCAAAAATGTCCGAATTTTTGATAAGCATTGCATATAAAAACATGAAGGCTAAACAATAGCTTGCAGGATGATGAAACATTTGAAAATCATTTTGAATGTTGAGGACACTTGAGCGTATCTTGTCCATGTATCCCCTGGGGGCATTTTGTTGTGCTGTTTTTCAGGATTGGCATCTGTGAGGACGTTTCCTCAGCAATATTTTCCCCAAGCAAGTTTGGAAGCTATCAGAGCTATGTTCCCCTGCGGAGACGTCTGTGGATAGTGCCTTCTATTCCCCAACAGATCTAAGGATTGCCTATCCCCAGCAGGCCTGTATTTGCCGATTTCCTCCCCGAGTGAGGCAGGTTCATTGAAATTTATCTCCAGCATTTATCCTATCTGTGGACTGAAGGATATCCCCAGCGGAGTTTACCTTCCCCCAGCAGCAGTGCTATTCTCCAACATGAGTGAGAAGTCGTTGCTCTCCCTGCAGAGTCTCCCCGCAGAGTTGGAGTACCCGATCAGTTTTGGCTCCCCAGCCGGAGTTTTTCATCATTTTTGCATTCTCGCATTTTAGTGATCATTGCATCCTCAAACTGCGTAGCATTCCCATTCAATATGGAGCATTACGCCATAGAAAAATTCAAACATATGCATTCATATGTTAACCTCACCAGACCGTATCCCCGGCAGAGGCGGATCATTTCATTCAACATCAGCACAGCAAGTCTGCTACAGTTGCTCTTGACAGCATTCAGGATTGATATCCCCACAGAGGTTTATTTCCTCACCCGTTGGTGACAGAAAGTTTGTTTCTCCCCAGTGAGACCCCCAGCAAGTGGTCAACCTTGCCTTGACATATCTAAGATGTTGTTCTTGTGATACCGGTAAGTGTCATGCCAGCGCCCGCGTGTGTTTCTTTGTTGGTGTCGGTAAACACCATTGTTTCGGTGTCTGTAAACATCGGGTATCTTCCCCAGTCATCAGTAAATGTCTGGTCATCATGTTTGATGTCGGTAAACACCATTGTTTCGGTGTCTGTAAACATCGGGTTTTCTCCCCAGTCATCGGTAAATGTCTGGTCATTTTTTTTGATGTCGGTAAACATCATCTTTCGATGTCGGTAAACATCGAGTCTTTTCCCCAGTCATCGGTAAATGTCTGGTCATTTTTTGATGTCGGTAAACATCATCTTTCGATGTCGGTAAACATCGAGTCTTTTCTGCAGTCATCGGTAAATGTCTGATGATCCCCAGCTAGAGATCCCCAGTAGAGTCATCGGTAAATGTCCTATCTGGTTTCCAGTTGCAAATACTTGTCTTTTCCCTTAGTGAAGTGTTCCCCGGTCATCGGTAAATGTCTGGTCGTTTGTTTTGATGTCGGTAAACATCATCTTTCGATGTCGGTAAACGTCGAGTCTCATCCCAGTCATCGGTAAATGTCTGGTCATGCTTTGTTTCCTTGTTGATAAAATCAAGATCCCCAGAAGTCGTCGGTAAACGTCTTGTCTGATTACACCACAAAGATTTTGTTTCCCCCCAAGTGGAGACGCCATCGGTAAATGGCCCTGTATGCTTCGATATCGGTAAATATTGAATGCCCAGTTTTATCCGCCATCGGTAAATGGCCCCGTTTTCTTCGATATCGGTAAATATCGGATCTCCAGTTGCAGTAGCCATCGGTAAATGGTCGAGTTGAAGTTGGTATCGGTAAATGTCAAGTTTCTTTGAAGCCACCATCGGTAAATGGTCTTGCTTCCTTTTACATCAGAGTTGTTTCCCAGCAGCCATCGGTAAATGGTCTTGCTGAAGTTGACATCGGTAAATATCAAGTTTCCAGTTTCTAACCATCGGTAAATGGTTTCGCCTTTCTGAAGTTGTCAATTGCAGGCGTCATCGGTGAATGACGTGGTTCTCCTTGTGTCATATCCGGCAGAGTGCAAATTTCTACGGTTCTTTGATATTCAATCCCTGTTTACCCTGAAAGTCTGACAGCCGTTGCTCTCATCCATTCGGGTTCCCAGCTGATTGAATAGGGGCAGCTGTAGCACCTCAAATTTGCACCTATCATTGTACATGCATTCTCATATTAGGTCATAACATAACATGGTCCACTGCATAACATTGCATTGTCCTATTTGCCTCAAGTGCAAGCCAATCAAGAGAATTAGGTCAAACTGGTCAGGAGATCAGTCAGTCAAGCAAGCAAGTGCATTTCTCAAGGAGCCAAGGCCCTAGGGTTGGTCCAACATGTTCACATGACTTGGGGATCCATTTGAAGTGTTTTGGTCAAGGATTGGATGTTCAGAAGTCATCAGTCAATGCACAATTTGCCAGAAACCCTAAAAAAGTCAAACTTGGTCAACTGTGTCTGATTTTATGGTTTTGATGGATGGGTTTGGTTTGAGAGAGCTTATTCATGTCCCAATAGGCCTCATATATCATGTCCAACACCATCATGGAAGAATTTGAAGCCAGATCAGAAATTTCCAAAAAGGGAAACTTGACCTGTAACTGAAATTTACCAAAAATGGAAAGTCTTGATCCTCAAACTTACATCATGATACAAGCTTCAAATGAATTTTTGCCCAACATGAAAGTTGAATATCTTGTTCTCCCATTTCCAAAAAGTCCAAGAACACTCAATTCCCATGTATGGTTGGCAAGTTATGACCAATTCATTTTCAAAAATTCTTGAACTTCAAAAGGCCATATCTCCCAAACCATTTGGCCAAATTGGGTGGGGTTTTTTGCTACAAGTCACATTTGATGCCATCTTCCCAAAAATGTCATCACCATTCACCAAAACTTCACCAATCAAAATGGCATTTTTGGACTTGCATGAATTGATTTCAAGTGTGGTATAAAAGTGAATTTTTGAGATAGCCATTTCTAATCAATTTGGCCATTCAAATATGTTCAGAAATCATATTTTGGTCATGTTACAAAGTCATTTTCGTGCAGTACACACAGCCATTCCTAACTTGCTTGAAAATTGGCCAAAAGTACATTTTTCACCAACTCCATCCCACCTTTTCATGGACTGTGATTTGTACCCTTAAACAGAGTATTTAAACATCATTTTTCTGCTAAATGAAACCCTAGCAGCCACCATTTTACAGCAGAAAAACCCTTGTTCTTTCATTCTCTCAAAACTTCATCTTTGGCCATTTTCAAAATCTGTCAAAGAAACTCAAAGAGCTTGACATTGCCTTGCCTAAAACAACATCCATACAACATTGTGAACCTGTTTCAACCATCATTCTCCAACTGTAAGGCTGTTTTGCTGGACTGGTTTTTCAAAGCATCATCCATGGCAGATTTGTGGTCGAGCAAGAACAAGCTTCATTGAGCCAAAGTATCTTCACCATTCATCATTAGGAGGGTTTTAAAGCATATGTTTCACTTTAATATAGCCAAACAACAACTGCATCACAACTTTGCTTCAGATTTGGTAAGAAATCAAACTTAACCATTTGCTAAATCATGCTATGCTTTGTATAGGTCTTGCCATGCTGATTCTATTGAGCTTTAAATCACTGAAAACTGTTGAGTAATTAGGAAGAAATGTTGATTTGAAATTTGATGTTCATTTATGTTTTTACGTGGTTTGTCCATGATAGCACGATTCCATGAAGATGGTTGTTGGATTGTGAATGTGTGATGGAAGATGCACACATTGATATATTTGTTTTTGAATTTGGAGAAAAAAAATTTTTGAGCTGGGTTTGTATTGATGAATGCGTGAATACTGGAAAAATAAATGTTGCTGCCAAGCTGTTTTGATCCATAAGGGTTCGTGTGTACGCGGTGCATGTTGTTTCATGAAGAAACATGTTGATTGGCTGTACGCCTGGCCCATGCTGCAGCGCTATTGGTCCAGGAAATTTTGACCAGGCCTTTGACTTATTTCATTTAACAAAACGGTGGGTTTTGTACTCACACCCATTGAAACAAAACGCTAAGTTTTGTTCTCAGCGAAGCACGCCAGGCCAAGGCTGATGTGTGCAGCCACGTAGGCGTGTGAGTGGCGGAATGATTGGCCAAGGGGCGCTTGACCGTCCACGCGTATAAGGTCCCGTTGACCAGGCGATTGGATACGCAGCGTTTTGGCTGGCTCCTGGAACCCACTTCGAATCCGGCTGAGGGAATTTCCCAATTTTAATCATTTCTTTTCATTATTCTTCATTGTTTCAACCTTTATTTCATTTGCCATGCCTAACTTACAAAATCCATAAGTCCATCATTTGTGATCCAAAATTAATGAGATTTTTTGCCAAATGTTCATCACAATCTCTAGTTTTTAATCATATTTTTTCCAGAATTTTTGGATGAGTGGTTTTTAAATTATGCTAGGGTTTTGTTCATGTGTCCATTTTTTGTACACTTTGCCAAATCAATTGTGAAATGATGATACTTTATTCAATGGCTCCCAAATTTTTTGTGCTTAAACTAGACACATTCATGGTGATTTTGGTGTAGAGTTTGTGAATTTATCATTGCTGGTTTGTGAGATATGATTTTTTGAATTAGGGTGTGACAATTTGTGTCACACCATTGATGTCCAACTTCTTGATTTTCATTACTATGCTTCTTGAAATCAAATTGGTTTGAATTTTTGCATGAATGTATTCTTGGATGTCCAGTTTACATGTGAATTTTCTTGGAATTATTTGTGGCATTTCCTATTTGTTTGGGATTTTCTCCCCTGTTTGGTCTTATGTTGACTTTTTGTGACACATGTTCCCATTTCATTTGTGAAATTCTCATACTTTATTGGATGGACATGAAATTTTACATGAGATAACTAGACATCCTCATCTTTGCCATGGTTATAGTCCCATTCATTTCTCATATACTATCACTGATTTATGAATTTTTCAAGTTGATGCATGTTTGGTTGACTTCTTTGAGCATGTTCAAAATTGATTTGACTTTCTGATTTTCATTGACTGCCTTCCACTTGTCCAAATGAGATGAAATTTGACATGCTTACCATGCTGTGGGTTGTGATTGGTCATGATTTATTTGATGATTTTTGGAAATGTTTTAGTTTGCTTTTGATGCAAGTCTTGCTGTTGACTCCTATGAGCTTCTGTTTGCTATACCTTGACCTAAATTGTTCATGAAATGATGATGATGATTGATATGAATGTGAACCCAATTGGTTTTGTTTCTTGATTGTTTGAACATGATTTTGGATACTTGCCCTTTGCTGTTTTAACTTTTTCATTCTCTTTTGACCCCAGGCTTGCCCTAGTGGTCCTGTTACTCACCTTTGAGCTCATGTTTTCAGGTTGACCAACAAATGACCAATGAGGCCAATTCTTTTTGATTGAGCTTGCTTGAATATCATTGATTAACTTGTTTGTTTTGTAGGTGGCTTGGCTCACATGCCTTGAGCCTTGTGCCTTGCACATTCATTTGCTTCTGACTAACTGTTAATGTCTGTTTCCTTTTGCTTTGATTTGAGTTGCATACTAACATCTGCTTGACTATCTCAGGTACTTTTAGTTGCCTTTAGTTCCTTGTGAACTTTGCTTTGCTTTGCTTGTATAAGCAATTTGCATTGAGGTATACCCCTTACTCTTCATGTAGTCTGGAAGACCTGGCCTGTTACTTGGCCAGGCAACTGTCTGAAGTCCTCCTTAAGAGGCAATGTTTGTGGATGTTTAATTTTGTCCTTGCATAGAGTCAAAGACCTCCTAAGTGAAGAGGCAATTGGCGGAACCCAAGGGATATGCAATCTATCCCCTGCTATTCTGTGTGTCATCTGCTTTGCTCACACCACTGTGTTGATGCATTGCAGATACAAACCCAAGATCTTGTACAATTGTACAGTTGAGTCAGTTTTAAATGTGTAGAAGGGTTCCCACTTTCTGAACCCACACATTCTTGTCTTAAGCTCTCCCAGGCCAGGGATAAGAGCTGTGAAGTCTTATCTTCACTCACCTTTCATCTGCTTCACCTTAGCCCCTCAATGGCAAGGTTAAGAGCTAACACTACCCAGTTCCAGTGGTTTGTTTGTTGAGGTTGATATGACCCCTCGACTAAAACCTAACCTTGTTTGAGCCCATTGCTTGCATATAGTGTGTGTTACTTGTGCTTGTGTGTTTGTTTGACTTGCTTCCTGTGCAAGTTAGGGTTAGTTTAGACTTGCTTCCTGTGCAAGTTAGGTTTTGCTTGGCTTGCTTCCTGTGCAAGTTAAGTGTGTGTGTGGCTTGCTTCCTGTGCAAGTCATGTTTAGGATAGGCTTGCTTCCTGTGCAAGTTAGCTAGAAACCTTAACTTAGGGATGATTTTGCATGATAACATCTAGGCTCGAGTCGAAGTCTCCCTAGTGTTGTGTCTCCCTCTGTTATCTGGTTAGGCTAGTCCTTTATCCCTCCGTAGGGGAACTACGTTGCCCTGATCCTCATACCAGATGAGGTACGTAGGCAGGAGATGAGCTGATCTCTCCGGGCGCCTGTGTCTTTGTTTTGTCTTGTTGTGTGCTTGGAAGCTGATGTAAGTCCATCGAGTGGCATTTGGGTTCCAGTGTGGGTTTGTTGGTTCGGATGCTGATGTAAGTCCAGTGATTGGCATTCGGGCTCCACGTTTGCCTTTGCCTGTGTTTGTTTGTGTGCGTGTCAGCCGAGCTACGAATGCTCTGATTCTCCTCTCGTCCGAGAAGATACGTATGCATAGGATGCGATATCCTAGCGAGCATGTTTTCCCCCAGTCCGAACTACTTCGACTCTGATGTCTATGCCTGATAGACTAAGTAGGCCCAGGATGTGATATCCTGCCGAGTCAGTCTTGTCTGTTTTCTTGTGTCTCTTTCAGCCAGTGTGTGTGTGTGTGAGCAGTATTTTAGCAACCATTTTCCTTTCTATTGTGCGTGGATCCCGTCGAGTACGACGGATGCGTAGGGGTGCTAATACCTTCCCTTCGCATAACCGACTCCCGATCCCATTCTCTTTGTTCGCGAGACCATGCTTTTTTTCCAGGTTTACTCTGAGCGTTTCCTTTCCCTCTTTTGGGATAAATAACGCACGGTGGCGGCTCTGTTGTTCTTGTTTTCCCGCCGGTTTTTCGCGTAATGCGACATGAGGGATTTGTTCAGTGTTGTGCAAGGGCTTGCCTTGAGGCAGAAAGCCATGGCTGAGAGATTGGAAAAGATTGAGAAGTGGCTGAGGGAGGAGAAAGTCCAAGGAGAGGATCTGTCACCTGAAGCAAACAATCCCTCTGGAACAGTAGTAAAGGAACCCTCTGACAGTGGTCCGTTCAAGAAGGAGGTTGAGTCAGTTGGTATGGTAAAAAGGGAACGCAGTCAGGATCGTTATCACCCTTACGCTGCCACTGTAACCACTCTTGTTGGTAATCCACCTGTACCGCAGCAACAACCACCACCTCAATAGAAGGCATCGAGAACTAAGAGCCAAGTGAAGAAGAAGGAGGAGGATCGTCAGCTTGAGGAGCCACCTGTGACCTACACCCTTCTGTTCAGGAGATTGAGGGATCTGGGGTTAGTCCGGCCGAGGATATTGATTCCCATAGCACAGCAGCGGAGGCCTCCAAACTATGATGAGAATGCCAGGTGCGAGTTCCATTCTGAGGCACCCGGACACAGTATTGAGGGTTGTAGGGCTTTCAAGCATGTCGTCCAAGACATGGTGGACTCCAAGACCATCAGCTTGGCACAGATAATGAATGGTGATGTTAACCCCGTACCCAGGCAGGGTCCTATAAAAGTGAAGATGGTGAAAAAGGACAAGAAAGGAATGGGGGTGACTGAGGAAGATCAGTTAAAGGTTCCAATGTCTGTGGTCCCAAAAACTCTGATGCAGGATGGAGTTCTCCCTGTTGTTGATATTTGTTGTGCGGCTGCCACCACAGAGGGATTGATGAGGGACACGAACCAGAAGATGGTGGAAATGGACAGTGAAAAACTTGAAACACTAAGTCAAGCAGTTGAAACCGTCAAGGTGGAGAATGCTGTTGTTACTGAGAAAGAGAAGAAGCTGTCCATTTCTTCTTATAAACAAGCTTTGGAGGTGGTGAAGAACCAAGAGGCCCAAGGCTGGGGCAGGATCATTGACATAGTGGTAAAGGCAGACATGTTCGGGATTGGTTATCCAGATCAAGAGTCGTCTAGACCAAACAGAGGACGTCGTCCGCCGTACATCTTTGTCAGTGCAGGAATGCTGGATTCTGATCATGCTTGTTCAGTGAATGAAGAGACCGACCGTGACCGCGAGCTCGAGTTGTGGATAAAGTCGTGCGTACCAGGCAACTGGAAGGCCTCCAAAATCACCACTGTCACTCATCCTGAGGTGTAGGATTTCTGGTTTTATTTTGTTTGCATGAAAGCCATACGTTTTGCCCGAAACGTAATGGTCCATTGTAAGGGTCATCTCAGGTGTTTCATTGTGCAACATTTTGCATCAGTAATAAATGGATGTTTTTGTGATTAAAAGCGGCGTTCCCTGTTTTTCTCTTATTTTGCAGTTTAAAAATAAAAATGGCAATGTTTTTATTCCCTTTCCTTTTGAGTCATTTGGTTCCGACCTCAAAAGTGATTACTATCATGATCTCATCGATAACAATTTGGTTACACCTCTGTATGACTTCGACACTCCGATCTATCATGCCGAAGAATAAGGCGAAGAAGATTGTGATCTGCTGGAATTAGCCAGGTTGTTAAGACAAGCGGAGAAGGTGATTCAACCACACGAGGAGCGAGTCAAGATTGTCATCCCAAGTACCGCCGAGGTCAGAAGGGAAATGAAAGTTGAGGCCGCTTCAGAGGCGAGTCGAGAACAGAATGGTAGCCCTGTTGAAAGAGCAGTTTGATATCTTCACCTGGTTGCATCAAGATACACCAGGGTGGAATACCCATGTTGTGGGGCACGAGCTACCATGGAGAGAAGACTGTCCTCCAGTGAAGCGGAAACCGCTGCTAAAAGATGAGAATGAGTGTGGACCATCGAGACGTGAATAGAGCTAGTTCGAAAGATGAATTCCCGGTACTTCACGTTGATGTATTGGTGGATAATATTGCTCAGTTCTCGGTGTTTACCTTCATGGATGGCTTACTGGGCCAAAGTCAAATTGAATTGTCGCCAGATGATATGGAGTAAACAATGTTCATCACACCAAAGAGTACCTTCTTGTTATAAGGCGAAGAAGAAGGCCGGTGCCACGGATCAAAGGGCTACGGTGACTTTGTTTCATGATATGATTCATCACGAAAGCGAATGCCATGTTGATGACATGATGACAAAGTCCCAAACAGAACAGGGGCATCCGGTAGACCGGGGCAAGTTGTTTGACCGGTTGAGATAACTCGTACTGTCGAGTCCGAATGAGTGCACTTGTGGAGTGCTGTCCGGTAAGCTGCCGAGGCTTATTGTAAGCGGATAAGAGGAGTCGAGGTCGATCCTGCTAAAAAAAAAAAAAAAAAAGAACAGTGCAAGAAACGCCTGAACCAAAAACCAAAAAAAGAAAGAAATCAAATGGTCAGGTGGAATGATGACTGCCAAGGGGCATGGAAAGATAAAAGAATGAGTAGCAGGAACCTCTGATTCTGAGACATTCCGTGGAAGAAACAATTGTTAATCTGGTACTTGACAGCCCTCAAGGGGTCTATGAGGTGTGTATTAGGTCAGCATGACGAGTCTTGTCGAAAAGAGCATGCAATTTACCTAAGCAAAAAGTTTATCGACTGTGAAACAATACACTCACTGCTCGAGAAAACTTGATGTACTTTGGCATAGGCTGCTCGCCGATTGAGACAGCATGCTGGTTCATACCACTTTGTGGATGTCCAAGATGGATCTGATCGAGTATGTGCTTGAGAAGTTAGCATTGAACGGACGGGTTGCGAAAGGGCAAATGGCGTCGACTGAATACGATATTCAATATACCTCCCAGAAAGCAATCAAGAGGAGGGTATTGTATGGTTATCTCGCCCAATAACCCGTTGATGATTCTCAACCCAGGAGGTCCAAGGTCCCTGATGAGGACATCTCGAGGTGCTCAAATCGAAAGATTGAGAGTGACCGATCTCGGAGGAGGGACCTTACCCTGAATCCGAACGGATTCTGATGTCTGATGGGGAGAGTTTAAAGTGAATGAGCTAGTGCTTCCCCGATAACATTTGAATGCACCAACGATGGTGGCTGAGTACGAAGTTGGTATCCTAGGTATCGTACTTCGGTGCGTGCATCTACTGGGGCAGCGCCTTTCTCACTCAGATATGGGATGAAGGTGGTACTACCATTTGAGACTCAGGTTTCGTCATGGGGTCCCGTTGGATGTAGACGTGAAAAAGGATGAGTGGATGAGGACTCAGTATGACACGTTGAGCCTGACCGAGAAGAAAAGGGCTGACAGTTACTTATCATGGGGCAGTTGTACCCAGTAAATGAAGCGTGTTGTTAACTAAGAAGTGCGACCTCGTGCGTGCCACGTGAGAGAGTTGGTTTTGAAAAGGATCCTTCTTCCTCAACGATCGTGGGGTAAATGGATAAGCAGTTATGAATGTCCATTCGTGGTCAAGAAGGTTTTCTCTGACAGAGCCTTGTTGCTGACGACCACGGATGATGAGGATTTTCCATCCCATGTGAATGCGGACGCAGTTAAAAGATACTTCGTGGAAAAATTGACCCGCTGGACAAAAAGAATAACAGAGTCCAGGCAAAAAAGGGCATCCCGGCGAACCAAGAAAAAGAGAAAAGGTTCGGGCAAAAGTTAGGGATAATAAAAAAGGAAAAAACTGTACACCCGGCAAGTCGAAAACCCCACAAGGGTGACTTGGGCAAAAATGGGTATCCCGGTGGACTGAAACCCGAAAGGGAGGTCCAGGCAAAAGAGGGATTGAAATGAACAACTGCGTCTAGCATGATCGTTTGAGCTTTAGATGATTCAGCTAATCTCCGACAGAGATCGATCGGAAGCGTCTGGTTCAGAAGGCCGAAAGTGCGGAAAGTCTTGAGGACATATGGGGTGTAACCGAGTTGGAACCCGATGAGATCACGACTTCACATTGCCATTAGGATAGATTTTTCCTTTTGTGCGCAATCACCTCTTTCCAGGGTTTGCCTCCTGTGTGTTGCTCGATTCTGAGCCACCCTTTTTCAGTCAATAAATGCGTGTTCAGCCAAATAGTTTTGTTTTTGTTTTCATTACCGCTTTGATTACGAAAACATCCGTTCGTTTTGATAAGAATACTTGCATTTTGAAACATAGAGGTCCCTTCCGATGCGTGCTTATAAGATTGAAATCTGGAAATCATATTCGGAAGTTTGAGTGACCTAGATGTTGAAACATGGGGCACGCCTGGGGCACGCTTTTATCTAACAATCTCTTGTGCAGGTGCTGTTAGATATCTTCATTCGCTGGCAAGTAGTGATATGAAACCTTTTGACAAAGGAGATCCCTGCAGAGCCCGACCAGGGGCAAGGGTTAGACGAACAGTGAAAGGACGGTAAAGGATTACGACGACGATCCTGAAAGCTAATCAAGAAGACTCTTCAAAGTCTAAAGACTGGAAAGTTTGTATGAATCCCAGGAATTCGATCCTCGTGGGATGAGTCAGAAAGTCCGGGCGAGTTTTGGAGTTCTCAAAAGTGGAAGGCCGACGCTGTGGGTGGACGATGAATGTCGTTGTTCGACGACTCGACAGGTGTTCCGTGTCCAATAGGTTGTATTTCCACAATGGGTGTGAGAGGGTTATCTCCCTAACAGATTTGAGATCAGTGTCTCCTCAGCAAGTCTGAAGGTTACTGCCTTCCCGGCAGAGTTTGTGTTGCCTCCTCTAGCAGGGTAATCTCCAAGTGGATCGGGTTCGATGGAGGTCATCCCCAGCGAGGTTTTGTCTTTCCCCAGCAGGGTGGAAATTGACGTGGTAATGAGATCCTCAGCACAGTTCCTGGGGTTCCCCGGTGTTGTCTCTGGAAGGGACGTGTGTTTTATGCATTCATCATTTAGATAAGCATAGCATATTGCATCATTAGTGCGTAGCATTTCTATGATCATGGGGCATTGTGTAAAACAGAAGAAAACTCATGCATCAACATTGCAAGCATATCCATTAGCCCTAGGCCGAGGTGACCAACCGAGATTGGGTTGTTGGAAAGAGTTTAGCATTGCGCCATGGGATCGACTTCAGAATTGGGTTCCCCAGCATGGTTGAGAGGTTGGTGTTTTTTCAACAAGTGACTCCTTAGTTGAGTGTGTATCCCCAGCAGTGTTACTCCCGAAGTTGGCAGCATCTTGCAAGCTTGGGTCAATTCCCTTAGCAGATGTGGGTGTGTCTGATCTCTCCATATAGAGTCGACCCCTTAAGCAGAAAGTGTCTACCATTTCCTTCTGTGCTCCCCACTGAGTTATACCCTCGTGGGCGACGGTTGTTTCCGTTCCCTCCCTGCACATGTGACGGGATGGGTTTTCCCTATTGAGTTCTTTCCTCATTAGGATGAGTCTTGATTCAGTTTGCCTTTTTGGATCGATCCCAAATTGGCCTCCTATTGACTGTTTCTTGGGCTTCCCTGGGGCATGAATGAATAGTTGCTCACTAACCGGCACTCATTCATCTTATCCTCAGCGAATTTTGTGGCCTCTACCTACTAACCGGTAGTTGTAAGTCTTATTTCTGTGGTTTTCTACCTACAAGTTGGTAGTTGTAAAATCCCACTTTCATCCCCTAGCAGAGGTAACCTTTGTGGTTCATTCTGATTGTTGGCGGATTTTGCGGTCTTCTACCCACTACCCGGTAGTTGTAAATCCTTTTTTCTCACTCTGTCTCTCAGCAGACTGTTTGTTGGCTTCTACCTACAAACCGGTAGTTGTAAGTCCTATCTTTGTGGTCTTCTACTTGTCAACCGGTAGATGTGAATCCTCTGTTCTCCCCTTGGTGGAGTCAACCCTTTGTGCTCATCCTAGTTGATGACGGTTCCTTTTCCGTGGTTTTCTACCTACTAACCGGTAGATGTAATCCCCTCTTTGTGGTTATCATTATCCTGTCTCGGTATTGATATTCCTTTCACCTCTCGGATATTTGCTTTGAGTAAGCAACTTTATCCCCTTTTGCTTGGTCATCCTTGCATGCCTAGTCCTGGTATCCCGATGCCTTTGATGTCGGTCGATCTATCCATTCAACAACCAACCCGGTTATGGATAATCTTCCATGCGAGTATGTTATCTACGTTTCGACGGCTATAGATAATGTATCTCATGCGCTCTTGGGTCGAAGTTTTGTCCTCCCCAGTTGAGTAAGATTCGTATTCCTTCGTTCGGAATCGAATGTCCATCCTTTAACAAGTTTGCTTTCGCTCTCTTCAGGATGATGTCGGTCGATCTATCCATTTAACAACCTACAATCCGGTTATGGATAATCTTCCACGCGAGTGTATTATCTTCGTTTTGACGGCTATAGATGATATATCTCATGCACTCTTTGGTCAATCTTTTGATTGTTCTCCCCAGCTGAGTAAGATTCATATTCCCTGTGGAATCGGATGTCCATCCTTTAACAAGATCGCTTTTCTAGCCCTCTTCAGGATGATGAGTGTTTTGGAACACCAACCAATTCACGCCTTGGTCGGTCACCGGTTTTCATGCCTACAACCCGGTATCCTTGGTGCTCCTTCCTGTTTGCTCGCTGATGTGACCTTGATCCCCAGTGAGACCCCAGCAAGTGTGTAGCCTTGCCTTGACATGTATAGATGTCGTCTTGTGATACAGGTAGATATCAATATCCTGTCAGCACCCACATGTGTTATTTCTTTGGTGTCGGTAAACACCATCTTTCAGTGATTTCCCAGTCATGCGTAGTGTCTGGTCTTCTTTGGTGTCGGTAAACATCATCTTTCGATGTTCGTAACGTCGTACTCTCTCCCCAGAAGAGTTTCCTCCTCTCCGTTGGTGTCGATAAACGTCGAGTTTTTCCCAATCGTCCGTTGATGATTTGGTTGTATTCATTATCTCCCAGAAGAGTTTCCTCCTTTCAGTTGGTGTCGATAAACGTCGAGTTTTTCCCAATCGTCCGTTGATGATTTGGTTGTGTTCATTATCTCCAGAAGTTTCCTCCTCTCCGTTGGTGTCGATAAACGTCGAGTTTTTCCTATGCGTCCGTTGACGTATAGTTGCTTATTCCCCACAGATCATTTGGTAATACCAGATGATTCCCCCTTAGAGTTTCCTCCTCTCCGTTGGTGTCGATAAACGTCGAGTTTTTCCTAGTCGTCCGTTGACGTCTAGTTGTGCCTTTCCCCATGCAGATTTACCTCTCCGTTGGTTTCGATAAACGTCGAGTTTTTCTCATTCGCCCGTTGACGTCTGATTGTATATCATATTCCCCAGTCATTCGTTAATGCCTGGTTGATTCCCGGCCAGAATCCCCAGTAGGGTCGTCAGTGACGTCCTATTTGGTTTTCGTTAATTGTACCCTTCCTCAGTGAAGTGGCTTCTCCCGTTCGTCCGTTGACGTCTGGTCGAGTCTTCCCAGTTCATCCGTCGTCAGTTGATTTCTGGTCTCCGTTGGTGTCGATAAACGTCGAGCTTCTCCCTTTCGTCCGTTGACGTCTGGTCGAGTCTTCCCAGTTCATCCGTCGTCCGTTGATGTCTGGTCTCCTTCTCCGTTGGTGTCGATAAACGTCGAGCTTCTCCCGTTCGTCCGTTGACGTCTGGTCGAGTCTTCCCAGTTCATCCGTCGTCCGTTGATGTCTGGTTACCTCTCCGTTGGTCTTGGTAAACGTCGAGTTTTTCCTGGTCGTCCCAGTTGAGCTACCTCTCCGTTGGTTTCGGTAAACGTTGAGTTTTTCCCATATCGTCCGCTGACATATGGTTGTATCCCTTCCTGGTCGTCCCCAGTTGATTTACCTCTCCGTTGGTCTTGGTAAACGTCGAGTTTTTCCTGGTCGTCCCAGTTGAGCTACCTCTCCGTTGGTTTCGGTAAACGTTGAGTTTTTCCCATATCGTCCGCTGACATATGGTTGTATCCCTTCCTGGTCGTCCCCAGTTGATTTACCTCTCCATTGGTCTTGGTAAACGTCGAGTTTTTCCTATTTGTCCGTTGGCATCTAGTTGTGAGTGTTGTTCCCATTCATCGTCGTTCGATGTCTGGATGTGGTTGTACCTCTGAAAAGAAAGAAAACGAAAAATTCCCAGCAGTGTGCAAATTCTACGGTTCTTGGTATTCAATCCCTATTTACCCTGAAAGTCTGACAGCCGTTGCTCTCATCCGTTCGGGTTCCCAGTTGATTGAATAGGGGCAGATGTAGTACCTCAAATTTGCACCTACCATTGTACATACATTTTCTTATTAGGTCATCAACGTAACATAGTCCATTGCATAACATTGCATTGCCTTTTGCCCAAGTGCAAGTCATTCAGACAGATTAGGTCAATTGATCAGGAGAATCAGTCAATCAAGCAAGCTAGTGCAATTTCCATGGAGACGAAGCCCTAGGGTTGGTTTATCAAGTTCACATGATTATGGGATCATTTTGAAGTGGTTTGGCCAAAGATTGGATGATCAAAGCTCATCAGTCAAGCTGGATTTCAGCTGAAACCCTAGGAGGTCGACTGTGGTCAACTGTGCCTGATTTTATGGATTAGAAGGTGGGAGATGGTTTGAAATGCTTCATTCATGTCAACACAAGTCTCATTTGACATTTCAAAGATCAATATTGAAGAATTTGAAGTCAGATGAAAAGTTTCCTAAAATAGCAGGTGACCTGTAATTGGAAACTGCCAAAAATGGAAAGTTCTTCTCCTCAAATTTACATCATCATACAAGCTTCAAATTGAATTTTGTCCAACATGAAAGTTGAAGATCTTGTTCTCCCATTTCCAAAAAGTCCAAGAACACTCATTTCTCATGTGTGGTTGGCAAGTTATGATCAAATCATTTTCAGAAAATGTTGAAATTCAAAGTGCCATAACTTTTGAATGGAGAGGCCAAATTGGGTGATTCTTTTTTGAGCAAACCACATTTGACATGAACTTTCATGATGCATCATCACATTTCATCAAAAATCATCATAGCAAAAGTCCATTTTTCAAGTGAACTAATTTGTATTTTGGTGGAAAAAAAGTGATTTTGAGAAATACATGTCATTTGCATACCAAACCACTTCTAACACATCATAAACATCAATTTGGACTTGTTTGAATGGTATTTGCACTGTTACATTGGCTGCAATTAGAAAAGGTCATTTTTGCCAAATCACATGAAAATTGCATATTGCTAATTCACATCATTCTTGCTAATCTTGTTTAACAAATGGATTAGGCACTTGGTATAAAGTCTCTAATCATAACTGTTTCACCTAATCACAATCACTTTTCAGATCCAAACTCAGAAATCACAAAATTCTCTCAATTTTCTTCAAAACTTTTTCACACTTTTTTCATCATTTCCATTGAGATTCATCATCTTTTGTGCTGGTGCTCGTGTGATTCATCTCCTACATATGCTAATAGAGGACTGTTGAAGGAAATTGTGACCAAAAACTTGAAGAACCGTGACTGTCATCATCAAGTTCATCCATGGCATTTTGATCATTCTTGGATCTGGAGCACATTTGAGCTGAACTACTTGCTTCATTCACTTCCTAGAACATCAATCCACGACTGTTTCACACTTTGGAGCATTGGAATCACCAAACCAAGCAACTGCCACTTCAAGAGGTTAGATCTCGAATTCTTTAATTGATGAAATTGTGATATGGTTTATGTAGATCGTGATTGTAGAGCATGCTGCAACTTGTAGAATTGAATTTCATTAGGTTTTGAGTGAGAAATCTGGAATTAAATGTTTGATGTCAAAACTTCTTTGGATCGATTCATGCTGTGTAGTTCGAATTAGGTTAAATCATGTGGATATTGTTGTTGTGCTTGATTAGATGATTCCATTGATATATGATTTGCTAAGTTTCGTGAACAAATGTTCTTGTTGAGTTTCTGGTGATGAATGTGATGAACAATCTCAAGAACACTTCCAGAACGTGTTTTGATCCGTTTGCCTGGCTTTCATTTTCAAATTTGTGTTTACCGCGCCCATGAGCCAATCGCGTGCTGCCACTGCATAAAATGAAACGCAGCGTTTCACTCTTGTTGCTGCATATTTACGAAATTGCCATTATCAGATTTAATTTCACTTATTTCATTTGCTTTTCAAATTTTTATTTCATTTTGATCTTCAATCTTAGAAAAATCATAACTCCTTCAATTTTGATCCAAATTTGATGCAATTTTTTGTGCCATTCTCCTTGTGATGTGCTCTATTTTTTGGTTATTTTTAATCATGTTGTTCACGTGTGGAAAAATTATTTGGCTAGGGCTTGTTTGAATGTGTCTTTTGTGCACCATGCTCACTCTTTTGATCATAAAATCTTGATGCCTAATTAGAAATTCATGAAATTTTTTGTGCATATCCTAGGCATGTTCCTGGTCATTATGATATGTGGTTTGTAATTTTTGAGTTCCTGGATTGAGAGTTATGACATGATCTTTGGAGGTGTTACATTTTATGCCATGCCATGCTTTGTGCATCTTCTTGATTTTATTTTTTATGCTTGTTGAACATGATTTGCTCTGGATTTTTGCATGAGGATACTCGTGAATGTTGAGAATACATGTGAATTTTTCTGGAATTTTTAAATCCACTTCCTATTTGATTGGGATTTCAGTTGCTGTTTAGTCATTTGTTGACTTTTTGTGATACATGTTCCCATTTGATTTGTGAAATCCTGGTTATTAATTGGATGGATTTGAAATTTGGCATGAATATTGTGAACATCTTGAAGTGCATCTTGGTTTTAGTCCCATTCATTTATCATGTTTGATTGTTGTTTTATGATTGGTTGAAGTGGATGCATGTTTTGATGCCTTGTATTGGCTTGTATAAACTTGTCTGGACTTTATGAATTTCATTGACTTGCTTCCCTTGGTCAAAATGAGCTGAAATTTGGTATGATTGACATGTCATGAATGCTGTTTGATCATGAATTTTTTGAGGATTTATTGAAATGTTTTGGTATTGATTTGATTGTGATCATTCTGTTTGGTCTTTTGAGGTTCTACATTGCATGTTTTGTGCCTTTTCCTTCATGAGATGATAATGATGAATGATATGAATGTGGAACCACTTGGATTGAATTCTTAATTGTTTGATCTTGATTTTGGATAATTTTCACTTGCTGTTTTGGATTTTTGATCTCATTTGGACCCTAGGCTTGTCCTAGTGGTCTTGTTTCTCATGTTTGAGTTTGCCTTTCAGGTTAGGAAGCAAATGCTTTAAGGAGATTAATGCAAGTTGATTGAGTTTGGTTCATTGTTATGAACTAAATTGTTCTATTTTGTAGGATGCTTAGCTCACTTGCTTTGGGCTTATGCTTTGCACATATGATTGATTGTGTCTGTTGGTTCTTATGCTGTTTGTTTTGACTTTGTCTGAGTACTGACTGTATTTGATTGATTTCAGGTACATTAGTTGCTAATAGTTCCTTGAGAACTTGCATTGCTTTGCTTGATAGCATTTGCACTGAGGTATAATGATCTCTTCTTCATGTAGTCTGGAAGACCTGGCCTGTTACTTGGCCAAGCACCTGTCTGAAGTCCTCCTTAAGAGGCAATGTTTGTGCTTGTTTATTTTTGTCCCCAAGCAGGAAAAGACCTTTGTTAAGGCAATTGGCAGACACAAGAGGTGTGTAGTCCACCTCCTGCTATTCTGTTGAGTCGTCCCTTGGCTCACATCACATGTTGATGCCTTGTGGACATTAACACAAGATCAGTTGAGTCAGTGTCATAAGTGTAGAAGGGTTCCCACTTTCTGGACCCACACTTCATTGTCTGAAGCTCTCCCTGACCAGGGATAAGAGCTGTGAAGTCTAATCTTCACTCACCTTTCATCTGGCTTCACCTTGACTCTCAATGTCAAGGTTAAGAGCTGACATTACCCTACCAGTTGGCTTGCTCTTGCAGCCTAACCCATTGATTGAGTCCCACTTGTGTGTATATAGTGTGTGCTATGTGTAATTGTTTGCTTTGCTGTTTGAGCTGATTAAGATAGGCTTGCTCCCTGTGCAAGTTAGCTAGAAACCTTGACTTAGGGATGATTTTGCATGATAACATCTAGGCTCGAGTTAGTCTCCCTAGTTGTGTCTCCCTCTGTTATCTGGTTAGGCTAGCCCTGTGTCCCTTCGTAGGGGAAATACGTCGCCCTGATCCTCATACCAGATGAGGTACGTAGGCAGGAGATGAGCTGATCTCTCCAGGCTCCCGTTTTGTTTTGTCTTTGCGTGTGTCAGGAGATGGATGTAAGCCCAGCGATTGGCATTCCGTATCCTCTTGTTGTGTGCTTGGAAGCTGATGTAAGTCCAGCGATTGGCATTCGGGTTCCAATGTGGGTGTGTTTGGTTCGGAAGCTGATGTAAGTCCAGCGATTGGCATTCGGGTTCCATGTTTGCCCATTTTTGTGTGGAGTTTGACGTAAGCCCAGCGATTGGCAGTCGATTTCCTGTGTTGCTTTGTCTGTGTGCGTGAGCCGAGCTACGAATGCTCTGATTCTTCTTCGTCCAAGAAGATACGTATGCATAGGATGCGACATCCTAGCGAGCATGTGTTTCCCCCCAGTTCGAACTACTTTGACTCTGATGTCTATGCTTGATAGACTAAATAGGCCCAGGATGCGATATCCTGCCGAGTCTGTCTTGTCGGTTTTCTTATGTCTCTTTCAGCCAGTGTTTGTTTGTTTATGAGCAGTGTTTTAGCAACCATTTTCCTTCCTATTGTGCGTGGATCCCGTCGAGTACGACGGATGCGTAGGGGTGCTAATACCTTCCCTTCGCATAACCGACTCCCGATCCCATTCTCTTTGGTCGCGAGACCATGCTTTTTCCAGGTTTACTCTGAGCGTTTCCTTTCCCTCTTTTGGGATAAATAACGCACGGTGGCGGCTCTGTTGTTCTTGTTTCCCGCCGGTTTTTCGCGTAATGCGACACTTAGCAACCTTGGGTGACGGTGAATAGAAGGCCCTCCAAGTTTTGTAGCCGAATTGATTAAAGTTAAAGCAAAAAGGATTTCAATACCTTGCATAATTGGACAGAAAAAACACATCAAATGCACTCCTATAACTGCTGCATTTTTACAAACAGAACTGAGTTTGAATCTATATTTCACAGTAAATTTCAAAATAATTTCCCAACCAAAATCCCAAACCCACCATCCTCCGCAAGAACAAGCGCACGGTTAAACGATGAGCGTATACAGGCAAGTGAAGGTGAAAATTTTGACCTTTAGATCATCTAGAGTAACTTGTTAACTTCGAACGGAATCCACAGATCGAACATTGACTTCTCCAAGACCATGGAAGTTGTTGCAACAACAAACAGAGATCAGTTTACATAAAAAACAAATCCTATTTTCGTCTAAGCGGGTTCACAATGGTGAAATTTTTTCTCACCGGCGGTAAAAGTTAACAAATAACCCAAAAAGGAATTAGGACAAATTCCAAAGAAGAAAGTATAGGATTTGTATTACCTGTTCCAGATCAAACACCAAATAATGTAGACAAACTGTGAGCACCCTAAAGGACTTCGCAAAGCATTACCCTTTTGATCTCCATAGCCAGCTCAGAAACCCTAACAGGGTGAGTATAAAAGGAGTCGCCTCCTCCACCAGAAAAAGGAGGAAAACCCTAGAAAATTGGACGGCTACTGTAGCGAAAAAAACCCTAATATTTTTCACCGAAAAAAGGGAGCCGCCTCCTCCACCAGATCACGACCATGAAAACGCTGGAGAACCGATCCAATACGCCATCAAACCATCGCCGAATCTCCAATCTTCTATCATCTTCGTTGATCCGGAAGCGTTACGAAATTAAGAAGGAGATTCGTATCGAAGAGGAGCTATCTGAAGAACAAGCGAGGAAGGTGAGAGTTTTTGTTGATTTTTGAAACCACGGTTTGTTTGCATCTGGAGAGAGGTCGAGAGATTGGGTGAGGTCGAGAGAATGGGTTTGTTTTCTTGAGGAAGATGAACGAATCTTTTGTGATTTGATTCACTTTCCTTCCGTTTCTTTTTCTTTATTTTGCTTTAAGGAATTTAAAACCCACCTGTGAGGGTTACTGTGCCACTTAATGACCGTTTGGCTTTTCCTTACAACTTTTCATTAACTACTACCGCTGGCATTGATGATAATTAAGTTTTGTTATCCCCACCCAACAGCCAGGCGGCTAGGGTTGCCCTTTGGGATTCTCTCACCATTTTCGTGGGCTTTAGTTGCTCATTAGCTTAAACAGCCCACCTCATTTTAGTTAGTTTTTTTATTTTAATTCATCTTTATCTATTCTTGTTTATATATTTAAGTTGTGGTTAAGGTAACAAATGACCATAAGTGGTTGAGTGGAGAAAAAGCAATTTCATCTTCTTTAGTGGGATGGGTTCGATACTTGGGAATAACATATCTTCATATTTTTATTTTTATGATTGCTATTTTATTTAAATTTTTATAACTTCTTACTATTTATTTTACCATTTTTGTACCTTTTTATCTAGCCCTCCTTTTTTACGCTTGTTGATTTTTTCCGGTTTAATTTTCAATGTGTTGTAAATAATTTGTTTATTTATTTATTTATTTCGTTCGGCTTACTCTTGGGCATATTCTCCACGAACTTATACACCATATCAACTTAATTGACCAACACCTCAAACCTTCACATTAATCCTTCTATTCAAACGTATCTTTTATTAAAGTATGAAGAAAAAGATTATTCTGGATGGAATATCCAGTTATAATCCCGAATATTAGGCTCAAGCTGTAAGAGCTTGCAAGCCATAAATATTCGTCTTCTCTTCCACACTCCAATATTCAAATCTTTTTCTAAATAAAATATGAAGAAAAAGATTATCCTGGATGGAATATCCAGTTATAATCCCGAGTATTGGGCTCAAGCTGTAAGAGCTTGTAAGCCATAAATATCCGTCTTCCCTCCAAAGCACTTGTAAACATTCAAACCATTTTCTTAATAAAGTTGGGAGAAACAAACTACCTGGGTGGAATATCCAGACGTAGTCCCGAGTATTAGACCCAAGCTGTAAGAGCTTGCAAGTCACAAGTACTCGTCTTCCAAACTCCAAAATACTTAACTCCTATCATAACCTCTTTCAACAAGATGGAAGTGGAACATGGTGGATACCGTGCACTCCTGAGATTAAGATTCGAGGTGGATGCCTCGCCTATCTTAACTCTCGCCATCATCCAAATTTATCTATTCTGTTTCTCTCAAACACTCATTCAAATCTTTCTCAATCGCTCATCAAATGCTTGATCTAATGTTAAGTCATTTTCACAACAAAACTCAAAATATTAATTCATATTTAAGACCTTTTCAATAGAGATGGAAATGGAACATGGTGTATACCGTGCACTCCTGAGATTAAGATTCGAGGTGGATGCCTCGTCTATCTTGACTCTCACCGTCATTATCAATGCGGTTTCTTCAAACCCTTTCTCAATCAAATTCAAAACACTTAATCTTTATTAAACACTTTTTCAATAAAGATGGAAATGGACCATGGTGTATACCATGCACTCCTGAGACTAGGATTCGAGATGGATATCTCGCTCATCCAAGTTCTCGCCATCACTCAAAATACATCCAACCAATCAAACTCTTTTCTTCGTCGTCGTGCAACTAATCAAAAAACCCTTTTCATAAACGAAAGACATCTTGTCTTGAGATGATGCAAAGCAATGTTTTGGCCATGATTGTTGAGTTGAGACAAGTGACGTTTTTCCGAATGTTGATTTGTAAATCCATTTGATGTGTGGTATACGTCCGCTCCTCATCTGTTTTGGGTAAAACAATGTTTTCGTCGATTAATACAATATAGCTTTCGCTAAAATCGACCAACAAACAAACATTTTTCTACTCAGAACTACGTAAGCCTTGATTTCTCTGTTGAGATACGTAGGAGCAGGATTTGTAAATCTTGTCAGGCCCACTAATAAAAAACTTAGGTTTAGTCCTTTGTTAAAAAATCCAAAAACATTTTCCTCTCTTTTACTCTTTCTTTCCCACTTAATAACTTGAAAAGCCTAACATTTCAAACTAACACTAACGCACACAACTAACCTAATGGTTCCCGTTGATTACAACGGACGTGAGGGGTGCTAATACCTTCCCCTTGCGTAATCGACTCCTGAACCCTGATTTGGTTGCGATGACCAATATCATTATCGTTTTATCTTGGGTTTTATCGATATTTCCCCTTTCCTTTTTAGGAATAAATAAAGTTTGGTGGCGACTCTGTTCAGTCCATCATTGCGAGCGTGCGATCGCGCTTCGCTAGGTCGTATCCCCATATTTTTCCTGAGGTGCGACAGATGGCGACTCTGCTGGGGAAATTCTCCCTAAGTGACTAAAGCCTAGTTAGGTCGTTTGTGTGCCTTTGTTTGTTTACCTGTGAGGCTTTTTCTTTATTGTTTTGTTATATTTATTGTCCTATTGATATAAATCTGTTATATTGGTTCGATATGCTTTGGTACTTGGAGATACTCTGATTGCAAACCTTGTGGGAAAGACTTTTTACCCGAGTCTCGAGTAAGAACATAAGATAGGACAAGGTTGAGTAGTGCGGGTCCGCGAGATGAATTTCTCGTTGGGTCGGTGCGAGAACCTTAGTTAGAGTAGATTCTTGAGAGGATGTTGTCGCTCGGCAAGTAAGTTGCCGTAAGCTTCGATATTTTCTTTAGGATCCATGACTCTGAGAACCATTTGTAGAACCTTAGTTCTTTGTCCAACTAGGAAGGATGGTTGCGTAGCATGGGTCTGTGAGTTGAATTTCTTGTTGGATCGATGCGTGAACCTCACTTAGAGTAGATTCTTTAGATGGAGTTGATGCCCGACAAGTAAGTTGCCGCAGGTAGCAAACAGTCTAATGGATCCATTAATCTAAGAATTTTTTTGAAACCTTAGATCATACCTGGTGAGAACCATGTTCTATACGAAGCAATCAGACTTATCCATGCCTTAAGCCTATTGAATTTATACAAAAAAAATGCATCACATTCATCCACATACATTGTATCAACATCATAAAAAGCAAGCTCTTAGTTGTCTCTTATTTGTTTCAGGAATGGAGAACTTGAAAATGACAACTCCAAGGAGACACACTTTCACGCTTAAGTACAAGGAACCTAAGCTAGACAGTTTGAAGGGTTTGATCTCTGATTTTACTCTCAGTAGACGTGATGAGTTCGGAAAAAACTATGGGAAAATTTTGAGCCTTCTAACTAAGAAAGTTGACTATGGGATTATCGGCTCTTTGGCACAATATTATGATCCACCTTTACGCTGTTTCACATTCGCTGATTTCCAACTAGCTCCTACTTTGGAAGAAGTTGAGAGGATCGTGGGTCTCAAATTGAAGGATTTCAATCCATTTCCAAAGCTCGAAGAGGAAGCGGGCCCAAAGAAGATAACTTTGGCCCTAAGTATCAATGTCCCGACTGTTCGAGACAATTGGGTTGTAAAAGGGGGTTGCGAAGGTTTTGCCGCGATGTTTTTGGAAGATTTAGCTCTGAAGCTCAAGAAAAGTGGAAATTGGAATGCATTCTATGCTGTGTTGGCTTTATTGATTCATGGGACTGTGCTCTTCCTAAATGTTGAAAAATTTGTGGATCGGGTAGCCATAGAAGTCTTTCTCTCTGGAAATCCCGTACCATTTCTCTTAGCTGACATTTACCATGCCCTTCACGCTCGACATGAAAAGAGGGGTGGAACTTTGTTGTGGTGTGCTCCTTTGCTTTATACTTGGTTCATGCAACACATGCCCGAAGAAGGCCCTTTTATGGAAAAAGAACTTAAGTCTCCTAAAAAATTAGCTTCTCTCACTGCAAGTTCCATCAGATGGTATATCCGAGAGTGGGAAACCCCAGACATTATAGTCAGCTGTGAGGAATTTCCTAATGTACCGTTGTTGGGTACCAAGGGTTGCATCAATTATAACCCTATGTTATCCCGAATGCAACACGATTACTCCATGGATGGTCCTCCTGACGCAAAGGACTTACAGCCATTTGTGCTCTTTGACATCCAAGCAAGCAATCCTGATGTAAGAACAGTACGAAAGGCTTGGTTGAAGGTTGTTAGGAAGGGTAAAGAGTTTTGAAAAAGAAACCTTCTCGCCAAAGAACCTTACACTCGATGGGTAAAAGAAAGAGTTGGGGAAATCCATTTGCCATTTATCTTAAAGGCTTCAGCCTTTCCCAAAGCTCCTGAGCCCAAACCCATACTCCCTGAGGACATGGATAAACTCACTACTAAAGTTAAGGAGCTCGAATTGGAGAATACTGAATTACGGATTCAGATGAATCGAGTTATCTTGGAAAATCAGAATTTGAAGGAGGAACGTAAGGGGAAAGCCCAGGAACTTGAGGATAGTAACAAGAGAGCCAGGCTATTGGAAGACCAGAAGGACGATCTTGATCATATCCTTATAGGTTCTACATCAGTGATCCAAACCAGGAAGGAAGAGCTCAAGAAAGCTGAGTATAGAATATGTGAGTTAGGGAGAATGTTGGATAAATCCCTTATGGATAAGAAAGAAATTAAGCTCGACTTTGAGGCACAGATCCGTGAACTGAGGGACACTCTGAAGAAATGCAAGGAAAATTTGTCTCGCAAGATACTCCAAAAGGAAGAAGCTGAAAGAAACTATCACCATCTCAGGTACCAACTGGAAGAAGCTAATAGGAGGTTTGCAGTTTTGGAAAGTCAAGAAGGTGATGCAGCCTACTTGCTCCTAAAGAATGATTGTGTGTACTGGAAAAGGTTGTATAGAGAGGCTAGAGAAACCTTAGATGAAGATCAACAGGTCATCAAGAAACTCCAAGAGCTCTATGTTGAATGGAATGGCATGTTCCGCAACTTAGCTAGGTTTGTTAACCTTAACATGTTGGAACTCCCAGAAAAACTCCAGGAAGCGGATTCGTGTATGTGTCCAGAAAACACGCCTCCTCAAGTTTTCAATTTCGTCAAGTTTATCAAGAAAATGATGAAGGAGCTCACCACAGATCTGGCTACGATCATAAGAGCTGAGACAGAGCTTAAGTTTACTTGTACTTGAATTTGAATTATTGGTGTTGAAATTTTTTTGTATTCGAATCATGTGTACTTGAAGTTAAATCTTTTGTATTCGAATTTGATTTTAATTAATGGAAGTTGTCATTTTGGGTCTCAATTATTACGTGTTATTCTTATTTAATATATTCTAACATTGCTGGAATAAATAATAAAGATAACTAAGAGCTATGCACAAAAATTCACCCATAACAACTCATGTCATTCTTCAAAAAAAAACTCATCTTTGTGTCTTCTTCGGTTCCACATTGAGTCGTCAACACCACTACAACACCAGAGCCAGCGCTCGTCAAAGAATGGCAGATCAAGAACAAGAATTGGAGAGAGTAAGCTCAGAACTCAAAGACTTACGAGGAACATGGGTCAAGTCATGGAGATACTACAAGTCATTAGGGCCAAGTTGGATGCCCAAACGACGGTCGTTTCAGAAGTCACCGGTCCTACGATTGAACCCCAACCTGCAAGGACATTTCCGACCACCTGGCCAGTCTATGGTTTACCTCCCGGTTTCATACCTCCAGTTGAAGGCGCCCCTGGTTTTGCACAATCCACTCAGCAGACAGTTCCTCTACCAGCTATCAATGAAACTCATCCAGTGGTCCACACGTTCGCACCACCCCTTGTCCGTGCACACGTGCAACCTTATTTTTAGGATCAACAACATGCTCCGGACTTTTCGTACGAAGATGATGAAAGGCAGGAAGACATAAGAGGGATGAAAGAGAATTTCCAGATTCTTGAGAAAAGGTTAAGGGCTATGGAAGGCGACCAAGTCTTTGGTGCTGCTGCTAAGGAGATGTGCTTAGTGTCAGGTCTTGTAATTCCTGCGAAATTCAAGACCCCAGATTTCGATAGGTAAGAGGGCCACTCATGTCCTAAAAGTCACCTTATTATGTACTATCGAAGAATGGCTGCGCACGTAGAGGACGATAAACTTATGATACACTGCTTCCAAGACAACTTGAGAGGTGCTCCCTCTAAGTGGTACTTAAGCCTTGATCAAAGTAGAATTCGTTGTTTCCAAGACTTATCTGACACTTTCATCCAACATTATAAGTATAACATGGATATGGCCCCATATAGGAGGCAATTTCTCAGCATGTCCCAGAAAGATAACGAGTCTTTTAAGGAGTATGCACAACGATGGAGGGAAGTGGCCTCGCAAGTCGAACCACCCCTTGTTGAGAAGGAGTTAGCAGATTGGTTCATGGATACAGTAAAACCTATGTTCTATGAAAGGATGGTGAGTAGTGTATCAGCAAGCTTCTCTGACTTGGTTGTCGTGGGCATAAAGGTCGAGCTTGGATTGAAGAATGGAAAAATGATAACCACCTCTGAAACATCTGGTAATAATGCCAAAAAGTTTCCCGAAAGTTTTCAAAGAAAGAAAGAGGGTGAAACAAACGCGGTATCAACCAGTCAAAGAAGGAGCCATTCATGGAAGAAGCAACATCAATTTTCTCAGCAGCAACCAACTAATCTAGTGCAGTATGTTCAACAACCGTATGTGGCAGCAGTCACATCAAATTTCAAACAGTCACAAGCTCCTGTCTATCAACTTATTCAACAAGCACCAGTATACCAGCAAGCACCCATGCCATCTGCTTATCAACAGCCGAGGGCATAGGCTCCACGTCTACAGAATCTTCCAAATCAAAATAGGGTACAAAGAGGTAGACCTTTGTTCGCTTCAATCCCTATGACGTACACTGAGTTGTACCTATCGTTACTGCAAAAAAAGGTTGGTGACTCCCAGACCTTTGGGTCCTCCACCAAATCCTTTACCTCCATGGTACAATCCAGATTCCCATTGTCCTTTCCATGAGGGTGCCCCTGGACATGATTTAGAGGGATGTTATGCTTTGAAGCATATTGTGCGAGAGCTGGTTGAGAAGAAGATTCTTTCATTTCGAGATATCGGACCCAACGTAAAAAGTAACCCTCTGCCGGCCCATGGTGATGTTAATGCCATTGAGGATGCTTCTGGTGGTTGTATAATCAAAAATGTTAAAAATGTTAAAACTCCGTTGCTAGCACTTCATGCAAAATTAGTGGGAGCTAGTTTGATTAATACACGCCACGACAATTGTGAAGAATGTGTCGTTCATCCAAGGGGATGTAAGGTGGTACGAAATGATGTTCAAAACTTAATGGATCAAGGTGTTTTGCAAGTTTGTGGTCCGACAACAAACGAGGAAGTTTCAGTCATTGAACCATTTTTCAATCTACCAGAACTCGTTGAGATAACTTATCACGGAAAAGATGTTGTTCATCCATCACCCGTGGTAGTTTGTATGCCTACCCCTTTCCCTTTGAAAGCACCAAAGCGGTACCTTGGAAATATGACATAACTGTGGTAGATGGAGTGGTAGATGAAAAACCCAAAGATGTCGAAGGTGAGAAAGGCTCGGAGAATGTTGACACCGATATCACTAACATCGCAGGGACGAGCAGAATGACCCGCAGCGGTCGAATTTATACTCCCAATGTTAATATAATCCCTCAAGAACCAACAAGGGAAGCTGCAACTGCAAATCCAGCCCAGAGTATGGAGGGGCACAGCCGGCAGTGCAAGCAGATGAAGCAAGTGAATTTTTAAGAATAATAAAGAAAAGCGACTACAAGATAGTTGATAAGTTACATCAGACACCGTCAAAAATATCTATCTTGTCCTTGCTTCTGAATTCCCAAGCTCATAGGGAGGCTCTACTGAAAGTGCTTGCTCAAGCTCATGTTACCCAAGATATAACGGTTGGCCAACTTGATGGGGTGGTCGCCAATATCACAGCCTGCAACACTCTAAGTTTCAGCAATGAAGAGCTACCCAAGGAAGGGAAGAATCACAATCGCGCCTTACATGTATCCATAAAGTGCCAAGAAGATGCTCTGGCCAAGGTTTTAGTTGACACTGGATCGTCCCTCAATGTTCTACCAAAGAGGGCACTCGCCAAATTATCTTACCAAGGTTCGGAATTGAAACCTAGTGCACTTGTGGTAAAAGCATTTGATGGTTCTCGAAGGACAGTAGTTGGGGAGGTAGAGCTACCAATCCAGATCGGACCGCATGTATTCCCCATCAATTTCCAAGTCATGGACATAAATCCCGCTTATAGCTGCCTTTTGGGACGTCCATGGATACATTGTGTTGGGGCAGTGACTTCTACTTTGCATCAGAAAATGAAGTTTGTCGTCGACGACAAGCTCGTCATTGTCTCGGGTGAAGAAGATTTTATCATTAGTCAACTCTCCTCTTTCTGTTATATCGAGACTGATGAGGATGCCTTAGAGACCTCTTTCCAAGCACTTGAAATATCCAATGCCACACTTGCTGAGGTGAAGGATCCTATTGAGAAAGTCGGTTTGTCGTTCGCCTCTTTGAATAGCGCAAGGTCAGCAGTTGAAAGTGGAGGCCCTGCAGGTTGGGGGCAAGTCATCAATGTCAGCGAGAAAAATGATCGTTTTGGTTTAGGGTACAAGCCTTCTGCTAAGGGAGGAGCCCTGGCCCCTGCAAAGGACCGCGTGCAGAGCATACAAGAAGTTTTCCTAAGCACAGGATTTATCCATGGAGATCAAGTTGGTGCCATTGAAGATGACATTGAAGATGGAGAAGCATCAAATCTGATATACCGGTGTGAAGCAGCCTTAACAAATTGGGAGGCAGTTGAGATTCCAGAAGTTTTTCCTATGTCAAAGTAATTGTGTTTTCCTTTGTTTTTTTTTGAAAATCCTTAGCTCTGCCCAAGGCTAACGAATCATCTGTAGGGTCACTTTAAATTTCAAAATCATTATGACAAATAAAGAGCATTTTGTTCAAATTCTTATCGTTCATTCATTTGTTTTTCTTAAAATGGCAATCCTTTCAAAAACTACAAAAATATGTTTAATTCTTTTTCATTTTATTTCCACTTTTCTAAAAAAACATCATTAAAAAACATGCAGAATAATCAATAAACCAGTTGAATTCGGTGATCCCACTACTTCCTATAACTTTGAACTCCACATCTACCAAGCGGAAGAGGATAGTGAGGAAGATTGTGATTTCCCTGAAGAATTGGAAAGGATGCTCGAGCACGAGTCAAAGGCCCTTCAGCCGCATGAAGAACCAGTGGAAACAATCAACCTCGGCACTGAAGAAGATAAGAAAGAGGTCAAAGTTGGGACTAGACTTGGGGCAAGCATCGAAGAAAGATTGATCAAGTTGTTACAAGAATATGTAGATGTATTTGCTTGGTCGTATCAGGATATGCCAGGTTTAGATACTGATATTGTTGTCCACAAGCTACCACTACAGCCAGATCACCCGCCAGTAAAGCAGAAGCTCCGAAGAGCAAGACCCGACATGGCTCTAAAGATTTGTGACGAGGTGAAACGTCAATTTGATACCGGTTTTCTAGCAGTTGCGAAGTACCCCCAATGGGTAGCTAATATTGTACCAGTACCCAAAAAGTATGGCAAAGTCAGGATGTGTGTTGATTACAGGGATTTAAACAAAGCTAGTCCAAAAGACGATTTCCCCCTGCGACATATTGACACTCTGGTAGACAACACTGCTAAGTTCGCGGTCTTCTCCTTTATGGACGGATTCTCGGGTTATAATCAAATTAAGATGGATCCAGAAGACATGGAAAAAACCACATTCATCACCCCTTGGGGAACATTTTGCTACAAGGTAATGCCATTTGGTCTCAAAAATGCTGGGGAAACTTACCAAAGAGAAATGGTCACTCTTTTCCATGACATGATGCATAAGGAAATTGAGGTTTATGTAGATGATATGATTGCAAAATCCCAAAGTAAAGAGGATCATATAGATCACTTGCAAAAGCTATTTGAGCGTCTTCGGAAATTTCGACTACGGCTGAATCCTGCTAAATGCACCTTCGGTGTCCGATCTGGAAAGTTGCTTGGTTTCATTGTTAGTCAACGAGGAATTGAGGTAGATCCAGACAAGGTTAGGGCAATACAAGAAATTCATGCTCCACGTACAGAGAAAGAAGTTAGAGGATTCTTGGGACGTTTGAACTATATCTCTAGGTTTATATCTCATATGACTGCTACGTGTGAACCTATATTCAAGTTATTAAGAAAAGATCAAGCAGTTGAATGGAACTCTGACTGCCAAATGGCTTTTGAGAAGATCGGACAATACCTGCAAAAGCCCCCTATTCTAATTCCACCTGTTCAGGGGAAACCACTCTTTGTGTACTTAATTGTGCTTGAAAAGTCAATGGGATGTGTGCTGGGACAGCATGACGAAACCGGCCGAAAGGAGCATGCCATCTACTATCTGAGTAAGAGGTTTACCGATTGTGAAACCCGATATTCACTCTTGGAGAAAACTTGTTGTGCTTTAGCATGGGCCGCTCGTCGTCTAAGACAATACATGATTTGCCACACTACTTTGTTGATCTCAAAAATGGATCCAATAAAGTATATCTTTGAAAAGCCTGCTTTAACTGGAAGACTCGCTCGTTGGCAGATGTTACTATCTGAGTATGACATCCAATATGTGTCTCAGAAAGCCATCAAAGGAAGCGTGTTATCTGATTACCTGGCAAACCAACCCGTTGAAGACTACCACCCGATGAAATTTGACTTCCCTGATGAAGACATTATGGTAGTAAAATATTGTGAAGTCCCAAGACTTGATGAAGGACCTGAACCCGGATCTCGGTGGAAGCTCATGTTCGATGGTTCCTCCAATTACATGGGGCATGGCGTAGGAGCTGTTTTGTTAAATCCGAATGGTGGATACACTCCTTTCACAACAAGGTTGTGTTTCGATTGCACAAATAATATAGCAGAATATGAGGCGTGCATCCTAGGCATTGAAGCAGCAATTGATCTCCGAATCAAAATCCTCGAAGTATGTGGAGACTCAGCCTTGGTGATATACCAAGTCAAAGGCGAATGGGAAACCCGTGATACCAAGTTGATCCCATATCGTGCCTATGTCATGGAACTAATAAAATACTTTGACGAAATCACTTTCCGTCATATCCCGAGAACTGAGAATCAAATCGCTGATGCTTTGGCTATGTTGGCTTCAATGTACCAAGTTAGATTCCATAATGAAGCGCCTCTCATTCAGATCGAGCGGAAAGTTGAGCCTGCCTACTGCCAGTCAGTTGAAGAGGAAGTCGATGGTAAACCTTGGTTTCACGACATCAAATGCTTTTTGCAAAATCAAGAATATCCAACAGATGCAACAACCCTTGACAAGAAAACATTGAGGAAGTTAGCATCCAAATTCTTCTTAAGCAATGGTGTGTTATACAAGAGAAACCACAACATGATTCTGCTCAGACGCGTGGATGGACGTGAATCGGACCTGTTGATCAAGGAGATTCATGAAGGATCCTTTGGAACTCATGCCAATGGGAATGCCATGGCCAAGAAGATTTTAAGGGCTGGTTATTACTGGTTGACCATGGAATCCGACTGCTTCAATTATGCTAGAAAATGTCATAAATGCCAAATCTATGCCGACAAGGTACACGTGCCTCCGACCCTACTAAATGTTTTGACGTCACCTTGGCCTTTCTCAATGTGGGGCATCGACATGATTGGCGCCATCGAGCCTAAAGCTTCCAACGGTCACCGCTTCATCCTGGTTGCAATTGATTACTTTACCAAATGGGTAGAAGACGCCTCTTACGCTAATGTGACAAAACAAGTGGTTGCACGGTTCCTCAAGAAAGAGATCATTTGCCATTATGGAGTTCCAAGCCAGATCATCACAGATAATGGGATGAATCTGAACAGTAGGACCATGAAGGAACTATGCGAAAGCTTTAAGATTGAACACCATAACTCTTCACCATATCGTCCAAAGATGAATGGCGCTGTTGAAGCCGCTAATGAAAACATCAAGAAAATCCTGCAGAAAATGGTGAAAACCTACAAGGATTGGCACAAAATGCTACCCTTTGCACTGCATGGATACTGGACTTCCGTTCGCACTTCAACAGGGGCAACCCCACTCTCTTTGGTATATGGGATGGAAGCGGTTCTCCCAATTGAAGTGGATATACCTTCAATGAGAATCCTGATGGAAACCAAGCTAAAAGAGGCTGAAGGATTCAAAATAGATTTGATCAGTTAAACCTTATAGGTGAGAAGCGAATGACTTCTTTGTGCCATGGACAGTTATATCAAAAACGGCTCAAAAGGGATTTTGACAAGAAAGTACGGGTTCGGGAATTCAGAGAAGGAGACCTCGTGCTCAAGAAGATCTTGCCAATACACAAGGACTCACGTGGGAAATGGACTCTCAATTACGAAGGCCCATATGTTGTGAAGAAAGCCTTCTCTGGAGGTGCCTTGATTCTCACAACTATGGATGATGAAGAGCTCTCGCACCCCGTGAACTCTGACGCAGTTAAAAAATACTATGCCTAATAAAAACCTGCTAAGTCGAAAACCTGAAAGGGCGATTTAGGCAAAAAAAGGGTATCCCGGTGGACTGAAAACCCGAAAGGGCGGTCCAGGCAAAAGTTAGGGATGAATAAAAAATGGTAGTTCGCTAAGTCGAAAACCTGAAAGGGCGACTTAGGCAAAAAGGAGCGTCCCGGTGGACTGAAAACCCGAAAGGGCGGTCCAGGCAAAAGTTAGGGATGAATAAAAAATGGTAGCTCGCTAAGTCGAAAACCTGAAAGGGTGACTTAGGCAAAAAGGAGCGTCCCGGTGGATTGAAAACCCGAAAGGGCGATCCAGGCAAAAGTTAAAGGCACAAGGCATAAACTGCATCAGTTGTTACTGATTAACACCGAAGAATCTGAGGCGGAAGATCAATCCAGTTATTCCCTTTAGAAGCAAGGTTTTGGGGAATCATATCTATTGGGGATGTTAGTGGTCACTGAATTCAACGTAAACCTTTCCTTATTGCCATTTTTCAAAATTTGTAACATTCCATAGAGCTACACCATTTGTGTGTTACCGTTCTTGAATAAAATACAAGTTTTGCCTGTTAATCATTGTTAATTGTGTTCTTCTATGTTTTCCTTTGTTATGCGAAGTGTCATTTATTTGTTAATAATGAAATTTTGAAACTTGAAAAGAATTTGAAATTTAGTGAAAGGAACAAAATTACTTTGATATATGTGAAAATCAAGAGAAAATCATTTGTTTTTCCGAAAGCCTCAAGATTGCATAAATATTCCTGGATCACTAACAAAAATCTCCATGGAAAACAACTTATTAATCTTCTGGAAGGATGGACCTTTGGTTATTTATAACTGTCAATCATGATAGATTCTCCTCTGGATACGCCTGTTAATTGTACGGGTTTGAGTTATTGGTGTTGAGGAATCAGAATCTCTGTAAACAGTCCCTACAAACTCCCAGTCTGCCTATTGTCAGCATTGCATATCATGATCATTCATATATCATGCATAAAACAAAAAATCAAATCATGCATGGTTCAAAGTGTACTCTGTACTCATGGGTGTGGCCCATTCGGTCCCGTTGTTGATTGTTATCCCTTGACCTAAAGACCAGTTGTCACTAGTATCGTTTCAAAGGTTCAAATCGTCGTTGGCATCGCTGTCAGTCTGTTTGTAAATACATTTGTAATTGATATCTGAAGTTTGGTTGTCGCAAACATCGTTTCAAGTCCAACTGTTGTTGGCACCAATCTGTTAAAAGTTGGTTGTAATACATTGCTTACAGTCAAAGTCCAATTGTTGTTGGCACCTATCCGTTAAAAGTTGGTTGTAATCCATTACTTACGGTTAAAAGTCCAATTGTTGTTTGGCACGTATAGAGAGTTTGATTACCCTGTCTTTCCTGATGGTTCCGTGAAAGTCATGTATGACTCATCATCTTGAGGAATTCCCAGAAGCTTGGAGTTTTTTCGTGATTAGAAAACTCCAATGATATTGGTTTTGTTTGATTTCTTTGTAAAGAATTATCATAGCCTTTTGCATGGATGATCTACTTATAAGAAGACTCCCGTTTATCTTTGTTTTGCATAAATTCCCTGTTAGGAATCTCCAAAATCTGTGATTGGATGAATTTCTTGTGAGAAATCTCCAGAACTATCAGATGTATTCTAAAGTGTCAGGTCATGTATGAACCTATTGATAAAACTTTCCTTGTATTTTCTCCAATATTCTCAGGTCATGTATGAACCTATTGATAAAACTCCCTTTGATTTTTCCCAAGTAACGTCGGGTCATGTATGAACCTGTTAATTGAGCACTCTCTGAATAGTCAGGTGTTGTCAGGTCATGTATGAATCTGTTGTTGAGCTTTTATTCTGGTATTACCAGGTCATGTCTAAATCTGTTTTGAAGAATCTTGCTCTATGATTATTTCAGTGTTGTCAGGTCATGTATGAACTTGTTGATACACTCTTTTTGATTTTTCTATTTGTTGTCAAGTCATGTTTGAACTTGTTGTCAGAACCATTCTTGGTATTCCTCAGCATTGTTAGGTCATGTATGAACCCCTGCTGTTGAGCTTTTATTCCAAGTATTACCAGGTCATGTCTGAACCTATTTTGAAGAATCTTTTTCTTTGATTATTCCAGTGTTGTCGGGTCATGTATGAACCTTTTGCTTAACCTTTTGTTCCAATGTTGTCAAGTCATGTATGAACTTGTTGTGGGAACTTTCTCAAAATGTTCGAGTTGTTAGTAAGTCATGTGTGAACTTACTGTCAAAATCCCTTGTATTCTAAGTGTCGTTCATCGATTTTCGCCTTGAGTACTCCCCTGTTGTGTGTCTGACTCTCCAGTAGGATTGTTATCCCCAACGGTTTTGTTTTACCCTATTGTGTCTGTTTCTCTGTGGGCCATCAGAGCTCCCCACAGATTGGTCTGTCCGGTAACATCTCCTGTTAAGGATTCACCGTGTCCCTAACAGATAAATTCATAAATAAAGAGTCCTTCACCCATGCATATCACATCATAGCATTTTCATTTCAGGATCAAATTCGGGTATTCTTAGTATTTAATTATCTTCCGCTACGATCACATGAAGAATGTCATACTTCATGTTCCCTGGTTGAAGATACTTAAATAGGGGCAACTGTCACACCCTGATTTTGACCCTGATATTCATATCATTTTTCTTATTTCATTATTTGCTCCTCATGATTTAGTTCCTCTAATATGGCATCCCTTTTCCATGAGCATCAAATGGTCTCCTTTTCTGTTATTGTTGCACCCTTTTGTGTTTTGTGCATTCAAGGCGATGTTCTACTGTCAACATATTTGGATACATAGGCGCATTCCGCGTCGGCGGTAATCAAAGAATCCAAGGATTATTTTGCTTGGATTAGAGTATGCGGTCAAAAAGAATTTTGTCATGAAAAAGCTTTGATGAACATTATTTGCTTCAAGGAGATTTTAGTGTCTTGCCATGCCTTAAGGGAGAGTCATTATCATGTGGTTTGTTCAAGAGGGACCAAGCACGAAAACCGGTTTGCACCATATGTTTCACCAACTTTCAACAGAAGCCAATAAACTTGAAGATAAAATCAAATGGTTTCGCTGAAAAGAAGAAGGTGCTGGTGTTGCTCTTGCTTATACACTTGGAAAGGATGGACGGCGATTGCATGTGATTGAAAGAGACTTGAGTGAGCCAGATAGGATTGTGAGTGAATTGCTACAACCTAGTGGATATATAAAGTTACTTGAGTTGGGTCTTGAAGATTGTGTGGATGAAATTGATGCACAAAGAATCTTTGGCTATGCTCTTTATGAGGATGGGAAAAACACCAAGTTATCTTATCCCTTAGAAAATTTTGACTCTGATGTACCTGGAAGAAGCTTTCACAATGGTCCTTTCATACAACAAATGTGAGAAAAGGCTTCATCTCTTCCAAATGTAAAATTAGAACAAAGAACCGTCACGTCTTTACTCGAAGAAAATGGAACCACCAAAGGGGTAAACTATAAAAACAAGAGTGGACAAGAGTTTACAACAAAGGCTCTTCTCACCATAGTATGTGATGGTTGTTTTTCTAACTTGAGACGCTCTATTTGTAATCCTAAGGTTGAAGTTCCTTCTCATTTTGTTGGATTGATATTGGAGAATTGTAACCTTCCATATGAAAATCATGGACATGTTATCTTGGGTGATCCTTCGCCAATTTTGTTTTATCCTATAAGTAGTACCGAGATTCGATGTTTGGTCGATGTGCCTAGCCAAAAACTACCTTCTGTTGGTAATGGTGAAATGGCTAATTATTTGAAAACTGTGGTAGCACCTCAGGTGCAAAAATAAGGAACATTCTACCACATTTGATGTCAAATTTGTGTCGAAATAACACAACTCGTTCATTTACGCTTATAAGCCTCTTCTACTAATTGAGAGAATTACATGTTCAGGTTCCTCCGGAGTTGTATACTTCTTTTATAGCAGCAGTTGATAAAGGAAACATCAGAAGCATGCTGTTAGCAACCTTTATCAGGATGCTAGAATCAATGACGCTACTGTGATCCTAGACAAGATGGTGGATTTTGATCTTCTTACGGTTCATAATAAATGTACTGATAATTCGGTCAAAAAACAATACAACTTTAGTAGCTCAAAAAATTGTTGATTCACTTGATAAAAATGCTATACATAATTCTCTTCCAAATAATATTGTGTACAACATAGCTATAGATGGACTTTGCAAGTCAGGAAAAATTAATGAAGCAAGAAGCGTTCTGTCAGTTTTGATATCTAGAGGTTTTCTTCCAGATAATTTCACATATTGTGCATTAATTCATGCCTGTTCAGCTTTTGGCAATATGGATGAAGCTTTCAAGGAAACATTGATCGAGCACAGAGACTTTTCCATAAACTTCATCAAAAGGGGTTGGTTCCTAATGCTGCCACCTGCAATATTAATCAGTTATTACTGTAGAATTGGTGATCTTGATAAGGCCTCTAAATTGAAAGAGAAGATATCTCAAGCAACTTTAGCATCGAAAATTGAGGTTCAACATCGAACTTCACAGCCATCATTTGATAGTCTCAAGGCACTTACAGGCTCCATCATAGAGCATGGCAAGAATATAGAAAAAAAGCTTCAAGAGAACAAACCTCCTGCACGATATTAACCACGACAATATCAACAGCAAGGACAGCAGATAAGACCCATTCAAACACCGACGTGCAGCCTTCATTAGTCCCTGTTTCAAAAGCAGTTTGTTTAATTCTCCGGCAGTTGCAAGCAAGAGCCTTATCCAACAATCTATTCCATGTGCGCATGACTTAAAGAAGACCAGCCAGAGACATTGCAGCCTATCCTACATTCAAACAAGGCATTAAACATCATTCATATGTTAACTAGGTCATACAAAAGCAATGCATCAAACCTATGTAAAGAACCATACAAAGCCAATAAGAACATGGTCCAACCATAGGCAGTTCAGGCCAAATCCCAACCTGCTGCACTCAGCATCTTCCGAAGATGATGATGATTTTGATGATGCTTTAGAGGATGAAGGTTTTTCTCTTGCAAAGAGTAAAAAGAATCATAACAAGTCAAGATTCACTGGAAAATATTCTGAGTTTGCAGATCCATTGGTTATCCTTTCAGCCATTCCCTGTATAACAGCAATAAGACCATCCAAAGCAAGAATATGCATGGCAGACAATGGACAGTTCACAGGAAATGCACTTCTTGACAACAAATTAGCGAGAAGTCGACAAGGGCTTCCATGGATACCTCTTGCTGCTGGTATGGAGCCCCATATCTGCTTTGTGCAAGTCTCAAATGAAGCAAGAAAAATGCTTCTAGTTACAATTTGAGTTTTGTACGAAGATGATGATATAGATTGAGAACAATCCTACACGCCATTGAAAGTATGAGTGGACTCATTGACAAACCAAATTGCATCAGATTATGAAAAAAGCTCATCTTGAATTAAGCTTAGCAACCTTGGGTGACGGTGAATAGAAGGCCCTCCAAGTTCTGTAGCCGAATTGATTAAAGTTAAAGCAAAAAGGATTTCAATACCCTGCATATTTGGACATAAAAAACACATCAAATGCACTCCTATAACTGCTGCATTTTTACAAACAGAACTGAGTTTGAATCTATATTTCACAGTAAATTTCAAAATAATTTCCCAACCAAAATCCCAAATCCACCATCCTCCGCAAGAACAAGCGCACGGTTAAACGATGAGCGTATACAGGTAAGTGAAGGTGAAATTTTGACCTTTAGATCATCCAGAGTAACTTGTTAACTTCGAACGGAATCCATAGATCGAACATTGACTTCTCCAAGACCATGGAAGATGTTGCAACAACAAACAGAGATCAGTAAACGTCAAAAACAAATCCTATTTTCGTCTAAGCGGGTTCACAGTGGTGAAATTTTTTCTCACCGACGGTAAAAGTTAACAAATAACCCAAAAAGGAATTAGGACAAATTCCAAAGAAGAAAGTATAGGATTTGTATTTCCTGTTCCAGATCAAACACCAAATAATGTAGACAAACTGTGAGCACCCTAAAGGACTTCGTAGAGCATTACCCTTTTAATCTCCATAGCCAGCTCAGAAACCCTAACAGGGTGAGTATAAAAGGAGTCGCCTCCTCCACCAGAAAGAGGAGGAAAACCCTAGAAAATTGGACGGCTGCTGTAGCGAAAAAAACCCTAATATTTTTCACCAAAAAAATGGAGCCGCCTCCTCCACCAGATCGCGACCACGAAAACGCTGGAGAACCGATCCAATACGCCGTCAAACCATCGCCGAATATCCAATCTTCTATCATCTTCATAGATCCGGAAGCGTTACGAAATCAAGAAGGAGATTCGTATCGAAGAGGAGCTATCTGAAGAACAAGCGAGGAAGGTGAGAGTTTTTGTTGATTTTTGAAACCACGGTTTGTTTGCATCTGGAGAGAGGTCGAGAGATTGGGTGAGGTCGAGAGAATGGGTTTGTTTTCTTGAGGAAGATGAACGAATCTTTTGTGATTTGATTCACTTTCCTTCCGTTTCTTTTTCTTTATTTTGCTTTAAGGAATTTAAAATCCACCTGTGAGGGTTACTGTTCCACTTAATGACCGTTTGGCTTTTCCTTGCAACTTTTCATTAACTACTACCGCTGGCATTGATGATGATTAAGTTTTGTTATCCCCACCCAACAGCCAGGCGGCTAGGGTTGCCCTTTGGGATTCTCTCACCATTTTCGTGGGCTTTAGTTGCTCATTAGCTTAAACACCCCACCTCATTTTAGTTAGTTTTTTTATTTTAATTCATCTTTATCTATTCTTGTTTATATATTTAAGTTGTGGTTAAGGTAACAAATGACCATAAGTGGCTGAGTGGAGAGAAAGCAATTTCATCTTCTTTAGTGGGATGGGTTCGATACTTGGGAATATCATATCTTCATATTTTTATTTTTATGAATGCTATTTTATTTAAATTTTTATAACTTCTTACTATTTATTTTACCATTTTTGTATCTTTTTATCTAGCCCTCCTTTTTTACGCTTGTTGATTTTTTCCGATTTAATTTTTAATGTGTTGTAAATAATTTGTTTATTTATTTATTTATTTCGTTCGGCTTACTTTTGGGCATATTCTCCACGAACTTATACACCATATCAACTTAATTGACCAACACCTCAAACCTTCACATTAATCCTTCTATTCAAACGTATCTTTTATTAAAGTATGAAGAAAAAGATTATTCTGGATGGATGCATCGCCTATCTTAGCTCTCGCCATCATCCAAATTTATCTATTTTGTTTCTCTCAAACACTCATTCAAATCTTTCTCAATCGCTCATCAAATGCTTGATCTAATGTCAAGTCATTTTCACAACAAAACTCAAAATATTAATTCATATTTAAGACCTTTTCAATAAAGATGGAAATGGAACATGGTGTATACCGTGCACTCCTGAGATTAAGATTCGAGGTGGATGCCTCGCCTATCTTGACTCTCGTCGTCATTGTCAATGCGGTTTCTTCAAACCCTTTCTAAATCAAATTCAAAACATTTAATTTTTATTAAACACTTTTTCAATAAAGATGGAAATGGACCATGGTGTATACCATGCACTCCTGAGACTAGGATTCGAGATGGATATCTCGCTCATCCAAGTTCTCGCCATCATTCAAAATACATCCAACCAATCAAACTCTTTTCTTCACCGTCGTGCAACTAATCAAAAAACCCTTTTCATAAACGAAAGACATCTTGTCTTGAGATGATGCACAACAATGTTTCGGCCACGATTGTTGAGTTGAGATAAGTGACGTTTTTTCGAATGTTGATTTGTAAATCCATTTGATGTGTGGTATACGTCCGCTCCTCATCTGTTTTGGGTAAAACAATGTTTTCGTCGATTAATACAATATAGCTTTCGCTAAAATCGACCAACAAACAAACATTTTTCTATCCAGAACTACGTAAGCCTTGATTTCTCTGTTGAGATACGTAGGAGCAGGATTTGTAAATCTTGTCAAGCCCACTAATAAAAAACTTAGGTTTAGTCCTTTGTTAAAAAATCCAAAAACATTTTCCTCTCTTTTACTCTTTCTTTCCCCCTTAATAACTTGAAAAGCCTAACATTTCAAACTAACACTAACGCACACAACTAACCTAATGGTTCCCGTTGAGTACAACGGACGTGAGGGGTGCTAATACCTTTCCCTTGTGTAATCGACTCCCGAACCCTGATTTGGTTGCGACGACCAATATCATTGTCGTTTTGTCTTGGGTTTTATCGATATTTCCCTTTTCTTTTTTAGGAATAAATAAAGTTCGGTGGCGACTCTGTTCAGTCCATCATTGCGAGCGTGCGATCGCGCTTCGCTAGGTCGTATCCCCATATTTTTCCTGAGGTGCGACACCATTCACCAACCTTTGGGTACACAACTTCTATATGATTTTCACTATCCTCGAATTCAGCCATTTCGAAATCCTCAGTAATTTTGACCATATTGATCGCCACAGGCTCTACATAGTTGGAGTCTCCGACTTGTAACGGGTCAGAGTCGATCTTCGTTTGAGTTTTGCTTTTGGCAAACTTCAACTTGCTTTCATTCAGTGTGTCCTGAACAAGATGCCTTAAAAGAAAACACTGTGAGGTTTTGTGCCCTAAAAAATTATGATATTTACAGAAACCTTGTTTCTTCCTTTTTGTCTAATGGTGGTACTTTTGCACCTGATGGCACTAGTACTTGACCATCTGTAACCAACAAGTCAAAGATTTCATCGCATTTGGTTATAACAAAGGTATATGTCCTCTTAGGTAATTTATCTTTTTTCTCAAGCTCAGAAGGGTTCTTATGATTTGCAGGCGTAAGCAACTTATACACATATGAGGACCCTAATTTTAATTCATCCACATCAACCTTCATTTCTTCGACATAGTTGTATTCAAAATCTGATGCCAAGTCGTTTCCTTCCAAATTTACATAGGCTACACGTTCCTTGTTACCCTTATTCACCCTGGCTTTCTCAGCCTTCAGTCTTTCGACCCGTTGAACCCTATTTGCCAACTGTGCCATATCTCTAAGATATTGCATATCTAGATTCTTCCTAATAGAGTAATCTAATCCCCAACGGCCATCTCGTCTAACTCATGTTCAAGAACTTGGGTAAAACACCTCGTTTTTAATAGACGGAATCAATTCAAGTAATCATCGATTGATTCAGTGAACTTTCGTTTCACATTTGACAATTCCATAAGGCTAATCTTGGATTACCCCATGTAAAATTGCTCATGGAACAACCTTTCTAATCGAGTCCAATCATTGATTGAATGGGCAAGAAGGGTCGTAAACCATGTAAAGGAAATTTTTGTGAGAGAACCAAGAAAGTGTCTCATCCATAGATTCTCATTGTTAGCTATGTCTCTTGCCTCGATCAGATATCAAGAAATATCTTCGACTGTAGACTCATTGGTGCCGCCAACAAACTTTGTAAACTTAGGGACTTTCCATCCCCTTGGAAATTCAGTTTGTAACACGTACTCCGATAGAGGAGATGGGGAATTTGGTGTCTGCAGTCCCATGTTTACCCCATTTTGAGCCATTATCCTTTTGACAATGGTTTCCAGGTTATTATCTCCTAAGAGATTCCCTTAACAAACTTGATTAATGACCTGATCAGCGTCTTGGTTTCGATTAACCATCATGACAGGTGGACGCTCTACTTCCCTATGTATCTCTTGTTCGACCACCTGGGGGCATCACTTGTTGCCCCTGATTTACGGTATTTTTCTCCATCACTGGCCCTTCGTTTTGAACCTACCTAACAATTTTGGGTTGTATAATAGGTCGAACTTGCGTCGGGGAGCGCCTAAAAAAACAGTAATTCGATTCATTTGAGTCGCCAACTATTGGTAACTCTGATTCGTATTTTGAATCAATGGGTTGAATATCGTACCCTATTGGATATGAGTATTTATCATGTCATGGTTACTCTCATCCATCTATTGTCTCATTGCCATTAGGGAATGCATCGTGAACGTTGGCATTGTCTGGGAACTAAATCACATTCCCATCTAGGGTGGCATAGTTCGACTGTGGTTACCTATGGCCGATATAGACGCCAAGATTAGTGAATACGTATTTGCAGCACTATCAACAAATGTCACAGGATTAGTTTGTAGGTTTTCCATCATTGATGTTGGCATCACATAAGGTTGTTCATGTCCCAACACGGGCATTGTGAAACTTGTGGCAAAAGGCCTAGCCTTTGTCGCCATAATAGGTATAGGAGTCACTGGGTGACTCTGGATTATTGGAGACAAAATCGTTCCTTCTGGTAGAGTTGATAGTGCAATCTCCGTTGACAGTATGACTGTTATGCTAGCACTCGAAGGGATTGGTTCAGTTAACATTGCAACAACCATGTTTGTTCCAGTGCTATTAGAGGGTTGTTCTCCATTCTTATTTCTGGGAATAGTCATCCTCCTGGCGTATCTCCTTACAGGATTCCTAACTTCTCTCTTTGTTATTCTACCATTTATTAGTCTCATGCACGCTAAAAAAATGAGAAGTTAATAAAAAATGAAAATTTTAAAATGATATTTGTTCGAAATAAAATCAACAATTCACACAAAAAGGATCCCACTAAGCGTGTCAATTTGTTTACTGGTAAATTTGGTAAACAAAACAAGTTTCTATTAATACTTAAGGGATCAAATTCTAAAATCTCCCGGAACATATTTGTGTGAACTTAAAGCTTTGAACACCATGTTATGATTGAAATCGAAGACACAATGTGAAGATAACAATGTGAAATTTTGACAAGACTTGGAATGTAAAAGATTTTGAAGACAAAATAACTGAAATCAAAATGTAAAAATAATGATAAAATGATAAATGATCAAAATGTAAATGAATGCAGAAAAATGCTTGAGTGTAAAAGTGCTTGGAATTTACAAATATGAAATACATACGTACATTTTCTTCACAAATACTTTGAATATGTATAAATATAAGTACAATTGCAGGCCCCTATAATGTAAACAAGCGCCGTCTTATATACTCATCTAAAATAACTACCTAAAAATGGTCAATTAAACAAATCACGACACATTTTACTTCCATGCAGCTGTTATCTTCGACAAGCCTCCACGTGTTTTCGAGTAACCACCTGTTCTAATCCAATTCCATCTCTTTCATAAAAGCCAAATAACCAACTTAAAGCATTTGAAATTTTCACTAAGTCCACAGATGCTACCAACACTCATCGATCTTCCACTTCTTTGACCATACTTGCCACATGTATAGTTTTCGACATGTTCAATAGCTTCATCACGGCACACTTACTCTTTCTTGCCATTTATAGCCAGGTTGAAAAATCGGAGGTAACAGACCCAAATATTGATATCAATACCATATTCTATACTTCATTATACAAATCTAAGACTTCAAATTCAGAAATTGAACACCCGCCCGCACTACAAGATGGATTTACAACAAAGAACATCTTCAATACCTTCGCTCAAGACATCAATATCAAGCCTGATGATTCAAAATTTCTTTTCTAGAAACAAGTTGAAGGAATTCTTAGGATTCACATGCTTTGTCATTATCTTGTGAATCCTGGTCGATACCTCACTGTACTTTTCACGTGGCTTTTTACAACGCTCTCAGGTCCAGTTCTTCCTTTTATTTTTCGTTGTGTTTAAGCATACAAAGTATTGAAATTAATTTAATAAAACTCAAATCAACGCAAAGTCGTGTCAATTGGATTTTTGAACTAAAATCTATTACGAAAGGAGACAAATCACTTTCTTAAAATCTAGGTCAAATTCAACAAATTCTTATATACTCATCATTTAGTGATTAAATTTTGCATCTTAGTTAGAGTATGAAGTTAATCATTCAGTATTATGATGTCATGTATCCTATGATTGTTGTAGAAACGATGTTTATTTCACGTGAAGTTAGGCATGTATGACTCGACTCTCACTGAACCTCTCACCTCATACTGTGAATCTTAAGATTTGTCTTTCTCGCTATCACATCCTAATTTGGTTAATTCTCAGGAATCTTAATCTCAATAGTCCAGTCAGGAATCTCAACACCAATTCAATTGGTTTTGAGTTGCTAGAACTTATAATTTTCGAGGTCGTGGTGGCATAAATGGTGGTAGGTTTCGTGTGTAGTGCCCGATTTGTTTTCAAGCAGGTTATGATGCATAAATATCTTACCATTTCCACTCCATCATATAATCAATGGTTAAATCTGCAACTTAGTCATATTTCTCACGTCAACTTAACTTCTCAAATCAGTGAAAAATCACTGCACCTTAACAAAGTCAATTCAATGTCTGGTTAGCATTATCTAATCAACCTAATGACGTGGAATTCCTCTTGGGTTTTCTCTTATACCTTCCTCATCTCCTACACCTCAGTTCCAATCTAAACAACCTTAAGCTTATTTTATGAGATTTGAAGTTAATAACTCTTAGTGTTTGTCTTCTTAATGGTATCCTAACTCAAGTGTCAGTCATCATGTCACTTATAATGCTGAAGGTTAGCATTATCTAATCAACCTTAATGACGTGGAAATCCTCTTGGGTTTTCTCTTATACCTTCCTCGTCTCCTGCACCTCAGTTCCAATCTAAACAACCTTAAGCTTATTTTATGAGATTTGAAGTTAATAACTCTTAGTGTTTGTCTTCTTAATGGTATCCTAACTCAAGTGTCAGTCATCATGTCACTCATAATGCTGAAATTTTCTTAGAAAACATTCCTTTATAGTAAAACAAGTAATGCTTGAAAATGGACATGGTTTTCTTATCATCTACATTGGCTTCACAACTTTTCACTCACACAAACTATACACCATTTTTACTCTACACAACCTCTTATTAGTTCTTAATATCACTAAGAGTCTCTCGAAAAAGATGGACTCTACTCCTTTGATCAACTACAACCTACAAAATATGATTCTATCAATCACAACTCATCTCATATCTATACACTCACCACCACTACACCTACAACTATATTAGAATTCTAATGAAAATAAAAGTGTCATTGGCATACTCCATTTTAGATAAAGTATTGTCATACTAAAAGTTGTTGTGCCGTAGTCTGTAGAGTACAGTGTTTGGAACTTATATATTATGTTACTCTCTCCGTTCATTTTTAAGTTTTATTTTTGACTTTTTACACATATCAAAAAAGCTAACCATTATTGTTACTTTTCAAACAATAATTCTTCCTTTTACCTAGAATATCCTTAATTATTTATGTCATTCATTTTACTTTTTCTCTCTTTGTAATAATTACTTAGGGGTAATTTTGATAAAAGTGCAATTAATACTACCTTAAACTTTGCAAGTGACAATTAAATTAAAAAGGAACAAGTTTTTTTCAAGAAAGGAACATTTATAAAGGAACGGAGGGAGTATCTAGTGCTAGTACTTTAAAATGATCTATTTTTGTATAATAAACATATTTTTATGTACTAGTACATTCTCATAAATAAAAAGTAAAACATATTTTTGTATAATAAACATATCCCTCCCTTATCTAGTACTAGTCATGATGATAATTGAAAGTATAGTAAAAAGTGACTTTTTGCCCAGAGTACCCCATTCCTGAAAATTAAATCCCAATATGCCCCATTTTGAAAAAAAAAATCCCAAAATGCCCCACTTTTCCCTTTGAACTCGCCCATTCAATGGACAAGTGGTTGAAGCCTTCGGGTGATGGATAGACTCGGCCAATGGTTGGCTGAGCTTATGAAGGAGATTATTTTTTTATTTTTTATTTATTTTAAATACAATTATATAATTAAATAACCTTATTAAAATTATTATTAAATAGTTTTCTAATTAATTCTATATTTAAATAATAAAAATGATTTTTTTTAAAATACTAATAATATTTTTGTAAAATACTAATAATAGTTTTCTAATATATTTTTTAAAATATTAATAATAAAAATGATTTTTTTAAATACTTATAATAAAATTATAAATATTATAATGAGGCATATAATGAATTGTAATGAGTAATAATAATTTTATTGATATAATGGAGGAAATACATTTTATTTATAGTGGCCGCCTGTTCCACATCTTGTGCCAACTTTTTTACGTTTTCCCTTGCCCAAGTCTTCTTGTCTTTGTCTTGCGGGAGACGGAGATGAGTCGGAAGACAGATCTTCATGTTGATCTTGTTGTTGACTTTGATGTTGTTGTGATGTGTTTGGAGGCATATCCATACCGTCGAGTTCTTGAATGCCAAAAGAAGGCATATTCATTAGATGATCATCGGTGAGGTCAAAGTGGGGTAGTGAATGTGTGGGTTGTGTGTAGGTGCTGGGTTGGATGTGTTGGATAGGAGGATAGTAGACATCATCAGGGTTGTATGTAGGAGTGGGTGTTGCGAATGTGGTGTTAAATGTTTGGGGTTGAGAATGAGGGTTTGAGTATTCAAAGTTGGGTTGAGGAATTGGAGTGTATTGTATGGGTGGGCGTAAGTTGGTTTGTTGTTGATATTGTTGGTTGTAAAAGTAGTTTGTTTGAGGGAATGGAGTGTTGGGATTATGGTGTTGGGTTGAGGTGGGATAAATGGTGTGTTGTTAGGTGGTCTGGGTGTGTCGGTAAGTTTGTTGAGCTGATGATGATGGTTGGGCCCCAAATAGGGATGTGTATGTGGGGGAATGTCTTGATGTAAGGGTGATGTTGTTTGTTGGGTTGAAGAAGCTACACGTTGACGGGGATCAGTCAAAAATTATGTTGGAGCAACGTGCGTAAAAGGAATTGACAAAAACCAATTCATGTATTCTCTATCCAGCTTAGACTCACCAATTACTTAATTACCTTGTAACACCAAATGCCTTCTCCTTTTCCATTCTTTTAGCTCTTCTTTGTTTAAATCTTGCCAATGTTTGTCCCAAGCTGGACCAGAGTCATATTATGGTGTTCACTTAGACATCTTGGCTGAGACGGGATTTGTTGTTCAAATCCAAATTGGAGTTTGACCCGATCCGTCTGATGCATCTCAACGGTAAAGAAACATATTTTATATGTCGTTGCACTCCAAACTCGGTTGTCACTATAATCAGGCACTGGATATTGTATGTACGACCCCCATTTTTATCTGAAGCGGTTGGTTCGACGCCCAAATTCTCCATGTAAACATCATTGGTTACATTCGTTGGACCATTAACAGCTTTACCATTAATTCGGAGATCGAGTAACATACTCACATCCTCGAGTGTGATAGTACATTCACCCGTTGGTAAATGAAATGTATGTGTCTCGGGTCTCTATCTCTCTAACAATGCAACAATTAGTTTAGAATCTACTTTTAAACTTGCTATCTTGGCTACATTTGCAAAACCAGCTAGTTCCAAATACAGTATTATAACCGCACTTGGTTGAATGTAAGTATGAGAGTGGACCCGGAACCTAGTGTATTCCTGAAATTCAAATAAAAATGGTAATGAATATTTGATGTGAGACTTACATATTGGATTTATGAAATAGATATGAAATATATTTATATATTCAACAATGTTCGCTGCTATCCCACAGTGTGATTCACCCATCTACAACAAAGACATTTTGGAATAGAAGAGAGTGAATATTTGAAGAGAGTAAATATTTGTGAAATAGAAACTGAAGGAAGTTGATGAGAATGAATTGTAGAGGAAAGGTTAATTTATAGTGGTGAAAAAATATTAAATATATTGGTAAAAATTGTGTAGGTTGATTGGACTTGTTAGGGCATGCACGCAAAAAATTTCTCTGTGAATTTGCAAGGAATCCCTACAAGAACAATTCCCTGGCTGATTGGAAATATGACTGCAAAGTTGTATGCGTGCAGACTCGCCCCTTTGATGGCCGAGCTAAGTCTTACAGCTTGTTGACTCGTCCAACGAAAGGATGAGCTTAGTCTTCCAAGGTTTTGAGTCGTCCAACGAATGGACGAGCTAGGTCTTCACGTTTTCTCTCTCGTCAAATTGAAGGACGAGTTACTTCTGACTTTTTTTTAGGGTTTGGTTTACTTGGAAATTGTTTTTTTGACTATAAATTATGTCTTCAATGGTATTCGTTGTCATCAAACTAAATCTCCTACATTCATATCTTTATCCATTGTCATTAAACAAAATCTCCTACATTCATATCTCCTACATTCATGGCTCAAAGAAATTTAGTTGTGTTTATCCATTCCAACGGGTCCATTTTCACAGATGTTAATGAGGGATTCTCATTTAGTAATACAAATTTGCATTTATTCAAAATCCACATCAATTTTGACTTCCATCATCTAAAAGATCGTATTGAAAAAAAGTTATAAAGTTGTGTTGAAGACATCATTTATCGCCATCCATTAATTAATGGAGACGATGATACCGTCTTTTACATAATGACACCTATTGAGAATGACGAATATGTCAAGTCGATGTTTCAATGTCATATAACATTTTCTCAATTACCCACCATTGAGATATATGTTCGTCTACTTGAAAATCTTGAAGAAGAACCGACTCAAAATGAAAATCTCAGTTATCCAACACAATCTATACAGTCACACCAGTACGGAATGAGTCAAACCATTGACGAAGAACCAACTCAAAATAATGAACCTTTCATACCAAATGAAGAGGTAGGCGACAATAGTGAGGATGATCAAGAAGAGGTTCGACTTGAAGATCTATTTGGTGTTAGCGATGACGATGGCAATGAAGATATCATCGACACACCGACCGTTGCATTAAGAGCTCAACCAATTAGTTTGTACAACCCACTTGTTCACATGCAAAATATAAGTTTGGATGATGCTGAATCAATCTCCGTTTTTGGAAGTTTCATACCAACTCACAATGTTGACGAAATAGAGGAGGGCATCGAGTTTGAAAATAAGGAAGTGTGTGTTCTTGCGTTGCAACAATGGCATATAAAACGTAGTCTAGATTATTCTGTGACTAAATCTGACAATGTACGTTATGTCATCAAATATAGAAATTCTATATGCAATTTCAAATGCAAGGTTTCTTTGCGTAAGGGCAACTCAAGGTGGAGAGTTGGTAAGTCTGGTGGGCCTCATACATGCACAACCACTTCTATGTCACAAGACCATACAAAACTCAGTTCATAAATGATTAGTAAGAGCGTAATGGAGCTTGTAAATCACGATGCTTCTCTTAAGGTGAAGGTGATCATCGCTCATGTTGCTGAAAAGTACAGGTATATCATATCCTACAAAAAGGCATGGATTGCAAAGTGTAAGGCAATTGAGTCGTTGTATGGAAATTGGGAGACATCTTACAACGATTTTCCGCTGTGGATACTAGTAATGAAAACATATCTATGAGGTACTATTATAGAATTGCAATCCTTACCTGTGATTTCAAATGATGGATCAAACTTGGGTGACCAAAGGATATTTCATCGTCTTTTTTTGGCGTTTCGACCATGTATACGTGGTTTCGCGTATTGTAAACCTATTGTGCATGTTGATGGAACATGGTTGTATGGAAAGTACAGAGGGACTCTGTTGATGGCTGTGGCACAGGATGGGAACGAGAACATTTTTCCAATAGCGTTCGCATTGGTTGAAAGTGAGACAAAGGATGCTTGGAGTTTCTTTCTTAAGAATTTGAGAATACACGTTACTCCCCAAGAAAATTTGTGTCCAATATCAGACAGACATGAATCGATAAAAAGTGCATATAACAATCCGGAAAATGGATGGCAGTATCCTCCGTCATCACAAGTCTATTGCATTAGACACATTGCGTAAAACTTCATGCGTGAGATTAAAGACAAGGAACTGCACAAAATAGTTGTTAACATGGGTTATGCGTTGACAGAGGAGAAATTTAACTACTATCGGGGGAAATCCGAAGAACAAATAATGACGCTTTGTCATGGATAGACAACATCCCTCGGGAGAAGTGGGCAAGGGCATTTGACGGAGGGCAACATTGGGAATGAACTCGGTACTCAAAGAAACCTGAAACCTTCCAATCACTGCATTAGTCAAATCTACGCACTATCGATTAGGATCACTATTTGGTAAAAGAGGCCATCAATGGACAAAAATGTTAGCCTCTGGGCAGGTTTTCACTGATAACTGCAACAAGGGGATGGCCGAGGAAGTCATGAAAGCTAACACGCATAACGTCATGCAGTTTGGTCGCGAGAGATTCTATTTCATGGTCTAAGAGAAGATTAATCAGAATGATGGTCGACCAACCAGTACATTCAACATTGATCTAAGGAAACAACACTGCGATTGTGGGAAATTTCAAGCATTTCACTTATCTAGCTCCCATGTAATCGCAACATGTTCGAGTATACGCCAGGACTACTCCATTCACATTCCAGACGTCTTCAAAATTCTTAACGTCTTCAAGGTCTATAAGGAGAGTTTCCTAGGACTTTCCCATGAGGATAATTGGCCATAATATGAAGGATTTACTCTTTGCCACAACGACTCTATGAGAAGGAGGAAGAAAGGGCGCCTAAACAACACCAGGATTAGAACCGAGATGGAAGACGTTGAAAAGGAAAAGAGAAGGTGTGGAGTTTTCCGTGAAATAGGACACATGCGTAGGAAATGTCCAAATGTTGCAGGACCCTCCAGATGATTATGTTTTTTTTAATTATTAACTACTATGCACATACTATATATAAACCATTGTGTATTGATAATGCCTTTTGGAAACAAACATTATGAAATACATTTGATAATCAAAGGCTTCTGGTTACAAAGTACGATCACATCAACTAAAATTCTTAGAGGTTATTAAAACACTAATCAACAACAACAACCAACACAAGTGGACCTTCAACTCCTCTATTAACTTCACCACTATGTGCCGAAAACATACACTAAACATCTTCATCATTTTCTATACGATCCAGGTAATACATGTACGTACCATCGGGGCTTGCATCAGTCAACATTATGTATGGACAACGATACTGTACTTTCCTCACCTTCATACGACGCCCGCCCAACTGTCGGAAGCCAGTGTGGATGGCTAAAATCAGTGTTCTGAAATTCCATTGCGGATCGAGGTAAACACTAATTTTTTTCACCTTGTCCATAAAATACAAGACCCCAAACAAACATTTTTACCAAAATAAAGGATTTTGTGCTCTGAGTTACATTTCTACAAGTCCTGCTATTTATGGAAAATTAATACTTGAATACACGGCCAATCATTGGTCGAGACAATACAAACACAAAGCAATTGCTCGGTCATTGAAATTTTTTGATAGCAACATATTATTCAAAACAATATTAATTCATTACCTTTTTTAAATTTATTAAAAAAAACAAAAAAAAAATACTACATCATACACTCGGCCATCCATTGGTCGAGTTCAAGCATGAGAATAAATGACGTGTCTACTCGTCCAATCAAATGGCGAGTCCATGCAGTCAAATACAATGTTTCACCCACTTGTCCATTGAATGGGCGAGTCCAAAGGAAAAAGTGGGGCATTTTGGGATTTTTTTTTTTTAAGAATGGGGCATATTGGGATTTAAATTTCAGGAAGGGGATATTGTGGACAAAAAGTCGTAAAAAGTAAAGAATAGTATAATAAAGTAGATTAGATTTTTCATTGATCATATAGTAAAGTACTATTTTAGCAGTACTAGATGATGATAATTGAAAGTATAGTAAAAAGTAAACAATAGTAAAATAAAGTAGATTAGATTTTTCATTGATCATATAGTAAAGTACTATTTTAGCAGTTTTCAAAAGGTATTTGTTCACCAAAAAATACATTAAATAATAAAGTTGTTTACAATGTGTGTAGTTGAATTTCTAAAGTCGTTGATAATACCTTTTATATTAGAAATTTTATTCTAAATCATTTTATGAGATTTGCTATGTACAAACAATTTGTGAATTTGAGACTGCTTTTTATCACTTAAACAAGATTTGCATCCGTTATTGTTTTGCTCAAGAAATTGCAAGTTATTAAGAAAAGTCTTTTGTCCATGGTAATTAATGAACAATGACCTCAATATAAAGAGGATGGTGTTCAAAATGCTGCTTTTGTGAAAGAAATAATTTTATAAAGAGGATGGTGTTCAAAATGCTGCTTTTGTGAAAGAAATAATTTTAAGTGATTAAATTTTGTGATAAAATTGATTACATTTTAAAATTTACGGATCTCATATATGATTGTGACACTAATGAGCCAAATCTTCATTTGATTTATGAAAAGTGAAATTTTATGATTGAAGAAGTCAAATTAGTTATTTATAAATATGAAGGCAAGGAGTTAAGTCAACGTTCATCTTTTCATGATGAGGTGCATGACATGTTAGTCTATAAATGGATTAAAAGTTACACACATCTTTATTGCTTGGCTCATTCGCTTAATCCAAGGTAAATCGCAGTTTATTTTACTATTTTCTCTTATATTTCAACTATCTTACCTCACATACAAAGCATATATTTTATTTTGTATAAATGACTTGATATATCTCCGAATCGCGTTGCCCCACATAGGGACAATGAGATTTGTACTGAAAGAAACAAATGCATACGAAGTTACTTTATGGATGCAAATGAAAGACTAAAGACAACCGCTGAATTTGTTAAATAAATTCTCCTGAAGGAGAAAGTGTTGAAGGAGAGTTTGACTAATTTGATTCATGGTAAGATAGGTGGTGGAACTTGAAACCAAAAGAATGGATAACTTTTGGATCTTCAGCCCCTAAACTCTAAATCATTACACTGAAACTTCTTTCACAACCAAGATCTTCATCTTCTGCTGAAAAAAATTAGAGTGCATATATTTATTCACTCATTAAAAAAGAATAGACTCAATCCAAATAAGGTTGAGGATTTAATTTTTGTTCATATAAATCTCGTCTTCTCTCGAAAAAGAGTAAGGTTTATAATGAAGGAACAACAAAAAAATATAGGATATTGGTGAAGATGAATGAGATTTATTTAATGGAACTGATATTCTTAAAGTTACTAGTCTTTTTTTCGATGAACCTCAACTAAAAACTATTTTTTTTTAATGATTTCATGATTTATTAATACTTTTTATATTATTACACAGATATTAACTATTTTTAAATAATTATTTTTTAATTTTAATGTTGTTATTTAATCAATATAATTCCGTGTTATTTTTAACGTATTCGTATCTTAATTTTTTTTAAATATCGTAATACCAGTATTCGTATCTTATTTTTTTTTAAATATCGTATTCCGTACCAGTATGTGTACGGTGCCTCACATGTACCCTTCTTTTTACACCACGTGACATAATAGATTAGGTCATAATTATCTTCAAGAGGCACCCAAAACTATTTCCCAATCCATATACAAGCAAAGTTGAACTTTTGCACTGGTTGTTGTCAAGGAAAAGCTAACACGTAACCTTCATTTACTTAAAATACTACTTATCATGCTCCATTTGAATTGCTTTTATGACTTATTCACCTGATTACAAGTACTTGTTAACTTGTGTTGATGCCTTCTTCACCAACTATCCAAGGACTTTCACTCTTAAGCTTAAATGTACACAATTTTCACCATTTTTCATAATTATTACGAACCAGCTCAATACTAAGGTTAAAGTAGAAAGTTTCAAACTCTTCTCTCATTTTTCACTCTTCACGCACACGCGTACGTTTATGCATAGTCACGCACTCGCCCCCGCGTTCGTGCGTGCACACACACAAAATGAATATGCTAATTTACATTGTGAATCGTGTCAGTTAGGAAAACACACTCATGATCAGTTTCTCAATCAAGTCAATAAACGAGCTTCATCCCCTTTTGCTTTAGTTCACCGATGTTTGGAATCCCTTGCGTATTGTCTATACTCTTGAGTCTAGGTATTTTGTCACCTTTATTGATGATTTTTCACGTTGCATGTGATTATTTTTAATGAAGAATAGATTTGAATTATTTTTTATTTTTGAACAATTCTATTAAGAATAAGAACTCAATTCGGTGTGTCTATCCGTACCTTAAGAAGTGATAATGCCCGTGAATATTTATCCCAACAATTTTAAAATTTTATGTCACACAATGGTATTCTCCATCAAACATCTTGCCCTCACACACCTCAATAAAACGGAGTAGCTGAACGCAAAAATCGGCATCTCGTAGAAACCACTCGGACCCTACTGCATGGTAATGTTCCACTTTGATTCCGGGGGGATGTTGTGCTAACGACATGTTACCTTATAAATCACATGCCCTTATCTGCCCTTAACAATAAAATCCCTCATTCAATCCTTTTTTCCAATTCCCCACTTCACCCAATTCCTCTCTGAATCTTCGGGTCCACATGTTTTGTACACAATCTCTCTCTTGATCTTGATAAACTATCAGCTCAATCACTAAAATGTGTCTTTCTTGGTTATCATCGATCCCAAAAAGGTTATCGTTGTTATTCACATACTCTACAACGATACTTCATATCGGCCGATGTTACCTTCTTCGAGTATGTTCCATATTTCGAGTCCAGTTACGTAACTCCAGAATCCATTCAAGAAAGTACTCTCACACCTTTTCTGGTAGTTATTAATGTCACGCCTACCATTATCCCCCATCAGTCTATGGCTCCTGACCCCCCACTTCTAGACCACTTCAAACATATCAACGTCATCACTCAACGCATGTCGTTCCTATCCCTGAGGTCATTGCAGACCCTCCTTCGACGCCTTCGCCATCACTGGATTTGATCATGCAACTTGAGTTCGATCTTCCGACTGTCCTTCGAAAAGGTATACGTCAAACATGAAATCATTCTCCATATTATATTGATTTATGTTATCATCGTCTTTCCCCTTTGTAGTATACGTGTTTGTCTTCTTTGTCTTCTGTTTCTATTCCTAAAACTCCAGGTGAAGCATTATATCACCCTTAGTGCAGGCCAGCAATGATTGATAAAATATGTGCTCTTCAAAGTAGTGGTATCTGGGAATTGGTTTCTCTATCCTATGAGAAATCTTTAGTAGGTTATCGTTGGATTTATAGAGTGAAGGTTGGTCCAAATGATAAGATTGATCGATTTAAAGCTCGCATGATAGCCATAGGATACACTCAAATTTTTGAATTGGATTATAGTGATACTTTCTCGTCTGTAACGAAGATGACATCTGTTAGACTTCTTCTAGCCATTACAGTCATTCGACATTGGCCTCTTCATCAACTTGACATCAAAAATGCTTTTTTTACATGGTGATCTTGAAGAGGAAGTATATATGGACCAACCACCTGGGTTTGTTGCTCAGGGGGGAGTCATCAAATATGGTGTGTAGGTTACACATGTCTCTTTATGGTCTTAAGAAATCTCTGAGAGCTTGGTTCGACAGATTTAGCATTGTAGTACAACCGTTTAGTATGGCATGTAGTGAAGCTAATCATACTGTTTTTTATCGTCACTCAGCCCAAGAGTGTATTTATCTTATTGTGTATGTAGATGATATTGTCATAATTAATAGTGATCTACAAGGTATACTTTAGTTAAAACAACATCTCTCGAATCAATTTCAGACAAAAGATCTTGGTAAACTTCGTTATTTCTTGGGTATTAAGGTAGCCCAATCTAAAGATGACTTGGTGATTTCTCAGCGGAAATATGTTATGGGTATTTCGGAAGAAACAAATTTGTTGAATGTTAAACCAACTGATACTCCTATGGATCCAAGTGTCAAACTACTACCCAATCAGGGGGAGCCTCTATCTGACTCAAGAAGGTATAAGAGATTGGTTGAAAAGTTGAATTATCTCACAGTCATTCGTCCAGACATTTCTTTTGCAGTTAGTGTGGTAAACCAATTCTTAAATTCCCCTTGTTAGGAACACATGGATGCTGTTATCCAGATTATGAGATACATCAAATGTGCTCCAGAAAAAGGTCTAGTGTATGAAAATAAAGAACATACTCAGATAGTTGGATACTCTGATGCTGATTAGGCAGAGTCACCCATTGATAGACGATCCACCTCTGTGTATTGTGTATTTGTTGGAGGAAACCTTATATCTTGAAAAAGTAAGAAACAAAACGTAGTTGCAAGATCAAGCGCCAAGGTAGAGTATAAGGTCATGGCAATGGCAACATGTGAACTTATTTGGTTAAAACAGTTGCTCAAGAAAATTCAAATTGAAGAAGCAAGACCAATGACACTTATTTGTGATAATCAAGCTGCATTGCACATTGTTTCAAATCCAGTCTTCCATGAGAGGACCAAACATATTGAGATAGACTGTCACTTTGTCAGAGAGAAAATCGAGTCAGATGCCATCGTCACAAACTTTGTCAACTCTAATGATCAATTGGCAAACGTGTTCACAAAATCTCTGTGAAGTCCCATAACTAATTATATATGTAACAATCTTTGTGTATTTGATTTATATGCTCAAGTTTGACGGGGGTGTTGATATTTATAAATATATAGTGTTTAGAATATTTATATATAGAATAGTCTCATATCGAGTATGTCATGTAATTAGTTGTAATCACTCTCTATATAATAAAATCTCCGTAATACTTTTCAAAACACACGGTTTATTCAAATTTTCTTAGTCTCTTGTATTTCAACAGGATTTTATCAACAATATAGAATTTTTGACTTAAAAGAGATTTTCTCGCCAGAGTCAAACCTGTTATAGTAAGAAATGTACTGATCCTTTGCTATTTCTAGACAATGACAGATCACCCAATTGAATGTGAACAATATCATCTTAAAAGGGTTGCTCGAAGAGGATGTAAACATGCAATAACCACTAGGTTTATCAACTGAAACACCTATTTAGTATGCATACTAAAGAAAGTCATATATGGTCTAAAACAAACATCAAAAGCCTGGTTTGAAAGGCTCGCTTCACCTTTACATAGATTTGAATTTCAAATAAGTGTGATCCCTTCCTATTCACACTTCCAACATCTACCTACTCCATCTTTATGTTGGTTAATGTAGATGACAATATAGTCACCGGAAACTCTCAATATTATATTTAGAATCTAGTTTCAATATAGTCAGGGTCTTACATTTATCTTGGACCAAATCTTTTCTTCGGTAGGTCCAAAAAAACATACCTAGTTGAGCTCAAATGTCATTGGCTAGGTCTAATACTGAAGTTGAGTATAAAAGCTAAAAGCTTAGCCAACACATAAACAGAAGCTCTTTGGCTACAATCACTTCTAATTGAGCTCAAAGTCCCTGTTACTACTCCTATCCTACTTTGTGACAATTTGAGCACTATTTCTGTCACACAATCACATGCTTCATGCCAAAAACATATATAGATGGATATCTTTTTCTAAGAGGGTGATCAACAAAACACTAGTAGTTCAACATATAGCAACTACAGAACAATATGTTACCTACTAACCAAACCCCTAAAGTTTTTAACTATGAGGGACAAACTTAGAACTGTCTAGAATGTAGTGAGAATGCAGTTACAACAAACTCCATGTTGAGTCATCATAGCTTAATTACTCTAGCCTATAAATAACAGTAAGTTATTATATGTAATAACTGAACTATTTCTGTCAATTCATATTCTCAAAAAAGTTATTCCTCTTTTCCTCTTTCTATAACATTCTAGGTGCTGAAATATCATCGCTCCCTATTTTTCTATTAGGGCAAGCACTTTCGGGCCGGCCAACGCAAGAGGAAGAAACCAAAGCTAAATAATAAACAATAATATGATGAAGCAAAATGATTAATGAACAACAACTATTATCAGGGGACGAAATCATCATAGACTCAATAAAAGCATTCTGTGTAACATATGTTCAGCCATTCGATTGTTGAGTTAATACAAAGTGTGATGCATATTTCATGGAGTCATAACTTATGGTTTCATGCACCTCGTATCAAATGCAATTAATCATATAAAACTCCTTCCTGTATCGATGCATTCAGATAGCCATAAGTCCATATCTTCTTGAACCTTTTGCCTTACTTTATGAACTGCATCAGGGGAACTGCAATTCTTCTCATTACCTGGAAAAACAAAAATCACAACCAGAATGTTGTTTGATATACGACAATTGTGCATGTAATAAACAACTAGCACAATTTGTATCTATCTAACATGACATTTTAATACTACTAATTTGATCCATTTTTTATCCATGAGAGATTTGTTAGATGATGTTTTTGTGATCATGCAATTCAGACACTGATAAAGGATAACAGTTACAAAATTAGCTCCTATGAAATTGCAGGTTATAAATTGGACATCGAAAAGAATTCAGAATAGCATTAATTTGAGTGATAATGTTAGACATACCTTCAATGTTAGAAGGAGCTTGAGGACACCCACTCAAATCAGTACAATGGCCACAGTTTTTACACGTGATAAGGTAAGAAGGCACTGAAAGATTTTAACTTTTAAGTCAGTAAACAGCATTGACTAAACAGACAGAAAAAGTAAATGGCAACTCACTATCAGCGGATGAAGTTTGCTTGGAAGCATGACGCCATGGATCCTGTGAGCCATTTGTAAATATTATTTTTGAACCTGTTCATACACATTAAATTAGGAGATATATTAAATCAGGTCGAATTTAAGATGGTTGAATAGAAGTATATTCAGAGTAAAACCATAAAAGAAATGTATAGTATGTAGTTTCCAGACATGAGAGACCACAAATACAAATGATAACATAAAAAGAAATAACATGTGCATACTATGATAAAGTAAGAGAGTCATGTAAACACATTGTTGATAAATTTGTATGTATATTATTAATAATAAAGAAAAAAAGAAACTAGCAAAAAAATTCAGGCGTAGGTTAGTTACTAGACCAGCAATTTTTGTGCCTCCATAGTATGAATTAGTGGCATCAACATCGGGAAAGACGCCATCTCCAAAGACATTTTTGCAAAGGTCCAAATGGTATCTGCATTGCATGAGAAACCATTTTGTAGAAATTAACAACATCCCAGAGTGAAAAAACTTCAATAAAATAAAGATCTATAAAACAATAGGAAAGAAGAGGTTGTTATAGGGCTATTTGTATAAATAGGTGAATACAATGTAGAGTTGATATTATTGAATATTGTAAATCATTTGTGAAAAGAGTATAAACACTATTGTGAAGGGGAAACTCTTGAGGAGAGCTTGCTCGAATGTTATTTCCTATTTTCGAATAAAGAGTGTTCTTTCCCTAGAATCCAATTCTTGGGTTCCTAATAATTGGTCCAACCCTGCCGGAAACCTGAAAAGTACCGGTGTTCTTGGAGATGGAGGCAACGCAAAGGATGAATTTGCCAACTTTTACTGGAAAAGACCTCATCGGGTGGCTTGCAAGGGCTGAAAAGATTGGATTCGAAAGAAAGAACACTCTTTATTGGAAAATAGGAAATAACGTTCGAGCCAGATCTCCTCAAGGGTTTCCCCTTCACAATAGAGTTGCTACTCTATTCACAAATGATTTACAATATTCAATAGTATCAATTCTACATTGTATTCTCCTATTTATACAAATAGCCCTATAACAACCTCAACTAAGGAACTAACTAACTAACTTCTATGACAATCCTTAACTACTTATCCTAACAGTATATCAAATAGTGAGATGAAGAACTTACTTTGTGTCAACTTTTGAGGAACGTATGCTATCATTTGAAGGAGCTACCTGAAAGTATGCAACTTCAGTGCAAACTTGAAACCACCATAATCGAGAAGAACTGTCTTTATTGATTGCAGTTCTTTTCAAATATTTCTGGTCATAAATTTGTACATTGACGCCAAAAGTTCCAGCATAGTACTCTTTGACATATTTGGCATAAGCATCCTGCATATTGAATTATATAGTTTTCAATTATAAAACATAAAATAAGCATCCATTTATATTTGGCTTAAGAACTAAGAGAGGTGTGAGAGCACATACATGATTCAACTTCACAAATGAATAAGAAAAAAGAAATATGAAAAACATACCACCAAATCCTCGCCAGCCTTCTTTGCATCAACCAAAGGGTTGCATAACTTATCTGGATTTCCATATTGAAACTGTAACATTCAAAGATCAAGAAAAGGGAAGATGATATAATGGGCTTGAGTACAAGGAATTGCAATGCATAAGACAAATAGCTAATATCATATGAATTACCGCTATAACAGCAGCATCAGCCATATAATACAAGAAGTCTCCATCAACTTCAAGCTACAAAATAAGGCAAGTCAATATACAGCATGGGAATATAACTAAAAGTTGTAGTTCTAGTAGAGAACATGATTCATGTTTCGGGGAAGACTAATGTAATTTTGCAAGGAACAAAGCATACATCATCTGCATTAAAAGTTGTCCTCAGTGCCTTTCCATCGGTTGCGAGTTTTGTTTCGATGAGTTGAGTAGTTTCTTGTAATGCTGCTTTACACTCAGCACCAGCTGACTCACCGATCTGCAAATAGATAGAACTCATAACACAATTTGTCAGAATTTATATAAGAAGGAACTTGGAGCTCTACTAAAAATAAGCAACTTCACCTGTTGATCAAACTCAGTGAAGTCTTGAATAGCCTGAACAACTGCAGAACTTGCAAGACTACCGCATGTTAAATGGGGAAATTTAAGACGGAACCATGCACTAAGTGCTCCAGCATATGAGCCACCGAAAAAGAACCATGGATTTTCAACTCCTGTTCGATTCAGCTTTGCATTTAAAGAGTCCTACACAAAAATTACAGAAAAATAACATAAAATGGGAGGCGATATAATAAATACCACACAGAACAAAGGTGTATTTAAAAGTTTGACATTTTTCCTTATAAAAAGGTGAAGAGATGTGTAAAAAACAGTGAGTAGAAGAAAATACAATAAATTGATAGCTAGAAAATGTTGAACTGTTGCATTAGAAAAAATAAAACATGCATATAAAAAACTAATGCATTTACATGAAACCTATAGCCACAAATCCTGGGTCGAGTACCCAAGCGATAATTGCAAACGAGCAATTTGATTTTCTATTCTTCATAGTTGAAGATAAACTTTCTTCTTTCATAACATCTTTTAAGTCTTAGTAGCCAATTTAGGTTGACAAAGATGTCTTTCTTATTCTGCATGCAAATGCTATTCAACCAGTTTCAAATAAGCGGAAATTAAGTAAGTTGAGTAACATAAAACATCTTGTGACAAGTATATCAATGACATTGATCATTATTGGCCTTAATCAATATTTGACTGTCCTTTATAATCACACAAACCCCTTTAGGTAAATATTCACAAACCTTTTTACAGTTTGGTTTCAAGCAACTTATCCGTTAACCGGGTCAATACCTTACATTAACTATACTTTAGTATACTAAAGTCTTTTAACAAAAAAACATCTCCAATTTTTTGTATTCAACCAAATTTTTGGGTTACCGTTTTATTGATTTCTCTTCTACTAAGGAAATAAACGAAAAGTAACGCTTGCCTGATAATACTGCCGAAAAACAGCCAAATCAAAGAGTGCCTGTTTGGATGAAAGATATTTCAAATTTTCCGTTGATAAAGTATCAAATGGGGTGCTTGCTCCATAATAGCGATGTTCAAGAGAAACCACGGCTGCTCCAAACTTCTTTGCCAGTACCTATAAATAAAACAAGACAAATACAGACATTTGTTTATACCAATATGTTTCCATCACAAAACCCACATCATTCTTTATTTGCTTAAAAATGGAAAGTCAAATCCAGTGTTGTTGGTCACAAGTCACAACAATAGATAGGATTTGTGCTTGTGCCAAAATACACGACCTTAAGCTCTTTAAATCTATAAGGAAACATTTAGAAGAGCTTATTTGGACTTATCATAAGATATAAGCACTCACCTAAGTGTTTGAATGAGTTTGAAAAAACAGTTTGGGACAAGCCACAAACTATTTTCAGCTTATCTTTATAAGCTCTCAAGAAACTTATGCAGAGTTTCTCTTTATTTCCTCTTTATTTATAGAAACATAAGCTTCATATTTTCTGATAAGTGGATTCGGTTCAGAGGTAAACTTGTAAACATACCACAACAACAACAACTAAGCCTTATCTCATTAAGTGGGATTGGCTATATGGATCAATTTTCGCCATAATGTTCTATCTAGAACCATGCTTATATCCAAATCGCTAATCTCTAGATATTTCTTAATAACTTCTCTTATAGTCTTTCTAGATTTTCCTTTTCCTCTATTTGTTTGACTTTTCTCCATCTGATCTACTCTCCTTACCACAAAATCTATCGGTCTTCTCTCTACATATCCAAACCGCCTAATTCTATTTTCCACCATCTTCTCTATTATAGGTGTACCTCAACACTCTAATATTTTCATTTATAATCATATCCTTTCTAGTCTTGCCACACATCCAACACAACATCCTCATCTCTGCTACACTTATTCTCAACCCTAATCAGCTAAACTATTTAGCTAAACTCCTTCTAGTGGGTACTATTGAGAGTGTTCAATGCAGACATATGAAGCAGTAAAAGTGATTAAAGTATAAAATTATGAGATGAATTGCAACTTACAGCAATATAGTTATTTGATATCCCCCTGCATGTTCCTTCACCACCTATCACCAGAAAAATGGGTCCATCCGGAATCCGGAAATAATCTAGAAATTCATAGTAACGTTGCCTGAATTGACGATGATCCTGCAGTGCAACAACAAAATATGAACAATCAATATGTAGCAAAAAAAGAATTTGTTATTTCAATAAGATAGAGAGGAGAAAAAGTAGAGTACATAGGGAGAGAAGTGATCGAGAGTCTGATTGAACCATAGTTCCTGATTGGTGAGGGATTTGCCTTGAGACAAGTGATTGAGCAGGATATGAGGTGGAATGAAAGCTATGGCGTAGGAGAAAAAGAGGAACGGGAGGAACAACAACGATGAAGATGAAGCCGGTAATCCATGTTTCAACATTGTTGCTTCTTTAAGCAAAAGTTAAAGTAGAAATGCGTATTGCGTACTCAAGAAAGTTATGGAAGAAGGAAGTCTATTTAAATATATCTCGTGGGACAGATGGCCACTTTTATATTTTGAGTCAGGACGCATGGTGACTTAAATAAGACTAAAAATTTAATGATTTTTTTCTTATAAACTTATAATAGCGACCACAATTTTAGAATCGGTTGGAAATTGGTTCTTGAAAGAAGCTTTATGCGAGTCTCGAAAGAAGCTTACACTTATGTTATGTTAATCACCATTCAATTTTTTAATAATTCTAAACATAAAAAGCCAAATTTTTACTTTATCCATACCCCTACTTCAAGTACATTCATCTTACAACCACATCATAAACAAATACAATGTCGACCCAATTCAAATAAGATCCTAAACATTTCAATTAATGAAATTCAGGGTGTTACATTATCTATGGTGATGGTAACGAAATTTGGTATACTTTGGTCCTATGGTGGGGATCAGAAGCGAGTGGTTGGTTTCATATGAGAGCTGGTGAAGCGTTACATATGGCGATGATAATGATTTGATGTGCTCTGATCCTATGGTGAGGATCAGGAGCGAGATGAACCTGAGTGTTCATGAATGGTACCGCATACACAATGAGTCAGTTGTGGAGTACATTGCATACATATTTGCATATGTAGTTGATTGTTCCTGATGTTGTTGATTGGTGGTGAATATGTACATGTTGTTATGAATGAGTGTGAGACTATATTGTTGTTGATTGTGTAATGAATGTGTGTTTGATGTATATTCTCTACCTCAACATTCTTTACATTGCTTATATTGATTGTTGTTTATCACCCCTTTTGCTTCGTGTTGTCCACCATGGATATCTTGCAGACACTCAGGAGTAGAGTTGGTTGTTGTAAGTCGAAGTTAGTTCCTGGAGTTACTTTGTTTAGTTTCATCGTTGTTTGGAAGTCATGCTTTGATCTTGTAACATCGGGGTTAAGAATGTTTGTTTGCTTATTATATTTTGTTGGAGCTTAATTATTTTATTGGTTTATGTTTAGGTTTTTGAGAGTTAACCGTGATAACTCATTATTTGACATCAGTTATAAAGTTGTGAAGTTGAGACTAAATGTCTAAGTTTATATTGTTTTGTTATTTAAAATAAGATTGATACCGCCGTAATGATACCTTAAGTGAAGGTGAGTGTGCAATGACAGGTGTTGTATGACGTTGATATTTTTCGCCGTGTGTTTGTTAAATGTTTGATTTGTTAAGGGCTTATCGTTGGTGACACCTTAGATTATCGTGTAAAGCTTAATATATAAATATTAGGGTTTTGGGTGTTACAACCAGTATGTTACCTACTAAGGTTGACATCTTCTATTGAACTTCACTAAAAAAAGTGTCTGTAAAGAATCCCTTGAAGGAGCATCGTCTACAAGAGATTCTCTAGACGACCCCCCCCCCCCCCATTTCTGAGCCATCACTCAAAAGGATGAATTTCGATTTAAAATGCCCGCTGGTAAAGGAAAAGGAATGTGATCCAAACTCTATTTTCCTTCTCGAAGTAGAAGAAGAAACGCTACCCTCGGAATTACTCTTGATGATGATAGAGTTATCGTTCATAGTAGTGAAAATACAGTAAAATACAAGAATGAAAATCTGAAGGGAAGAAAGGTATCTTAAAATGTAAGGCCGAATGTGATAAAGTGGATAGAGGATTGAAAATTAAAGACTTAAAGCTTTGAGGCTTTGAATATGAGACAAAGGTTAATCTTGTAAAAACTCTCTCAGAGAAGAGGAAAATGTTCAAGGAGACAACGAGAAATCAATCTAAAAAAGGGCAAAAAAGTCTCCCCACTTGCTCTATCATTATATAGCCAAAGGCAATCAAATAGATCGGATTTAAAGTAAAAAGAAAACATGGATCAATGGTTAAGTGTAAGTATATACCATGCTCTGATGCCAACTGAAGGTGAGAAAATACACAAGAGGGGGGGGGGAATTGTGCATGCTCAAAAATTCATTTCACTTCTGAACCAATAAGTTCAAATTCTAAACAAGATTAAAAGTCTGATATCAGAAATAAATATATCAGTGAAAATAAAATGTTAAGAAGTAAATGCTAGCAACACACAAAGATTATCCCGGTTCCTCTCCTCAATTAAGAGTAGTACAATCTCCATGCCCCAACAAGAGCTTTTTACTATAACTAAACAAGTTACAAATTTCTCAAGAACACTTATAAGAGACTTAAATACTTAATCCACCTATAAAGATACTTCTGCTCAAGCAACCTTGCAAGAGACTTCTACTCAGTCAACCTATAAAGAGACTTCCTTGCTCAAGTACACAGACAAGAGACTTCCTTGCTCAAGCACACAAGCAAGGGACTTTCTCTACTTTAAACAAATTGGTTAATAGAAATGGTAACCATTATACTTAGATACACAATCAAATGTATAGCAGTTATGCAACAACCATAAAGATTCTTAATCTCTTAAGATTTCTAAGATAAAAAAAGATAAGAAATCTTAAGATCTTAGGCAATAACAGTTACAAATGAAAGCTCAGAGTTATGCTCAAGATTATGTAATATGTTGTTGTTCATCTCCTTAAAATCTTCAGCTTCCTTTTATAGATGTATAGAAAGAGTCGTTGGAGAGTTTGAACACATGAGCAAACTTAGTGAAGAAACATGTCTAGAGAGACGTTGGAGAGTGCGTCTGTTTTGAAGCATTGTCCACTGAATAAAGTCATTGTTCACGTCACCTTTTGAAATACTAGGTATCTACCAAAAGGTAGAACATACTAAAGAGGTCACATCACCATTCCTTGAGTCTTGCAAAATGAAACCCTAGTTGACTCAATCTAGAAATCTAGGGCTTTGATAAGACAAGACTGTTTTGGTACAGTGTACGAATCATATGCTTTTCAACCTTTCAGAATCTGAGTTGTCATTAGAAGCTTGATCATGAGACCATAGTCTGAACCTTCAGAGGCAAATGCCTTCAGAGGCTGGTGAACTACTTCAAAGTCATCAAATTCTGATCAATCAGAATCAGACTAATATTAGTTCTCCATATATGCTTTCAATCAGGATTAGTTATATGCTTGTGATCATGCACACGCAAACATATATTAGCATACCTATTTGTTCTTTAAATACTTTGTTATCATCAAAACATAAGAGATATGAACAATCTTGTTCCAACAATCTCCCAATTTTTCATGATGACAAACAAATATACTTAAGAACAATGGTTCGTCAGATTTAACTAACTTGACAACATCAGAGACTAAGGTTTATAAGCCCTCATGGGTATAATAGTCCATAGGTTGAGTTTTGTAAGTTCCCCCTAAGTTTTATCCAAGTTAATTTAAACTTCTTTTGATATAAAAATGCTCAGAAGAAAGTAATATAAAAAAATGAATAATTATGGTTCATGATTAATTAAAAACATTAAAAAAATACTTTTAACCTTCTTACACATTCCCACAATCCCCCCCCCTCTTATGTCATCAACAAAAGATAATAAATATAGATACTGATGACTGATAAGCATATGAAGCACAATTTTTAAGATGGTCAAAGTTAGATTGTGAAAACATGATTTCTAAGAAACAGTAAGTTCAAATGCACAAGAGTCTATGATAAAGTCTTCAAGATATAGGAGATTTTAACCAAGCTCCTATAAAAACAGATGCAAAAATAACACCAAAACACACAACTCTAGAGAATCACAAGAATGGGCAGGAATAGGCCATTCAAGGAAGATAAGCGGGATTTTGCAAAAGAAATTTGCAATATGATAAGAAAGGATGCCAAAGAAGAGAAAAAGAAGAAGAATGTTAAGGCTTTAATAAAGATTCATATATATACACCAATAGATGAAAAAAGCAAGTCTGGAGACTTACAAGGAAGCAGAAGGCCAAGAAGATAATGTTTAGGAATTGATCTTGTAATGTCTTATGAATAAAGCTTCAATTTCTATTCCAATAGTCGCAAACTGCCTTTGATATCTTTCAAGATATGATTATTCTTATAAGTCAATAAGAAAGATTAAATGAAGAGATCAAATAAGGAACACTTTTATAAAGAAATAAAGTCAACGTAGATAAAATACATAGCAAATAAAACAAACAAAAACAACTAAGTAGAAGAAGAAGGTCCATTAAAAGAGACCACATTGACCTTAAATAGGTCAACAGTTTTCAAAGCTTTTGTAAGCTTCAGCTTATCTCCCCAGACTTTTGATTTAACCTCTATCATAGTTAACTTAACTTCTTGTTAAATGAAGAGTTCAGAAAGAACATTTCCATAAGGAATGGAACATGACTTTCCCTTTCTAAATGAAGTGAGATTCATTTTCAAGTAATCAAATATAACTTGAGCGAGGTTGAAAAGTAACAGAAAATCTTGTTCATCAATATCCAATGAAGTCAGATCTTTGTTCTTCGGAAAGAAGTTTGAGATCAACAAATGATATTAGACTAATATCTTGGAATTGAGACTAGAAATTTTGGATAGGTCGGAGAGATTATCAAAGATAAGTTGAGGAGACAAATAAGATTCCCAAAAGAGCATATCCTGAGTCACACCTTCATCCTCACAGTTTATTGCATTAGCAATAGATGTAGGGGTGATAACGATAGGAACACCAGATACAACAAAAAGAATAACATATTCTAGATTTAGATCCTGAATGGAAGCAATTACCCAAAAATCCTTGATCAGGTTAGGGTAAGTAGGACCATAAAGCATATCAAAGAAATTTTCCCAGCCATTTTAGGAGACAAGGTTTTGAAGATCAAAGCCATGAACCATCATTTCTTCAAAATCAACTGGTCTTTCAATGATTACAGTTAACTGGTTTTTCATACCAAGGTTAGATAGGGAAAAATAATTAAAAATAAGTAATTATATAGAAGATGATTTGTTAGAAAGGTTCAAGACAATTGTCTTTGCTTTAAGACCACTTAAGGAATATCTTTAGAAAATAAAACAATAAGGACAAATAAATAAGTAAGCAAACATGAGGTGATGACAAATAGGTAATTTCAGAGGAATCAAGAAGTTGCACATTATTACCCAATAATCTTTACCCAAACATCCATTATGCACGATACTTATCAAACATGTTAATGCAATTTAAAGCAAATAATCCATCTCTAGAGTCTCAGAGTCTGATATTTTTTTTTCAGAATCCACTTTTTATCAGAAGTAGTTTCCCAGACTCTGATTGAAGCTACTTATGAGCAACATCATACTTTAATACTATGATCAGATTCAAGCATTACTCCTCAGTATAAACCATGTTCAGATTCTTTTTACGAAATCAAATATTTCAATAGCTAAGGGTTTTGTAAATATGTCAGCCCATTGATGATCAATATCAATAAACTTAATATCTATAACCCCTTTCTGAACATAGTCTCTTATGAAGTGATGTTTAATCTCAATATGCTTGGTTCTGGAGTGTTGAATTGGATTCTTTGTTAGATACATAGCGCAATATTATCATAGAAGATAGGGATATTGTTTACCGTAAAAATTGATTAACAAACTCTGGTCTCCAAAAATGGTTTACTTTACAGGATCAACCAATGAATCCTAGGACATGTGCTCTTGTTAAATTATATTTGAAATTCTGTGAACACTTTGACAACTCCCATGATTTGAAAATGTTATTTAAAGTTTAAAATCAAATGCAAAATTTGTAAAGGAGTTGCAATAAAGAACTTCAAAGTAAATTGCAATAAGAAAAAATTGAAATTCTAGTAACAGACCATCGATGTCACACTGGATGTTATGACATCCAATTCTGCGCAGAAAGGAATGTATACAGAAGGTAAATGTAAAGGGCAGTAAATAATCACAGAGAATTGTTTACCCAGTTCGGTGACAAACACACCTACGTCTGGGGGCTACCAAGCCAGGGAGGAAATCCACTATAAGAGGTATTAATTCAGGACTTAAACCAACTGTTTAATCCTATCACTTAAGACCTACCTAATGCAATTTCAATCTAAACTAAGACCTGAGTTCCTACTCACTCCCCCTCAATCACAGCAGTGATTACAACCTTTAATAAGTTTAAAGTCAATGGTGAAGTTATACTTCAAACAACTCTTGATTGTGCTTAAAAGCTTTAATCAAGAAACACGTCACTCACGCTTAAAAGCTTAGAGTGACACAACAATTACAACTCAATGAACACCCTATTCCAATGCAATCATCTAAGTGATAATTGCTTGGCTCACAAGTAAAACCTAATACAAGACACAATAAAACGTACATCAAGGAAATACAATGATGTATTTAATTCTTCACACTTCAAACCCCTGAATTGCTGAAAGTAGGATTGCCATCCTTTTATACTGCAGCACTTGGGCCTTGTACTTGAATTTCCTAAAATTAAGGTTAAGCAAGTTAACATAATTTACACATATTAGGGTGCTAACAAATAGGCTATTTGTTAGATCTCTTAATTTTAGCACATCTGTTAGTTTCCTGGATTTTAGCACAACTGTTAGATTCCTGAAAAACAGCCTGAGATAAATACTGAAACAGAAAAACTAACTAGCCTACACTTTAACATATGCTGTCATAAATGAATGTCATAACATTCAATTTGACGTCCAAAACATAGGCTATATGCTAGGTTTCTTAATTCTAGCTCAGCTGTTAGTTTCCTGAAGTAACAACCTGAAATAAATACTGAACTATACCAGAAAAACTAACTGGCCTATAATTCAGTATCTGCTGTCAGGGATGAATGTCATAACATTCAGTTTGACATTCAGTAAATCCTGTATTAGCTAATCCTGCAGCATACTACTCAAGCATGTCATGACAACAGTCAAAACATCAGAGTACAGTTAGTGTTTTAACATAAAATGCAGCCAATCAAAAACATCTACAAAAATAATTGATAAATTGCAAATGACTTCAATTGAAATGAAAATATGGTGATTCATACGTACATTCTCAATGAACTCGTTTCTCAAACACACTTATATACTTAGAGTAATTTGTGAGTATTTGTATAATGATTGAACACACGGAAATCCTATGCAGTAAGACCCTTATTTATACTAAGTCGAAAATAACCGCTATTAACGGTATTTTCTCCAAAAAAATGACACGTTTCACTTGCATGCCTTCACTTCGCCATAGCTTTACACGCATCATTTTAGATAAATGGATAAGGACAAAAGACGGTTATCATCCTTATTCAAAATTTAAAACCTTTCGTCGAACGCAACCTCAGTATTATTTTCGTCGAAGTTGAAGTCTAAACTTAGGAATATTTCTGTCCTAAAACCAGTATTTCCCTCTTATACAAATGACCTCTTCGACTAAGATCTCTCAAAATAGTTCTTGTCGAAGTCAAAACATCTTTAAAATATTTCTTTTGCCCATCATACTTAATCCAACCTTGGCGTCAAAATCTCAGCTAACAAATTGCCCCCCAAAAAATGTCATTTTCGACCAAATAGAGAAAAAGGCATTTCTTGAAAGTCTCTTTCGACGCCACAGACTTTCCATCTGTTATCACGTCATGATCATCATGACACCTTCTCTCAAACGTCTTCTCAAAACCATGCGAGAATATTTATTGCAACCATCATGCTTCTAACTCCTAGGAGATCATGGGCTAGCTCAACTGAGAAAGGTCATAGTACTTCAACAGTGTCAGGTGGCCAATCTACAAGAAAATATGGTGACGAATTGCTCCTCAAAATCAAAGAAAAAGCCTTCGACATTGATCTGCTCCAACTCTAGGAGAATGAAACTTTTGCTTGCTTTGGGATCAAAGATCTCTTGAAACAAGTTGACATCTTGAATGCTTCCCCAAAAGTTGTAGATGTCATCATGGATCTAGGGTTGCTGATTGATCAAGTTGTTACGGAACTTAATCGTATAAGGGAGGATTCGAACGGAATCCAAAACAAATCAGAGACCCAAGCAGCCGAATGGGATGCCGCCACTGAATATATTGCAAAAGTTGCAGAATTGGAGAAGGGCTCTGAGCAGAACCAAGAAGAGGTTGAAACCTTTGACAAAAATATCGAAGCTTGGGAACAACAGATAAAGGAATTGCAAGCCAAGACTACCAAGGCCAAGGAGCGCAAGGATGAACTCTAAAAGCTTGATCAAGACGAACTGGCCAAGGAAATCCAAGTTGGCATGCATCACGTCGAAAGGGCTCAGAAACTGGGAAGGGAAATTGATAGCCTCAATTCAAATAAATCTGTTTATGAATGATGCTTGAGACTTCAAAAGTTAAAGTACCACAAGATGAAGGCTTCTCTTCCCGTTTAGTTTAGTTGTTATTGTTGAACTTTTGACTTTGAAGGATTTTGGTTTTTCATGTAATGACTTTAAGCCCTTCGTGGAATTTGTGTGATGACTTATCCATATTGGAATTATCTATTCGACTTTCCATTTTGGATTCGATTGTTGTGTATGAATTATTTTGTCATTATTTTTACTTCCTGAAGCACCGACCTATATTTGTTCAAATATTTCCCGTTTACCCCTAGGACTCTTCGTTCTTCATTTAATTCTTCGATCTCATATGCGTCATTAGAAAAGACTTGGATAATTTGAAAAGGGTCTTCCCACTTAGGGGACCATTTACCCAATGCTCTATCATTTCGATCCATGGGTAGGATTACTTTCCAAACTAAGTCTTCTGCGAAAATGTTTTAAGTTTAACCTTTTATTGTATGATTTCTCTACTCTCTTTTTCCGCCTCTTTAATAACTAAGGCTTTTAACATTTCTTCATCTAAGTCAATTAACTTGTCCAACATCATGCTCCAATAGGATTCAGATGGAATCTCATTTTTCCTATGGAATCTAGTTGATTGAAGATAGATTCCGACTGGTAATACTGCATCGTGACCATATGTCAGTCGAAACGGCGTAGTATTTGTAGCCTCTTTAGGGGAGGTTCAACATGCCCATAAAATCTGGTCTAATGTCTTATGCCAATTCCTTGGCTTTTTACCCACATGTTTCTTAATCAAACCAATAACTACCTTATTTGCTGCTTCGACTTGACCATTTTCCTGAGCATAATAAGGTGTGGATGTCAATAGCTTGAACTCCATTTCTTTAGCAAACTTCTGAATCTTTCGACCAGTGAAAACTGATCCTTAATCAGTTGTAATAGTTTCTGGGATTCCAAACCTATAAATTATGTTCCTTTGGATGAATTCGATCATTTCTTCTTGATCAACATTCACCGGAGGTATAACCTCAACCCACTTAGTGAAATAATCTATACCCACTAGAATATATCTTTGACTCTTAGATGATATTGGTCGAATTTCTCCAACTAGATCCAACGCCCAACCTCTAAAGGGCCAAGGCTTCACAATGGAGTGTAGTTCATTTGCAGGGACATGTTGTATGTCTGCATGTGTCTGGCACTCTTGGAACCCTTTAGCGAATTTAATACAATCCTTAAGCATGGTAGGCCAATACATCCCTTGTCAAAACAACAACCATTTCATCTTGTGGCCTACCTGATGTGCCCCACATGCCCCATTATGGACACTAGAGAGAGCTAAATATGCCTCAGATTCGCTAAGGCATTTGAGTAAGACTCCTTCAGGCGTTTTTTAAAATAATCCGTTCTACATAATAATATAACTTAAAGCGCGATAACTGAATTTTCGTTCAGCAGATGTTGTTGGATTTTCTAAGTATTCTACTAAATCATAAGTGTGATAATCATGCAATGGTTTCATCTCAACATGCATTGCATCTGTCCACTTTTTATTTTCATCACTTTCCATGGCCTTTTGAAAACACTCAGGTTCACCCTCATCAGTCAAGGTCACATACTCATCAGAATTATACCTTGTAGAAGGTTATCTCTTCCTGTTAGACCTCCTAAGTTGAACTTGAGATGATTCTGGAGCTTTACCAAGATTTTCATCTTGTGATATATCGCTCTCCCCTTCATTATCATTAGTTAGAATATTTACCTTATCTCCAAGTTATTAATCATAAACATAATCATATGGCTTACCATTATGATCATCATCACAAATAACATCCAGATTCTGAATAGGTAATCGAACTGGATCAATATTAGACAAACTGATATCTTGTTAGGTGTAGCCTTCTCTACCTTATCAATGTCTTCAATAGTTTGGTCTTCCATAAACACCACATTGCGACTTCGAATAAGTTTCTTCCTCCTTACATGATCATACAACATGTAACCAAACTCATATTTCCTATAGCCAATGAAGATACATTATTTTGACTTTGCATCCAACTTGGATCTTTCATCCTTTAAAATATGCACAAAAGCCTTACAACCAAAGATTCTCAAATGATCATACTTGACATTCTTTCCAAACCAATTTTTGTTTGGAGCTTCACTATTCAAATCAACAGTAGGAGTGAGATTAAGAACATGCACTGCCGAGTAAAGTACCTCGCCCCAATAATGATTAAGCAACTTAGCTTCAACGAGCATACAACTTACTCTCTCAAATAATGTTCAATTCATCCTCTCTGCTAAACCATTCAATTGATGAGTTTTATGAGGAGTCTTTTCATGTGCAATACCATGCTTCTTTCAATAGGAATCAAATGATCCACAATACTCTCCATCATTGTTTGAACGAACATATTTCAGTTTCTCGCATGTCTGCCTCTCAACCAAAGCATGGAATTCTTTGAAAATTTTCAACACTTGGTCTTTTGTTTTAAAGGCGTAAACCCATAGTTTCCTGGAGCCATCATCAATAAAGGTAACAAAATAAAATGCACCACTAAATAATTTTACCTTTAATGGACCACAAACATCAGAATGTACCAATTGAAGCAACTTTGACTTCCTTGAGAGAGGATGTCTCTTGAAAGATACTCTAGTCTGTTTACCATCCATGTAATGAGAACACTTCTCCAAATCTACATTCTTTAATCCAGGAAGAACGTCCTTTTAGCCAAAACATTCAACCCCTTTTCACTAATATGACTAATTCTTCGGGGCCACAAAGATGCTTCCATGTTGATAGCATTCACATTGTCCCTAGCAACCAAAACTTTTGTCTAATAAAGTTTAAAAATCTTTTCCCCTCTAGCCACAACCAAATTACCTTTGTTGAGTTTCCAATTTCCAGAATCAAAATGATTATCATAACCATAATCATCTAGCATATGCACAAAGATCAAATTAAAGCGGACATCTGGAGCATGTTTGATACCTCTAAGCAACAATTGCATTCCCATGTTGGGTTTCAAGCAAACATCACCAATATCAATTATCTTAGATACACAATCATTACCCATCTTCAATACTCCAAAATCACCAGAAGTATAATATGTGAAGAAATCCTTCCTTGGTGTAACATGTAATGTAGCACCATTGTCAATTATCCACATGCTCTCGTCTAATATAAGATTAAAAGACTCATGATCACGGAGAATAACAATATAATCACTAGTAGTAGTAACACAATCATCATCGTGATCTTCATGGTCTCTTTGTTTAGACTTACCCTTCTTGCCTTTGTTATCTCTTCTCCACTGATAGCAATACTTCTGTATGTGTCCTGTTTTGTGACAATAATGACACTCTAGATTCTTGTATCGCGACTTGGACTTGCTTATGTTATTCTCTCTGCCATCCTTTGATTCCTTTTTATGACTTCTCCCTCTATTTTCAGTGACAAGTACCTCAGATTGAGATAAAGAACCTTGTGCATTCCTTCTCATCTCCTCATTAAGAATACCATCCTTATCTGTTTCCAAGGAAAAAACACCTCTTAGATAAGAATTTGTGATAGAAATCCGAAACGTCTCCCAAGACTCTAGTAAAGATAGCAATAGAATAGTCCCAAAAGTTCATCATCAAATTTGATACTCATTCCTGACATCTGATCAAGGAGCCCTTGAAATTCACTCAAGTGATATGAAATAGAAGTCCACTCCTTATACTTCAAACTTATGAAGTTATTCAACAAGAACAATTTATTATTCCTTGATTTAGAGGCATACAATGACTATATCTTATCGCACAAATTTTTCGCATGTGTCTCATTAGCAATATGATTATAAATATTATCTTCTACATATTGTCGAATAAAATCACGTACTTCTTGATGTTCAAACTCTCATGCTTCATCAAACACAAAATCCGGCTTTGCGAAACTAAAAATCGGTAAATGCAATTTCTTCACAAATAGTAAGTATTTCATCTTTCTCTTTCATAAATGGTAATTAGAACCATTCAACAATATCATCTTCATCTTTATATTTGACTACATCATTCAAACAAGTAAAATAACTCTTAACAAGAGCTCTGATACCACTCTAACGAAAAATTAAGATAGAATAACAGACCAATACCCAACGGATATAAAGTTCTCCAGACTTGTAGGAACTTTGAGGATCAACAACAGATATAAGACGACAAATCGAACAAATAAAGACACAAAAGAACATCAATATTTTTAATGTGAAAATCCCTAAATATGAGAGTAAAAACCACGAGTCGTCCAAACCAAAGAAATAACTACAATCTAATCAATTAAGGATACAAGAGAGTCTTAAAGTGTTTCACAAACTATTGCTAACAACCACAAATCACAAAACAAATTAACTTACAAATAAGAATAAAAAAACTGAAAAATCACCAAATTTACAGATTCAGTGCGAAGTAGATAACTCTAACCTCAGACATTATTTTGAAATTTTAAACGGTCAAAAGTTAGATATATGTATTACGAACATGTCCTCTAAATTTGAGCTCGATCTGATGGTTAAAGAATCGGAGATCGTTGATTTAGTGAGATTGATTGTAGAAAAATGAGAATGAGTCTCTGTCATTTTTTCTCTCTTTTGAATCCTTATTTTCTCTCTATCTCTTTCAATCCTAAATTGATCATCTCCACTTAAATAAGTGAGACAAATTCTAATCATATTTAAGACTTTCTCCACATAAAAAGGAGTCCAAACCTAACACCACTCACAACATATAAGTCTTTTCGATTTATATTTTGATAACTTTCTATAAAGTTTAATAGATGTTTAATTTATGTGTAAGAATTTCTAAAAGAAGATTGGTAGGCACATGGACGGATTTAGAGGGGCAAGCATGTGATGTAATAAGAAATTAATTTTTTTAATTATTATATTTTCTTTTGATTACTTTTTCACGGAAACTTAAGACATATGAAGAATAATAAGGTTAAATACGGTGAAGTTGGGTTGAATTTTGCTCACATTTTAGTCCATCAAATACAACTATCTTTTATTTATATTTGAATTCCGAGTAATATTTATATGCATTGAATTCAGAAACATAGAGATCATATTGTTAATAGAATGGGTAATATAATATCTTTCTTATGTTTAATGAAGCCAGGGAAAATTTGTACATGGCCCAATCAAACTTCCTATAAAGTGATTTTGTTCCAACATCTCCCTCACAAAATATGCTTCACACTGGACGTCCAACCAAAAGTTTTCTTTCTTGTGCGCCTTGGTGCAAAGTTGAGGCCAAACATCTCCTTGAAAGCCTGATCTGGCTCAACTGTACCAACCAGCTTTGCAACAATGGTGGCACTCTCTCTAACATGGTCTATATCTGTTTCTGACCAAAGGCGATGAGCCAATTGCAACCTCCTATGCTTTGAACTTATACTAATCCCCCACTTGAAATACATTTTCTCTCTTTCAGATTTTGACAACTTCCTCTCCATTTGTCTGCTCAACATTTGTCTCTCTCGTCGAAGATATCTCTTGCTGCTTGCAAAGGAAACACATGACATGACATGACATTATAAGTTTGTTATTACACAATGTAAACTTTAGTTAAAGTAAAAATTCAAAAACAACTTTTAAATTTTAATTAAACACAATGCATGAAATATTATTACCTTGATTCAGGGGTAAGGGTTCGTCCATCTTCCAAAATTTGATTCTCTTTGAGATAGGATAGCCTTCTCAGCTCTACCTCCATATAGATAGAATCTGAAGAGTCCCCTTTGAATAGAAGGAAAAAGTAAGTCCTGTGGACCAATGAAACATTACAAGAATGCCAGCGTTCAATAATCTCTTTCTGCAGCCGCCTAAATTCTGAAGACCATTCGAAATGTTTTTCTTCATTAGATTGTAATGTGTTCGACCCAGCATCTTTGAACTTTTTGGCAGAAACAGTGGACTCAACTCCAGTCCCCGAAACCTGCCATGCAAAACAACTTAAAGAATCACTGGCTGAAAGTTTTCAATATTATAACATTGGTTTTGGTAACAAAGTAAGATCAATAAGAAAGACACATAAACAAATAAAGGAAGGTGAATTATTGAAGCATACCTTACGGTAAGGTGGTGGTTTTGAACTTTCACATTCTTTCTTTTCCCTTCTTACCGGGGATAAATCACCATCATCAATTTCCATATCAAATGATGGTTTCACGCTCTGCATGTCAACTGTAGAACATCTCACACAATTCCCAAAACCAGACCAGGATAACCTATCAGCATTGGGATTATAGTTTAGTGTATAGGTCCTCCTATCATATCCCTCTGGTCTTCTAATCTGGTCTTTATGGATCCCTATTGGAGGGGTGTTCTGGATTATTTCTTCCTGGTCAAACCAATCGGAAGATGAATCCTTCATGAGACTTGCTGCACAGCTTCTGCTTCTGGTCAATTTCAAGATTCTAGAACTGGATACACTATTTCCTACCATCGATGGACTTATTTTCTCTGAAGACGGAAGAAAAGAAGCTTGGTGAAAGCGACTCAATTCTTTTCTTTCCTTTAACCCAAATGAACACGAGTCTTGATTTTCTTTGTCGATATTAACAACTTCTGTCAATCCTGAGATAGCCATATTTTCCCCCGGAGATGAGCACAAGTCTTGATTTTCTTTGTCTATGTTATCAACTTCCGTCAATCCTGAGACAACCGTAGTTTCCCCCGGAGATGAGCACAAGTCTTGATTTTCTTTGTCTATGTTATCAACTTCCGTCAATCCTGAGACAACGGTAGTTTCCCCCGGAGATGATGCATTTGAGTCTGTGTCTCTATTTGGACTCAAACTTGCTGGATTTGAAAGTGTATCTGTGTTTGTCATTGGATCTTCTGACTCAATGCACCTAACTTTCATATAACTGTCTCCTAATTTATCATTGGGCTGTTCTTGAACTATCTTCTTATCCGAATCATTTGTTTCATCTTCCTGACTTACAACTGACAGCGCTTGAGAAAATATCCTGATGGGAAGATTCTTTTCCAAATCAGGGAGCTGGAAATAGCTCTCTTCGGAGCTTACACTATGTCCATCTGAATATTGAGAAGCATCAAAAGATCTAACAGTCTGCAAGGTGTCAAAACCTAATAAATTTGGTTCCTCTATTTGATTATCAAAGTCCATTGAGCATCGCACACGTAGTTTGGGATACTGAGGACCCAAACTTTCCTGAAAATTGGTTTGAACATAAATGAAATTGTAAAGGAAGGTTAACTTCAATGCTTTAGAGTACACAAATACACTAACCATATCACTTGAGGACATATCGTCTCCAACCACTTTAAGCATGTCCGTAATTTGAGAGTGAGCAAGGTCCCGCTGCATAGCCAGATCCATTATCTCTTTCTTTAACTGCGAGCACAGATAGTAGTCCATACTTAGAGGTTAAAAAAACAGTTCCCAAAAGTAAGTAAATTAGTCTCATTCCTTGTTAAACAAAACGCATGTGCTCATTTCACAAAAATGTACATAATAAAAAGAACACTTGTCTCCTAAAAATGTTCTTTTTCCTCTATTTAAATGTCAAACTGAAATTGGTTAACTGAATATTTTCAGGCAGGGCATTACAACAAGGTGTCTCATAGATTTTGACAACTTTGAAATAATTTAAAGTCAGTGCAGAGAGTGAATGAACAGTAACAAATAGTTGAAACAACCGTGAGAACACCTACTACCTTACAACTTTTCAAGAACAAGCATATAACTAATACTATGAAATGATAATATTGTGGATGATATATAAATTAGAAATTGGATTAACTATCATAGAAGTGTAAAAATTGTACTGCATAAAAAGTAATGAATCTGTTTCAGAAATCTTGATATTACCATCTCAATTTGGAGGTCTTTTTCCTTCAGCAACTCTGCAGAATCAGGTTTACGGCGGGTTGAGCTTGAATTTCTCAACTCTCCTTCCAGCCTAGACAACTCTCTTTGCAATTGCTTGACCAACAGTTTATCAGACATCACTACATTGACTTTTGCATTAGTTGACACTTCTTTAGCACAACATGCAAATAAGAGGGTGTTTCTGGTTTGTTCAACATAGCTCCGCGCAGGACTCATGGTACATATGATTGCTGTTCTAGCATTGCCTCCTATTGAGGACTGCAGTATGCGGGTTAGTTTTGAATCTCTGAAAGGGATGTGTCCATTTCGCCCCTTGCTGTAATCAAAGAGTATTATATAACGTTGTTAATATATCAAACAACAGATTTAATAAATTTATGATAGTCTGAAAGAGTTTCATCTGATTTTTATTTGAAATTAATTGAGTCACTAGTAACGGCATCTGTTGGCTAAGTATGAATGCGCAATAAGATTCTAAGAATGTAAATTCATGGTAAAAGGGAGTTTGGGGCATTTATGGTAAATCATAGTGTTTCTTCCGTTGCTCGTCAATACTCGATACTTGCTGCCTATAATCTTCTGTGATAAAAGCAGAGAACAATCTTGCAACACGGTAATTAAATATAAAAAAATGTGCCTGTGCTCTTTCAAACTCCCCCAAAGGACAATTGCATGTAGGTTAAAGTTCTGATTAAGACTAAAATAATATGGAGACAGTATACATTTGTGTGAGTAAAGACATGTTGAAGTACAACCATTTCAGCTAACCTGAGTTTGCGGATGACAGTTCCTAGAGTCAGTAAACTACGGTTTATGTGACATCCCTCCTTCAACCTCGCACCAGCTGAATTTGTTTGTGATGCTCGCTCACTTCCAGCAAGATCAACAAAATTCTGTATCCAGGAAAGTTAATATTATCTTTTTGATTTCCAATTGCGGTACTTAAACGTAATAAAATGATTCTCGTTATTTTCCTTTAATACGTGTGAATCAGGCATACCACAGAAGCAGAAAGAGAGCTCAATTTGTCATTTCCCAGAAATTCACTTGCAGAACTTTCAATAGTCTGAAAACCAACGTTATTTAGGCAATGTAAGAAATGAGGTAATGGAAGATTTTACTTCCCTTCAACAAACATAGGAACCCACATACCAGTCTTAGAATTTGATGTGATCTGGAGCTGGCTTCATTCAAAGATGTCTCTCCTATCTGACGTTGTGCTGAAAAAATTGTTGGATAAGTATATGCAGTCAGGTCTAGCTGGAAAAATGATTGTGAAGAAGAAAAAACAAGGAAAACATATAAAGAAGACAGTATGAAAAACTCTGTTGAAGCAAGAATAATCATAACTATCTATAGTCCTTACTTTCACAGAAAGAAATAAGTTCGGTAAAATGGTTCCAGTCACGCAAAGTTTCCTCGGTGAGCTTCTCAACAACTGTGCCTTTCTGTTTAAAAGACTAAGTGTCAGCAAATTTTTGTATACATTACCATTTTTGGAAAATTGGTAAAGATATTTTTTACCTCTGGATCATCAAGAAGTCTGAGAGGTGTGGTGTCGGTACTAAGGAGGTCCCTGACAGATTCATTATAGATCTCCATTGCTGAAAACTTCAAGACAAATTCCCTTTCTTTGTGCTAAAAGAAAATCTAATCAAAACAAGGTTTTCAAAATGACAAGATGATGCAGCAATGTGTTCAGTTTCATATACCTTCTCTATGTGATTAAAAATGTCAGCTATAGCGTACTCAGTTATACCACTCATGGTGTATGTCTTTCCACTGCTTGTTTGTCCATATGCAAAAATGCTAGCTGATCAAATAGATAACCAAACACCCAATAAGCTCCGGGAAAGATGTTAATGTAGAAGCTCGTGGAGGGATGCATATGATGGAGGAAAGCCAGTTTAAGGGAAGAAAGAAAAACTCACAGTTGATTCCATTGAGAACAGAAAGAGCTACCTCCTTAGATGCTTCTTCGTACACCTGCCTTGTGGGGCAATCAGTCTTAAAAACTCGGTCTACAGCGAAAAGAAATGAAGGTGGATAAAAAAAGGAAGCAAATTGAGTATTTAAATTTTTTAGATCTGATGAAATACAAGCCAGATATGGTCATGTTAAAATTGCTTAACCAAAACAACATTAATCAAGGTTATAACATTACACAATTTCCTTCAATGCAGAAAATCTTAACTACATAACATGCAAGATCGAACAAAGAACCAGACGAGATTCTAAAGCCATGTCTGAAGTTCACAACATTCCAGGAACTTGTGTAATCAACATTCATTATGATTTATGGTGATTGCCAATTTGCAACTGTATTCTCCAAGTGAATTCGGTTTAGCCTAATCTTATAAATAAAAAACCATTCAAACAAATGAAAGTATACACGACTCAGGCAGCAATGTAACTTGTAAATAAATCAAATAAAGTGCGTGTTTTTCATGAACTTAATAACAAATAAAAAAATTGATGATTTTAAGTCAAAAGCCATCAGAATTTGGAATTTCGGATCTATCACAAGCTTTCATGCAAACACCAAGTAAATAAATCTATTTATAGATTTGTAAGATAAGTCTCTTCATACCAAATGTATAGGTTGTCGGATACAGAGACCTTTCAGAAGCTGAAAGGTTGCTTCTGTACATGATGGTAGTATCATTAATGCATTCCCATTCAGACAGATCATATTTTGCAATCTCCTTATCATTCAGTGGTCGCACACGAACAGAAACAAGAATTCTCTCCTCATTTCCTGTAGAGCCTTGGGTTGCTTCCTCCCCTGAACTGGAACTCATTTTTCTCACTTCCTTCTCCCCTCCCCTTTTCTCAAAACCTTCAGTTCCAACTACACCAATTCAGCATTCAATTATTTTATTACATTTCAAGCTGTATCACAAAGCTTGTACTATTATTTTGTAAGGACATGGAATGGTGTGGAACCCACGGGCCACCGCAACTTTCAAGCTCCAATCATTATCTGCAGCAACAAGATCATCCAAGGTTAACTCCCCATAAACAAACAAATAAAACAAAAGAGTGATCACATTCATGCAATTTTTTATTCAAAGAAGGAAACAAATAGAAATTGACCAACATCACAAACTCTTTTAATATAACTTTGATGACAAAATGCAATTTTTTTTGGAGTTTTCTGGGATAGTTCCCAAGACAAGAAAACACGCTGTCAAATTCTCCCTCACATGAAGCATAATTTAAATTATAAATCTGTACAAAAAAAATTACCAACACGGTGAGAAAATCTGGGGATTCAATTTTTTAAACAAGATTCTTAACAAATTTTCTGCGCTGAGAAATTCAGAAATAAAACTGTATTCGGATTACCAAAAGGGGAAAAAACTGAACGGATGTAATAATACTACGATAAAGAATAGGTGTATCTTTTATTATTTTTAGAGTAATTTCCGTTCTACTAAATTTAGCAAGTCAAACATAATCCAAACAAATCCTGAACGAAATTCCAAAAATAGTACATGAATCATAAAATGAAAATAAATATCACACCGTAAGAATAAATCCAAAAAGCAAGTCAAAATCGCTAAGTTCGTTATCATTATAGCAAAATTTTCCGTGTTCAGAACGAAACCGTTAAAATCAAAACCGAAGGTCCCGATTCACGAATTCAAATCCGAACTTCAGCTAGTAGTAATAAATATCAATCTATTACTATCGATCAAACACAAGGAAATTATGGCATTTTCTCATCTAATACAAAAATCTAGATCAAATTTAAGCTATCATTTATAATCAATGATCAATAATTAATCAATGATAATATAACCTTTATGTAAAGAGTAATTCAGGAAGTTCGGGTGCACGATTCCGTGCTCGAACTTAGAATCTGAAAATTAGAAACGATACAAATTATATATAAAAAAAAAGGAAAAATATACGAGAATTGCATGTGAAACGTTGCTTCACCTTTGAAATGCGATCTGAAATCGAAAACCAGAGCAATGCGAGAAGATGAAACGGATTGAGAATTGAAAACCTGTTGAGGTGAAGAAAAATGCAGTTGGAAAGTGAGAATGAAAAAAGAGAGAAAGAGAAAGAGAATGCGAATGTTTGTGGTTGAAATGCGTTGATTTTGAAAATGTGAAGAGAGTTATGGCGTCTCCTTCTTAGTTTGTTAGTTGCAGTCCATTCGACATTTTCAGCTTTTTATTTTTTATTTTATTTTTTATTTTTTTCAATTTTCAAATAAACAAAAGTTAACTACCGCGCTAAAGAAACTATCTTTCCGTCATTAGTCACTGTCACTCTGCAGCTAGAGATTACTGCAAACCTACCCACACTGTATAGTTTAGAAGTTTCTCTTAAATGCATTCTTTATCCTTTTATTTTTTGTTTCATTTTTAAAGTTTAATTTTATTTTTTATTTTTTACTGTTGAGTTATTTTTCCACCATTTTTTTCTATGCCATAGTGATACCATAAAAAAAATTGAAAAATCAGAATATATATATATATATATATATATATATATATATATATATATATATATATATATATATATATATATATATTACCATTTTAATTTATTCAAAATTAAATCTAATTAAAATTATTAGTTTGATATATCAATTCAGAATTCTATTGTTCACCCGTTAAAAGAAACTTTTTTTTAAATAGAATCATTTGTAAAAGAATCCTGTTATATATTTTTTTTAAAATTAAATTATTTTTAATAGTTTTAGTTTTATTTAGTTTGGTTGATTTGTTATTTGATTTGATTCTAAAACTATTTGTATAATATAATTCGGTTTACTTACGAAAGATAATTGTTTTGTTATTTTAATTTCACTTCGGATTGATTTAGAAGTTCGATTTGGTTCAATGATTTTTTTAAACAATTCTAATCTTGTTTTCTTATAATCAAACTTGTAATGCTTAAGTATAAAATCTTAGACCTTTTTAGAAAGATAAATATTGAATGAAGGATCTTAAAAAATCATAGGATTTTGGTGAAAAGAATTTTAAAGAAAATATTTGAAAAAAATGTTTACACCAGATTTTTGAATGAACACATTTTTATTATTTTTTCTACTCTCTTTTTCTTTTAAAATTATTTTTTCATTAGACTTGCCTCAATGTCGAAAGAGTTAAAAAAAATTCTCTTAGAGCAGTGTTATACTAGTGTTGTACTAAATTTATTTTATTCAAGAGTGTGATTTTTTGTGTAATATATTTATAAAGAATTTGAAGATTATAAGCTAAATCTAAAAAAAACTTGGGTTAAGTTTGTTGAACTAAGCCTTTATAAAAGCTCTAATTATTGTTATAAAATTCTTAAGCTAAGTTTGTGTAAAATATAGATGATTAATCTAATATTTTATACTATCTTTCACAAACCTGGCAAATTCTTGTAATATTTGTTTTATCTTTAACCTTGAAGTTTAGGTTGTATATTGGAATCAAAGCAAATACGTATATAGTTACTGAAAGGGATAGGAGCAATGAAAGATCATGAAAATTCAAAGAATGAGGATGAGGAATTGTTTAATTGTTTAGTGCAATTATTAATTTTGACCGTTGTGCAATATTTTGTCATAACTAGAGTTATGGAGATCTAAATGAGCGAAATCAATGTTAAATGAAAGAAAACATTCAAGGCTATAAATTTTATGAACCATGAGAGACCTATTAGTTCTTTAAAAGGTTGAAAAAAGGGAAATAAACTCATGAGTGTCGCCTCATGCCCTACAATATAAATTTGGTTTTTTTTCACTATCTTCTATAAATATAAGAGTCCACTATCAATATCTATTTAAAGAGAAGAAAGACAAGAGTTTTTCTATCAAATTTTGGGGTAAAAAAGGAAGAAGGAATTAGGAGAGCAAGAATTGTTATTACCACTATTCTTTTTCATCACGTATTCTTAGAGCAACTTCACGCTAATTGTATTTATCTAACACAAGTCGCTAATTTCTTATGATTATATGTTTATATGAATTTGTACTTGCTAAAAATATACAATAATAGTAGCCTTGTATCTGGATAGTTGTATGTAATGATTAAGATTATTGATGATATTTATAGTCAGCTCACGCATAGTGGTGAGAAGATTTGCATATGTGGTTTTTAGGTGAATAATCATCCTCTTTAAATCCTAAAACTAGGGTCTTATAGAGACTTCATGGGACTAGATCATATAATGGTTACCTTCGCCCCCTCACAAGCGTGGAGAGTAAGGGAGTTATTGCTCTTTGGATCATGAAGGTAATGATTATCCTAATTGAATCTTTCTTATAATTTATTACAATGGGACACGACATCTCTCACGTTCCCTAGATAGTGGGAGTGAGTTCATATGGATTAAATCCAAATGGATGGGGGCTGCTAGAATCTAGGTGACATCATGGCCCATTTCGAGTGGCATATGGCTTCATAAGGAAATTTACTTTTGCCAACATGTTGTGTCTTCCTTAGGTGGGTTGTTCCTTATTAGAGCATGATACAATTAAAATAGTATATAATCTTTCTAGCATGAGGATTTGTAAAGGACAAAGTGATTTAGTGTGTCTGCCTTTAATCTTCAAGTTTGGGCTACCCCCAAAAATCACTTAGAGTTGTCCTTGGGTGCGAGTACCTCGAGTGTAAATTGAGGTGAGTCCTCAAGCTTCATAGATAAACGCACAGACAACATTGAATGCAACTAATGACAATTTTGTTTCTGGAAGCCAAATCGGGCTGGGTTCTTTGCACTTGTCGGAGATGTGGGGATTCTTTTTGCAACTTTTGATGTACCTAGTGAGGGGTTACTCATTAACCCTGTGTATGGCTTTCAAATAACTATAAACATGAGTTCAACCATCATTCTTCCCTTTTTCAGATACTTTCTCCTCCAAAGCTTTCGTCTAAACATTCACCAAGCTCAGAGCAAGCTTGCTTCCTAGTTTCACCAAGCTCAAGTCTCAATCTTTTATCCACAAGTATATGACTTTACTCTTCCTCCTTCTTTTTCCTCTTAAATGGAAATCATTAGGGGTTTCCATAAGAGTGGTAAAGTGATAGATCCTTTGGATGGTAAATAATTTTGAAATGTATATGTGTTGCATGAGAAATAATGAACAACAAATAGTTCAATTGATTATATGCTCTTGGAAAAGGTCACATTTGGGAGTTATGAGAGCACTATTAGTTATGCGAGTGATAATGGATTTATTTCTTCCTATTCTTTCTTAGGAAACTTCCAACAACTAATGGAATTCGTCGATGTTAAATAGATACTTTGGTACTTACTACACTTTTGAGGAGATGGTGGCAACCTCTGGGGTTTTGACAATAAGGATGCTGTTATTTTGGAAGTGTGTGCTAAGGAAGAGCGAGTTAACATGGTCGCCCTACCTGAATCATCCCTACTTTTATCTACACCTTCCTGTTTTTCAAGATTTATGGGTTCTGATTCCCTTTAACTTGTCCAAAGCAGAGATTATAGCGACTACAAACATCACTCCTTCCTAAATTTCTCCCAACAGTTGGAGATTTATTAGGGATTTTGATATTATATGCCACTGATTGGATGTTAACCTTACCACATGGATATTCTTTTCCTTTTAAGATACTAAGATTGGTACAAAATGTATCAAGGTGTCTTTGTGTTCCCTATCTAGGATGACACTATTCAATACCCACTCAAACCATTACAAAAATTAGAAAGTCATGTTTGTGAGAGTTAGGGGGAGATAACACCTTCATGGTCACAACTGGGGAGGAGTGTAACACCTCAAAATTTGCCCTCCTCTCTTGGGACTAGCATTACCATATTGCATATCATTTTTTAGGTCATTAGGCATTGCATATTGCATATCATTTGGTTACATGGTGCCAGCCATACTCCCAAGTCTTGGTCAGAAGATGAAGGAGTCAAAGTGCAAGCTAGGGTTTCATTGGACTGGTCATTAATCATCTGAGGATGTGCAAGTTCAAATTAGGGTTTCATGATTCTCAAAGGATATTGGTCTTCATCTTGTTTGAAATGATACATCATCATCATCATGGTTTGATTTCATCAAGGGTTGAAGCATATTCCTTGAGATTAGGGTTTTGACCACTGGTCAACCCTAATCAGTTGCATTGGGCCAATCAGGGCATGATCAGGAGATGGGGTCTATGATGTATATGGGGATCATCCCATGGTTTTATGGAGCTTATTGAGGCTAAGGTTTCATCCTTGAGCCATTTCATCAGAAGATTGGAGCTCAGTTTGATCAGTGCATTGCCAAATTCATCTATCAGTTGAAAAAGTCAACTGTGGTCAACTGTACTTGATTTAATGGATTTGGAGGTGGGAGAGAGTTGGATGCACTTCATTCATGTTGAAACAAGTGTTAGTTGACATGTCAAAGCTTAAGAATGAAGAAAATCAAGTCAGAACAAAAATTGCCAAAAATAGAAAGTCACTTGTAATAGAAGTTTCCAAAAATGGAAAGTTTTTGACCTCAAAATTACATGTCCAAGGAAGCTTCAAATGAAAATTTGTTCAACATGAAAGTTGTAGATCTTGTTCTCACCTTTCCAAAAAGTCCAAGAACTTGAAAATCACATGTATGGTTGGCAAGATATGGTCCAGGGAATTTCAAAAATGACCCATAATCAGGAGGGCATAACTTCCACATGGAGTGTCCAAATTGGATGTTCTTTTTATGCACAAACTCCATTTGACATGTACTTTCATGGTGCATAATTGGATTTCTTCAAAAATGGTCAATGCAAAAAGTCAAATTTCAACTGTATAGTTAAAAGTCCAGGGGCAAAATTGTCCAACTTGAGAAATAATGGGAATTTTTGAATGGGGATTTTTGCAACACTTCACAAATAGCATTTGAAAATTGTTGGAATACTCATAACATGCCAAGGCCTTGTGGTTTGAGAATTGGCTTTTGAAATGAACTTGGAAAAATGAACAAAGTGCCATCACATGTGGAAAATGCAAAATACTCATCCAATGAACATGAAACAAGTGGCAACAGCTCATGACAGGTGTTTAGGGTTTGTGTGAGCTGTCAATGAGCTGGCATTGGCTGGCATGTGAAGTTACTATTTTGCCCTTGGCTTGAAAATGACACATTTGCTAATCACTTTGTATTTTGCTAATTAGAGTGATTAAGCATGGATTAAGAGGAGATATATAATCCTAATTCTAACTAATTCATAACAGATTTTCACAATTCCCCAAAATCAATCTCAAATTCTTCAAATTCTCCCAAATTCTCAAGAACCATATAGAACTTCAATTGATCAAAACTCTCTCAATTCTTGATCAATTTGCGAAATTCTTCTTGCTGCAACTTCCACTCATCATCATCTGCAACTGTTTTGGAACATTGGATTGAAAGGAGCATCCATTCGCGACTGTCCATGCAAGGTCCATCAATGGTGAATCAAGATTTCTTCTTCTAGAAGCCATTGCAATTGATCCTGAGCATTCCAGTCAACTTCTTGAAGCTTGTTCTCCATCTGTTTCGCATCAAAACACCTTGAAAGCTCCAATTTCAACACTGCCTTCGAATCAAGGTTAGAAATCGAATCTCATGGATTGGTGAATGATTATGTGCGTTTTATAGTTTGTTTGATGTAGAGCATCGTGATGTAATTAGTTTTGGAAATAGTGGACTGTAGCTCGAGTTAGGTTGATTCAAAGTTATGTCACCAAAACCTAATTTGCTCGATTCGAAGAATATAGGAAGAGTTAGGTGAAATTAAGGACATATTTGGATTCCTGAGAGTGAGACCTTTCCAATGGTTATTCATTTGTGAGTTTTCATTGAGATTTGAGCAAAAACATAGTTTGGACATGGATGAGATTGAGTGTGCGAAGAAGAAGATGAAATTTCTGGAATTGTTACTGTTCGATCCAAATTTTGCCAGGCCAAATTTTGAATCCTGTTTGCCGCGAAAACTGACCAACCAGCACGCGCCACCTCAATTAGTGGAACGACCGCGTTTTGGTCTGGCCAGGCGTAATTACCAGTTTGCCACTCGGTCCTTTAATTAATTATAATAATTCAAATAATTATTTAAAAATCATTACAAATATTAGAAAATTCATAAAAAATTATTGGAAGGTCACAAAAATGTGAGGATTTTTTCTATAACTTCCATTTTCCCTGTAGAATTTTATGGACATGATTTTAGAAATTGTGCTTGGTGAAAAATTGGTTTGACCTAGGTTTGTTTGACTTGTGGTATATTTGTGCATGTTCTACCATTTTTGATGTGAAATTCTCATACTTAAAAAGAAATTCTTGAAATTTTTTGTGGTGATTGTAGACATGTTAATGGTGATTTACATGTAAATTTTGTGAATTTTGGATACCTGTGGAGTGAGATATGATTTTTGGAACTTAGGTGTGACAATTTGTGTCACACCTAATTAGGGCAACTTCATGAAATTATTTGCCTAGCCTATGCTTGTTAGAATGGATTGAAATTTTGCATGTATGATCATTGATATGTTGAGATGCTATGTGAATTTTTCTGGATTTTTATGTGGCATTTTCAATTTGATTGATATTTTTCATCTCTGTTGGTCAATTATGCAAGTTCATGTGACACATGTTTGTAAATTTAATGTGAAATGCTCATATGGTTTTGGATAAACATGAAATTTGGTATGATGGTTGTAGACACATTGTAGGACATCCCTGTTTTGGTCCCATTCATTTATTAACTGTTTTCATTGATTTATGAATTTTTGAAGTGAATGCATGTGTTGATGATATGGTTTGGCTTGAATATTTGTGTCTGTTTTTCTTGATTTTCATTGACATAGTTCCTTTTGTCCAATTAAGCTGAAAATTGACATGCTGTACCTTGAATATGTCCTGTTTAGGTGTAAATTATTTGAGGATTTTTGGAATTGTTTTGATATGGATTTGGTTGAAGTCATTCTGTTTGGATGTTTGGTGTTATGTTTGACCTAGTTTGACTTGTTTTGGTCATGAAATGAATATGGTAAATGATATGAGTATGGGATCAATTGCCCTTGCTTTTGATTTGTTTGAATTTGATTTTGGTGGAGAATCCCTTGCTGTTTAGATTTTTTTTTCACTTTTGGACCCTAGGCTTGGCCTAGTGGTCTTGTCTCTCACATTTGCTTGATTTTTCAGGATGAAAAGCACCATGATTAAGGAGATTGAACCAAGTGGATTAAATTGACATTGTTTGATGTTGAGAACTAATTGGGATTTGTTTTGTAGGTTGTGAAGTTTGAGCTTGAGCTCATAGCTTGCCTTTGTGTGCATTAATCTGTATAGTCTGACTGATTAACATTTGCTGTTTATTGTTGTCTGTCTGAGTACTGATGATACTTGATTGTTTTCAGGTACCTTTAGTTGCTTACAGTTCTTTAAGAACTTGCTTGCTGCTGCTTGGTTTTTAAACCACTTGAGGTAGGACTTCTATTCTTCATGTAGTCTGGAGACCCGGTCTGTTATTTGGCCGGGCAAACTGTCTGAAGTCCTCCTTAAGAGGCGATGTTTGTGGTTGTTTACTTTTTGTGCCAAGCAGGTGAAAGACCTCTATGAGGCAATTGGTGGATCAAAGGGATATGCAATCTATCCCCCACTATTCAGTGAGTCGTCCCTCTGCTCACACGGATGTGTGTTGATGCATTGGGACACAAACCCAAGATCTTGTGCTGTTGCACAATCGAGTCAGAGTCTTTGAGCGTAGAAAGGTCCCTCCATTCTGGACCCACGCTCCTTTGTCTAAAAGCTCTCCCTGGTCAGGGATAAGAGCTGTGAGGTCTCATCCTCATTTCACCTTTTCATCTGCTTCACCTTAGCCTCGTAATGGCAAGGTTAAGAGCGAATAATACCCATGTACAGATGAATTGCTTCGGCAGTTACACCTATTGTTTGAGCCCACTTGATTGGTTATAGTGTGTGCTTTGTGAATATTTGTCTGACATGTTTGATTGAGATGCTTGTTTTGTTTGTATGCTTGTATGCTTGCTTCTTTCCTGGATAGGATTAGCTTGCAGTTGTGCAAGTAGGTAGAAACCTGAACGTAGGGTAACGATGCATGACAACACTAGGCTCGAGTCCAGCTCCCTGGTAGTGTGTCTTCCCTCGGTTTCTGGCTAGATTTTCTTCCCTTTAGGGGGAACTACATCGCCCTGATCCTTGTTCCAGACGAGGTATGTAGGCAGGTGGTCGTGCGAGACCACTCCGGGCAACCTTTTTCTTTTTTGTGTGTGTTTACTTGTTATCTGATTGTGTGTTTTGGTTCGGATGCCGACGTAAGTCCAGTGATTGGCTGCCGGGCTCCACGTTTGCCCTTTTGAGTGTGTTTTGGTTCGGATGCTGACGTAATTCCATCGAGTGGTTGTCGGGCTCCAGGTTTGCCATCTGTTTGTGCGTTTTGTGTTGTTTGGCGTGCGTGAGCCGAACTACAGTGGCTCTGATTCTCGTTCCAGACGAGATATGTAGGCATAGGATGCGATGTCCTATCGAGCTCCCTTCTCTTAACCCCACCTGCGTTCCCTGTGTGTGTGTGATGTTTTAAGCAACCTTTTCTTTCTTTTAGAACGTGGATCCCGTCGAGTACGACGGACGTGAGGGGTGCTAATACCTTCCCCTTGCGTAACCGACTCCCTTACCCTTTCTCTTTGGTCGCAAGACCATTTCCTTTCCAGGTTTCTCTGAGCGTTTCCTTTCCCTATCTTGGGATAAATAACGCGCAGTGGCGGCTCTGTGTTGTGTTTTTATTTGAGTCCCGCCGGTTGTTTTTCGCGGATGCGCCAGCTGGCGACTCTGCTGGGGATGACTAGATGTAGACCTGTGCTGGTCCATCTTCCCTAAGCGAGTCTCTCCTAGCGTTTTAGGATAGTTTAGGTTGCTTGTTTTGTTTTATTTATTGCATTTATTATTCTAACAGTGTATATAGTTGCATAAATACTTGCATGCATCATACTATCATTGTTGCCGTCCTCTATGCAGGTGGTTCCTCTGTTTGGGGTGGGTGTTCTGAGTGGGGCTAAAACCCAGGCCCGAGTATACACCTAGGATTAGCGTGGTCTCATGTCGCTCACATGTCGGTTGGGCATGATGTTGCGACGTGACATGCCACAAGCCGGATGAGGTTCATCTGAGAAGTGCTCTTCCAGTGGGGTTTTCCACTTTGGTTGGGTTATCTCTTTTGAACTATTGACTCTGGTGACCGATCATTTCCCGGATCTTTGGTTTAGACGATCTCAGGAGAGCTACAATGGCACACCCAAAAGGGCAAACCCATTGAGTATCTCTGCCCGATTGTCGAGACTATTATCCACCTTAGGATGACCTAATTAGAATTTACCTGTGAGGGGAGGGTGATTCTTTCAGATGCATGTTCAGATGGTGACTTTTTGTTCCGTGTATCAGAGTCCTATTTATAAGTCGGATTTATGGCCGTTTATTTCAGAGACGCCGGAATGCTGTCTGTGGTATTTATCAGTGGGGATCCGTTTATTTCAGGATTCCCCGGGCCGATCTTATCAGTGGGGATCCGTTTATTTCAGGATTCCCCGGGCCGATTAAGAGATTCAGTGGGTATCTACTCAGAGATTGTCAGGTGATGATGATGATGATGTATCTGTCTTCCGTTTATTTCGGAACCCTTGAGATGGATTGGTGGTTACAGATTCCTCAGATGGTTGTGATCGGTTCAGAGATCAGGGCTGTGATTCAGAGCAACAAATGATCAGATGACTTGGAGGATGGCACTATGCATACATCTGCATCATTCTCACTTTGCATTCATCTGCATCAAACCTACGTCTAGCCATATGGGGAGTATTATTGATTGAGAATCTGGTTGAGAGACATCTTGAATTTCAGAATGTGGATGTCAAAATGTTATCTGTCTCGATGAAACCAGGATCAAAAGACAGAATCTTCCTCATATGGATAGACGTTGCATTCATGCATATTAACCCATTTGCTGTTTTGTAGGTGTCAACCGGTGCGCATAGCTCGTTTGCTCAGATATCCTGCTAGGGGCAACAAATCCAAACTGATGGATTCTCCCAACGCCGACATCCTCGAACTGAAAGAGATGGTGAGGGATTTGTTCAGTGTTGTGCAAGGGCTTGCCTTGGGGCAGAAAGCCATGGCCGAGAGATTGAAAAGGATTGAGGGCTGGATGATCAAGGAGAAAGTTCAGGGAAAGGCTCTGTCATCCGAAGTAACAAATCCCTCTGGATCTGTAGTGAAGAAAACCCTTGACAGTGGTCAGCCCAAGAAGAAGGTTGAATCAGGTGGTGCGCAGACTAAAAGAGAATGCGGTAAGGATCGTTATCACCCATATGCTGATACGGTAACGATCCCTACTAGTAATCAATCTGCACAACAGCGACAATCACCACCTCAACAGAGGACACAAAGAGTAGTGGGCAAAGTGAGAAGGAGGACGACGGATCGTCATTTCAATAAGCCGCCTGTGACTTACGCCTCGTTGTTTAAAAGGTTGAAGGATCTTGGGTTGGTGCAGCCGAGGATGTTGACTCTGTTGAAACCTGATCAGAGGCCTGCCAGTTACGATGAGAATGTCAGGTGTGAGTTCCATGCTGGGGCACCCGGACATCACATTGAGGATTGCAAAACTTTTAAGCATGTGGTCCAGGACTTGGTGGACTCTAAGGCAATCAATTTTGCACCGACGACAGATGGTAGTGCTAACCCCGTGACAAGGCATGGTCCTGTAAAAGTGGAGATGATGTCGAAGGACAAGAAAGGGATAGAGGTGACTGAGAAGGATCAGTTAAGAATGCCAATGTCCGTGGTCCCAAAACGTCCGACGAAAAATGGAGCTTTCCCTCGTGTTGATGATTGTTGTGCGGCCATCGCTACAAAAGGATGTGTGGTAATTGGGGAATCGGTCCGGAGAATGATGAAAGTAGAAATGGACGATGTAAGGTGTAAAGCACCCAGTCTGGCAGTTGAAACCGTCAAGGTGGAAAATGCCATTGGTGTTGAGAAAGAGAAAAGGCCGTCCATTTCTTCTTACAAGCAGGCAGTAGAAGTAGTGAGAAATGAAGGGATCCCAGGCTGGGGGAAAATCATAGGCATTGTGGTAAAGGCGGATATGTTTGGGATTGGTTATCATCCAGGTCAAGACTCGTCTGAGCCGAACAGAGGACGTCGTCCGTCGTTCACCTTTGTAAGTGCCGGAATGCTAGATTCAGGTCACGCCTATGCAGGGGATAAAAAGATCAACAGTGACTGGGAGATTGATCAATGGATAAAATCGTGCGTACCAGGAAGCTGGAAGGCTTAAAAGGATCAGCACTGTCACTCATTCGGAAGAGTAATATTTCTTGTTTTCAGTTTTATCTGCATGAAAGCCATACGTTTTGCCCGAAACGTATTGGTTCATTGTAAGGGCCACCTCATGTTCATAATTTGCATTTTCTGCATCATTAATAAATGGATGTTTTTCAGTCAAAAAGCGGTGTTCCCTGTTTTTCATTTATTTTTGCAGTTTAAAAACAAATAAAAATGGCAATGTTTGTTTTCATTTTTCTCTTTTTTGATTTGTCTCGTTCCGAATTCAAAAATAATTCTCCGGATCTCATTGATAACAATTTGGTTACACCTCATATGACTTCGACAAACCGATCTATCAGGCTGAAGAAGAAGGCGAAGAAGATTGTGATCTACTGGAATTAACCAGGTTGTCAAAACAAGAGGAGAAGGTGATTCAGCCGCTCGAGGGCGATGCGAGATTGCTATTCCAAGCACCGCCGAGGTCAGAAAGGAAGTGAAAATTGGGGCCGCTTCGGAGGCAAGTCGAAAGCAGAATGGTAGCCCTGTTGAAAGAGCGTGTGGATACCTTCACCTGGTCGTGTCAGGATATGCCAGGGTAGGATACCAATGTCGTTGTGAACAGGCTACCATGGAGAGAAGACTGTCCTCTAGAGAAGCAGAACGTCAGTGCCTGTATCAGAGAGTCATGATGACTTTGTTTCATGATATGATTCATCATGAAGTTGAATGCTATGCTATGACATGATAGCAAAGTCCCAAGCAGGAGAGGGGCATCTGGTGGGTCTGACCAAGCCGAGTGAACTGGTTGAGACAATTCAAACTGAGGTTGAATTCAGATAAGCGCACTATCAGAGTGCGGTCCGGTAAGATGTTGGGGTTCATTGTAAGGGAGGAATCGAGGTTCATCCTGCAAAAAAAAAAAAAAAAAAATGCCTGAACCAAGAGCAGAAAAGAGAGGTTCGTGGTTTCTTAGATAGATTGAACTACATGTCATGGTTCACATCTCACCTAACAGCCACGTGGGAACCCATTCAAGAAAGAAAGATCAAACGGTCAGGTGAAATAATGATTGCCAAGGGGCATTGAAAGAATAAAAGAATAAGTTGCAGGAACCTCTGATTCTGATACCTCCTATGGAAGGAGCAATTGTTAATTTGGTACTTGATGGCCTTCGAGGGGTCTACAAGGTGTATTGGGTCAGCATGACGCGTCTTGTCGAAAAGAGCATGCAATTTACCTTAGCAAAAAGTTTACCGACTGTGAAACAATACATTCACTGTTCGAGAAAACTTGCTGTACTTTGGCATAGGCTGCTCGCCGACTGAGACAGTATATGCTGGTTCATACCACTTTGTGGATTTCCAAGATGGATCCGATCAAGCATGGGTTTGAGAATCCAACACTGACCGGACGGGTTGTGAAAAGGCGAAAGAATATTGACTGATCAGTATACTCTCAGAAAGCACGGAGGGGTGTATTGTCTGATTACATCGCTTCGCAACCCATTGAGAATTGACAACCGATGAAGTTTGAGTTCCCTGATGAGGACATCTCGAGGTGCTCCAATCGAAAGATTGAGAGTGACCGATCCCGGAGGAGGGGCCTGACCTTGAATCCGAACGGGTTTTGATGTCTGATGGGGAGGTTAAAGTGAATGAGTTAGTGCTTCCCGAGTCACAGATGAATGCGCCAACGATGGTGGCTGAGTACGAAGTTTGTAGCCCGGGTGCCAAACTTTGATGCGTGCATTTACTGGGGCAAACGCCTTTCTCACTCGGAGAGCCTGATAGAGGAAAAGAGGCTAGCAGCCATCTGTCGTGGGCAGTTATACCCGCAGAGGATGAAGCGTGCTTTTGACAAGAAAGGTGCGACCTTGGGTATATCACGTAGGTGATATGGGGCTGAAAAGGATCCTTCCTCCTCAAAACGATCGAAGGGGCAAATAGACACCTAATTATGAAGGTCCATTCGTGGTCAAGAAGGTTTTCTCTGGCGGAGCCTTGTTGCTAACGACCATGGATGGCGAGGATTTTCCATCCCCTGTGAATGCGGACGCAGTTAAAAAATACTTCGTATAAAGAGACCCGCTGGACGAAAAGAATAAAACAGTCCAGGCAAAAAGGGGCATCCCGGCGAACCAAAAACAGAAAGAAAGGTTCGGGCAAAAATTAGGGATAAAAGAAAAAAATGTACACCCGGCAAGTCGAAAACCCCACAAGGGCGACTTGGGCAAAAAAGGGTATCCCGGTGGACTGAAAACCCGAAAGGGCGGTCCAGGCAAAAGAGGGATTGAAACGAACAACTGCGTCTCGCATGATCGTTTGCGCTTTGGTTAAAGCATCATGGATAATACCCGGTAAGGATCAGTTGGAATCGTCTTGTTCAGAAGGCAGAAAACACGGAGAGTCTGAGGACATATGGGGTGTAACCGAGTTGGAACTCGATGAGATCACGGGTTTCACATTGCCATTAGGATAGATTTTTCCTTTTGTGCAATTACCTCTTTTCAGGAATTGCTTCCTTTGTATTGCTCATTTGAGCCACATTTTTTTCCAATCAATAAAATGTATATTCAGTCAAATAATTTTGTTTTTGTTTTTCATTACCGCTTTGATTGCAGAAACATCCAGATATTTTTGATAAAGAATCTTGCATTTTAAGACATACAGGTCCCTTCCAATGCATGTTTATAAGATGGAAAGCTTGAAATCTTATTTGGAAGTTTGAGTGACCCAAGTGTTGAAATCTTGACACGCCTGGGGCACGGTTTTATCTGATGATCTGTTTTGCAGGAACTGTTAGGTATTCTCACTCACTTGCAGGTTGTGATGTGGAAGCTGTTGATGAAACAAATCCCCAGAAAGTTCGCTCAGAAACGAATGAATGAATGAAAAACGACGAAGTGACGTTGAGGCGTACGACGGTCCTTGATGGTAATCAAGAAGACTCTTCAAAATCAGAAGATTTGGAAAGTCTGTAGAAATTCCCCAGAGGTGAATGAGGAACGGTGAAGAGACGACGTCGAGGCGTACGACGACCTTTGAAATTAATCAAGAAGACTCTTCAAAGTCGGAAGATTGAAAAGTATCTATATAACTCCCAAGAGTACGTCTCGTCGAGCGTGGAGCGATTGGGAATACAAGATGATGGAGCAGAAAAGGTCCAGACGAGTCTGGGAATTCTCAAAAGTGGAGAGCTGATACGAGATTGGGAGGTGGATACCGCGGTTCGACGAGTCGACGGGTGTTCTGTACCAACTTTACTCATTTCGCCAGCGAGGTCCCCAAGCAGAATTAGAGGGCCAACTCCCCTGCAGATCCAAGGTCTGTGACGTCCCCAGCCGAGTCAAGATGGTTATCCCTGGCAGGTTTACAACGGTTATTCCTCAGCAGCCAGGTCTGAAGGTTGCTATTCCCCGAGTAGAGCGGGTTTCAATGAAATATATCTCCAGCAGTGTTCATCCTACCAGTGGATTGGACGAGTTTCCGTAGCAGACGGATATCTGCACCCCCAGCTGAGTGTATCCTACGTGTGGATTGCATGGGTTGTTCCCAGCGGAGTGGCATTCGCTTCCCTAGCAGGGTTAGGATGGTTATCCCCAGCAGGTGATAGATTGATGCTTCCCCAGTTGCCAGGCCTGGAGGTGGCTGTTTCCCAGCAGAGTATCTGTGAGCATTTCCCCAGTGAAGTCAACAGGTATCTGTGAGGGTTCCTGAAGCAGAGGTGGATGTATATCCCCAGCAAGTCAAAAGACTGTATCCCCACAGAGTGTTGGTGGTTCCTATCCCCAGCATTTCCTCGAGCGGATTGGGTGCAAAGGAGGTTTCCTCAGCAAGGGTTACCTTTTCCCAGCAGCGTCAGTGTTATTCCCCAGCAGGGTGGAATCGGAGTATTGACGAGTTCCTCAGCAGAGTGTCTCGTGCTCCTCAGAAGAGTCCCTTGAGGGGGATGCTTTTTATGCATTCATCATGTAGAGTAAGCATAGCATGTTGCATAGAAAAATAATAAATCGCGTAGCATTTCCATAATTATGGAGCATTACGCAGAAAAAGATCATGCATCATTGTTGCAAGCATAGAGCTAGTCTCAAGCCGTGGTTACCGTTTGAGAGGTGGTTGTGCCAGAAAGCGAAGATGTTACTCTGTGGAGTTTAGCATCATGACGTCAGATCAGCAATGTTCCCCAGTAGTGCGATATTGGAGGAAATGTTTCCGTCGGACAGAGATGGAAATAAAATAAGAGGACGTTACGCGATCAGCGCGATTCAAGCCGTGGTTACCGTTTGGGAGGTGGTTTTATCAGACAGTGAAGGTGTTACTCCGAGGAGTCTAGCATCATGGTTTTAATCAAGGATATTCCCCAGTAGTACGATACTGGAGGGTAAGTTTCTGTCGAGCAGAGATGGGAATGTTAATCAAGAAAGTTTCGGGGTCCAAAAAGAAAAACAAGAAAGAAGATAATCCCCAGCTAAACGCGAAGTGTTTGTCTGCCAGGGTTGAATAGAGAGCAGTCGGCTCAGGGCTTGTCATCCTCAGCATGGGTCGTTGTGGCATTCCGGCCAGTTTCCGATTTCCAGATCGAAGAGGTTCTCAACAATCAGGACGAAGAACTTGTGGCATTCCGGCCAGTTTCCGATTTCCAGATCGAAGAGGTTCTCAACAGTCAGGACGAAGAACTTGTGGCATTCCGGCCAGTTTCCGATTTCCAGATCGAAGAGGTTCTCAACCATCAGGACGAAGAACTTGTGGCATTCCGGCCAGTTTCCGATTTCCAGATCGAAGAGGTTCTCAACCATCAGGACGAAGAACTTGTGGCATTCCGGCCAGTTTCCGATTTCCAGATCGAAGAGGTTCTCAACAATCAGGACGAAGAACTTGTGGCATTCCGGCCAGTTTCCGATTTCCAGATCGAAGAGGTTCTCAACAGTCAGGACGAAGAACTTGTGGCATTCCGGCCAGTTTCCGATTTCCAGATCGAAGAGGTTCTCAACAGTCAGGACGAAGAACTTGTGGCATTCCGGCCAGTTTCCGATTTCCAGATCGAAGAGGTTCTCAACCATCAGGACGAAGAACTTGTGGCACTCCGGCCAGTTTCCGATTTCCAGATCGAAGAGGTTCTCAACAGTCAGGACGAAGAACTTGTGGCACTCCGGCCAGTTTCCGATTTCCAGATCGAAGAGGTTCTCAACAGTCAGGACGAAGAACTTGTGGCATTCCGGCCAGTTTCCGATTTCCAGATCGAAGAGGTTCTCAACAGTCAGGACGAAGAACTTGTGGCACTCCGGCCAGTTTCCGATTTCCAGATCGAAGAGGTTCTCAACAGTCAGGACGAAGAACTTGTGGCATTCCGGCCAGTTTCCGATTTCCAGATCAAAGAGGTTCTCAACAGTCAGGACGAAGAACTTGTGGCACTCCGGCCAGTTCCGATTTCCAGATCGAAGAAGCTCACGATGATTAGATCGATGCAGCTTGCGGCAATCCGGCCAGTTTCCCGGTATCCAGACCGAAGTGGTATCCAGACCGAAGAGGTGTTCAGACCAAAGTGGTGTTCAGGCCAGGAAAATGAAAAAAGATTATCAGAAAATTTCGGGGTTCAAAAAAAAGCAAAAAAAAAAGGGAGAGAAGAGAATAATAATCCCGAGCGGATGAGTGGTGTTCAGGCCATGGTTATCCCTGCGTTACCATTTATTTTGGTATCCAGGTCGACGTTTATGTTTTGGGGTTCAAGCCGAGTTTTCTCCGTACCAAACGGAGTTTTGCTTCAAGATTGTGTTCTTCGCCGATTCTGACAGGCGTTGTTAATTATTATCCCATCAGAGTGCAAATTGTTCGTCTGTTCTTGGTATTCAATCACTCTTCATCCTGATCATCTGAAAGCCGAGGCTATTCATATCGACAGGTTCACAGTGGATTGAATAGGGGCAGCTGTAACACCTCAAAATTTGCCCTCCTCTCTTGGGACTAGCATTACCATATTGCATATCATTTTTTAGGTCATTAGGCATTGCATATTGCATATCATTTGGTTACATGGTGCCAGCCATACTCCCAAGTCTTGGTCAGAAGATGAAGGAGTCAAAGTGCAAGCTAGGGTTTCATTGGACTGGTCATTAATCATCTGAGGATGTGCAAGTTCAAATTAGGGTTTCATGATTCTCAAAGGATATTGGTCTTCATCTTGTTTGAAATGATACATCATCATCATCATGGTTTGATTTCATCAAGTGTTGAAGCATATTCCTTGAGATTAGGGTTTTGACCACTGGTCAACCCTAATCAGTTGCATTGGGCCAATCAGGGCATGATCAGGAGATGGGGTCTATGATGTATATGGGGATCATCCCATGGTTTTATGGAGCTTATTGAGGCTAAGGTTTCATCCTTCAGCCATTTCATCAGAAGATTGGAGCTCAGTTTGATCAGTGCATTGCCAAATTCATCTATCAGTTGAAAAAGTCAACTGTGGTCAACTGTACTTGATTTAATGGATTTGGAGGTGGGAGAGAGTTGGATGCACTTCATTCATGTTGAAACAAGTGTTAGTTGACATGTCAAAGCTTAAGAATGAAGAAAATCAAGTCAGAACAAAAATTGCCAAAAATAGAAAGTGACTTGTAATAGAAGTTTCCAAAAATGGAAAGTTTTTGACCTCAAAATTACATGTCCAAGGAAGCTTCAAATGAAAATTTGTTCAACATGAAAGTTGTATATCTTGTTCTCACCTTTCCAAAAAGTCCAAGAACTTGAAAATCACATGTATGGTTGGCAAGATATGGTCCAGGGAATTTCAAAAATGACCCATAATCAGGAGGGCATAACTTCCACATGGAGTGTCCAAATTGGATGTTCTTTTTATGCACAAACTCCATTTGACATGTACTTTCATGGTGCATAATTGGATTTCTTCAAAAATGGTCAATGCAAAAAGTCAAATTTCAACTGTACAGTTAAAAGTCCAGGGGCAAAATTGTCCAACTTGAGAAATAATGGGAATTTTTGAATGGGGATTTTTGCAACACTTCACAAATAGCATTTGAAAATTGTTGGAATACTCATAACATGCCAAGGCCTTGTGGTTTGAGAATTGGCTTTTGAAATGAACTTGGAAAAATGAACAAAGTGCCATCACATGTGGAAAATGCAAAATACTCATCCAATGAACATGAAACAAGTGGCAACAGCTCATGACAGGTGTTTAGGGTTTGTGTGAGCTGTCAATGAGCTGGCATTGGCTGGCATGTGAAGTTACTATTTTGCCCTTGGCTTGAAAATGACACATTTGCTAATCACTTTGTATTTTGCTAATTAGAGTGATTAAGCATGGATTAAGAGGAGATATATAATCCTAATTCTAACTAATTCATAACAGATTTTCACAATTCCCCAAAATCAATCTCAAATTCTTCAAATTCTCCCAAATTCTCAAGAACCATATAGAACTTCAATTGATCAAAACTCTCTCAATTCTTGATCAATTTGCGAAATTCTTCTTGCTGCAACTTCCACTCATCATCATCTGCAACTGTTTTGGAACATTGGATTGAAAGGAGCATCCATTCGCGACTGTCCATGCAAGGTCCATCAATGGTGAATCAAGATTTCTTCTTCTAGAAGCCATTGCAATTGATCCTGAGCATTCCAGTCAACTTCTTGAAGCTTGTTCTCCATCTGTTTCGCATCAAAACACCTTGAAAGCTCCAATTTCAACACTGCCTTCGAATCAAGGTTAGAAATCGAATCTCATGGATTGGTGAATGATTATGTGTGTTTTATAGTTTGTTTGATGTAGAGCATCGTGATGTAATTAGTTTTGGAAATAGTGGACTGTAGCTCGAGTTAGGTTGATTCAAAGTTATGTCACCAAAACCTAATTTGCTCGATTCGAAGAATATAGGAAGAGTTAGGTGAAATTAAGGACATATTTGGATTCCTGAGAGTGAGACCTTTCCAATGGTTATTCATTTGTGAGTTTTCATTGAGATTTGAGCAAAAACATAGTTTGGACATGGATGAGATTGAGTGTGCGAAGAAGAAGATGAAATTTCTGGAATTGTTACTGTTCGATCCAAATTTTGCCAGGCCAAATTTTGAATCCTGTTTGCCGCGAAAACTGACCAACCAGCACGCGCCACCTCAATTAGTGGAACGACCGCGTTTTGGTCTGGCCAGGCGTAATTACCAGTTTGCCACTCGATCCTTTAATTAATTATAATAATTCAAATAATTATTTAAAAATCATTACAAATATTAGAAAATTCATAAAAAATTATTGGAAGGTCACAAAAATGTGAGGATTTTTTCTATAGCTTCCATTTTCCCTGTAGAATTTTATGGACATGATTTTAGAAATTGTGCTTGGTGAAAAATTGGTTTGACCTAGGTTTGTTTGACTTGTGGTATATTTGTGCATGTTCTACCATTTTTGATGTGAAATTCTCATACTTAAAAAGAAATTCTTGAAATTTTTTGTGGTGATTGTAGACATGTTAATGGTGATTTACATGTAAATTTTGTGAATTTTGGATACCTGTGGAGTGAGATATGATTTTTGGAACTTAGGTGTGACAATTTGTGTCACACCTAATTAGGGCAACTTCATGAAATTATTTGCCTAGCCTATGCTTGTTAGAATGGATTGAAATTTTGCATGTATGATCATTGATATGTTGAGATGCTATGTGAATTTTTCTGGATTTTTATGTGGCATTTTCAATTTGATTGATATTTTTCATCTCTGTTGGTCAATTATGCAAGTTCATGTGACACATGTTTGTAAATTTAATGTGAAATGCTCATATGGTTTTGGATAAACATGAAATTTGGTATGATGGTTGTAGACACATTGTAGGACATCCCTGTTTTGGTCCCATTCATTTATTAACTGTTTTCATTGATTTATGAATTTTTGAAGTGAATGCATGTGTTGATGATATGGTTTGGCTTGAATATTTGTGTCTGTTTTTCTTGATTTTCATTGACATAGTTCCTTTTGTCCAATTAAGCTGAAAATTGACATGCTGTACCTTGAATATGTCCTGTTTAGGTGTAAATTATTTGAGGATTTTTGGAATTGTTTTGATATGGATTTGGTTGAAGTCATTCTGTTTGGATGTTTGGTGTTATGTTTGACCTAGTTTGACTTGTTTTGGTCATGAAATGAATATGGTAAATGATATGAGTATGGGATCAATTGCCCTTGCTTTTGATTTGTTTGAATTTGATTTTGGTGGAGAATCCCTTGCTGTTTAGATTTTTTTTTCACTTTTGGACCCTAGGCTTGGCCTAGTGGTCTTGTCTCTCACATTTGCTTGATTTTTCAGGATGAAAAGCACCATGATTAAGGAGATTGAACCAAGTGGATTAAATTGACATTGTTTGATGTTGAGAACTAATTGGGATTTGTTTTGTAGGTTGTGAAGTTTGAGCTTGAGCTCATAGCTTGCCTTTGTGTGCATTAATCTGTATAGTCTGACTGATTAACATTTGCTGTTTATTGTTGTCTGTCTGAGTACTGATGATACTTGATTGTTTTCAGGTACCTTTAGTTGCTTACAGTTCTTTAAGAACTTGCTTGCTGCTGCTTGGTTTTTAAACCACTTGAGGTAGGACTTCTATTCTTCATGTAGTCTGGAGACCCGGTCTGTTATTTGGCCGGGCAAACTGTCTGAAGTCCTCCTTAAGAGGCGATGTTTGTGGTTGTTTACTTTTTGTGCCAAGCAGGTGAAAGACCTCTATGAGGCAATTGGTGGATCAAAGGGATATGCAATCTATCCCCCACTATTCAGTGAGTCGTCCCTCTGCTCACACGGCTGTGTGTTGATGCATTGGGACACAAACCCAAGATCTTGTGCTGTTGCACAATCGAGTCAGAGTCTTTAAGCGTAGAAGGGTCCCTCCATTCTGGACCCACGCTCCTTTGTCTAAAAGCTCTCCCTGGTCAGGGATAAGAGCTGTGAGGTCTCATCCTCACTTCACCTTTTCATCTGCTTCACCTTAGCCTCGTAATGGCAAGGTTAAGAGCGAATAATACCCATGTACAGATGAATTGCTTCGGCAGTTACACCTATTGTTTGAGCCCACTTGATTGGTTATAGTGTGTGCTTTATGAATATTTGTCTGACATGTTTGATTGAGATGCTTGTTTTGTTTGTATGCTTGTATGCTTGCTTCTTTCCTGGATAGGATTAGCTTGCAGTTGTGCAAGTAGGTAGAAACCTGAACGTAGGGTAATGATGCATGACAACACTAGGCTCGAGTCCAGCTCCCTGGTAGTGTGTCTTCCCTCGGTTTCTGGCTAGATTTTCTTCCCTTTAGGGGGAACTACATCGCCCTGATCCTTGTTCCAGACGAGGTATGTAGGCAGGTGGTCGTGCGAGACCACTCCGGGCAACCTTTTTCTTTTTTGTGTGTGTTTACTTGTTATCTGATTGTGTGTTTTGGTTCGGATGCCGACGTAAGTCCAGTGATTGGCTGTCGGGCTCCACGTTTGCCCTTTTGAGTGTGTTTTGGTTCGGATGCTGACGTAATTCCATCGAGTGGTTGTCGGGCTCCAGGTTTGCCATCTGTTTGTGCGTTTTGTGTTGTTTGGCGTGCGTGAGCCGAACTACAGTGGCTCTGATTCTCGTTCTAGACGAGATATGTAGGCATAGGATGCGATGTCCTATCGAGCTCCCTTCTCTTAACCCCACCTGCGTTCCCTGTGTGTGTGTGATGTTTTAAGCAACCTTTTCTTTCTTTTAGAACGTGGATCCCGTCGAGTACGACGGACGTGAGGGGTGCTAATACCTTCCCCTTGCGTAACCGACTCCCTTACCCTTTCTCTTTGGTCGCAAGACCATTTCCTTTCCAGGTTTCTCTGAGCGTTTCCTTTCCCTATCTTGGGATAAATAACGCGCAGTGGCGGCTCTGTGTTGTGTTTTTATTTGAGTCCCGCCGGTTGTTTTTCGCGGATGCGACAAGGAGGATGTCCATCGTTTTCCTCTGACTTAGGCATCAGACTCAATGAAGATCATTGGTTTTAACTTCAACTACCTTAACCCTACTATGAAGGAGGTAGTTCAATTTTGTATGAATTTGAGGTTATGAGCTCACGTACCATGATTGAATTAGATTAGGGAAAGGACCGCGAGATACATGAATATTTATGTAAGTGTGAGACTATAGTAATCCTGAGTTTGGTAAGCTTATTTACTCGCATATTTACTTATAACTTTCCTTTTCCTTTTTGCATAAAATATATCATTCACCCCAGTCATTGAGAGGAAGGTTGGCCTGGACAAGAAAAAGGATGAGCGTCAAGAGTAATAGATTGAAAACCCCAAAAGTTACAAGGAAGTCTCATCAAAAAAATGAGGCAAGAGACCCACTGAAAGTAACGCTCTCACGAGACTCTCCCTTCTAAAACCTTGAATCAAGGAAAGAGTTCTTCCCTAGACCCAAATGCCACCATATTTCTAGAAGAGGACGAAGAGGGTGAATCACAAACTAGCTTCCCAATCCGGGTTGACTCGCCCAAACACTTCTTGTTGTGGACTGACATAACATTCAATGCAATAAAGTAAACTTGTGATCATCTCCTTTTCCATGAAGACTTTCCTAGCGACTTCCAGAATTAGTGGATGGAAAATCATAACTTGTTTGACATAGTAGAGAATCGCATGGTTAAGGGCATGTTAATTGAGCGATTACTCCGTAAGAATCATGCTAAAACTATGAGCGTCCTGAATGCCAAGCTTTCCATTGTCAGGGAATATTTGACTCAAGGGTAGAAGATAGTAAAAAATGGGATGAGTTGAAGCGATCAGAGGTGACACTCAAAGAGACCCTTAAAAAGGTGGAATCGGAGGCTAAAATGCTAACCCTTTCATAGAAAAGCCTAAAGGAGCCCCTTGGGGCTTCCCTCCTCTCTTAGAATAAGCTAGAGGAATAATTGTCCACCCTCAAGGATGAATTGGTAGATAGATGTGAACCAATACTTTGAGAAAACAAAAGAGCATGTATCCTTCCTCTACCCCAACGTTCAAAGTGGTTAGGGAGGATCAGATAGTAGATGAAGAAGACGTGTCACTCCCTAAGGCGTCTAATCCATCTCGTGATGGGAACATTCAGATTGAACCTAAGAGTGCCAAGACAAGGGAGGAGGAAACTCCCAAGGAGGATTTTTCTCACCACAAAGTTACTTCAAAAGAAAGGTGACCATAAGAGGATGGTCAGTGAGCTTGTAGTTATTTTGTTTTTCCTAGTGGCCTTTTGTAACTATGCCCTTAGGGTTTTATGTAATGATTAATTGTACCCTTATGTTCCTCTAGAATAGTGCAACCAACTTTTCAACTTCGAGAGACACCCTCTCCTCCTCCTAGGGTTATGATCCTGGATTGAGATTCATAAGATTCACTTTTTGCGCATTTGGCTATTAGGCACGGGTCAGAGTTGTAGTTGCCCTTTTCAACTTCAAACTATCTAGATAATATCTCATGGAAGTCTCTTGATCACCCTGGATAACCCTAACATATCCATCGGGAAACAGGTAATTGATACACGTGTATAATATGGATCTGACATATCCCAAGAGGTCGAAAGTATCTTGTCTTATGATCATGTTATATCAGGAAGGGGCCTTTATAACAAGATATCTTTGCTCGATCATCCTCACGCTTTCCTCTACCCAAAATATAGTCTTCGAGTGGTGTAACCTTTTATGTGTACCTTCTCGCCTTAGAGTCCTATTAGCGAGCCGCAAAAAGCTTTAAGGTCATCTGGATCCAAGCGAAGCCTCTCAAAAGCATCCTAGTAGATGATGTCAACATAACTCCCCCGGTCAATTGAAACACTTTTCATCTCTCACTCACCACACCTCACGGTTATGACCATGGGATCGTTATCATGGGGATGGATGTCTACATCATCATTTTCAAATAAGGTGATTTCGTACTTCATAGTTTCCTTCTTGTCCGTATCAGGGTTGGTAGTTAAGCCTTCAATGGTTAAGACTTGGCATGCATACCTTCTAGGAGAGGAGCTAGTCTCCCTGCCCCTAGAAAACCCTCAGGATATCATGTTAAGGAGGTGATACATGGACCTATCATCACCTCCTATAATTGGTTCCTTGACCTTTATAGATATGGGACTCCTCTAGTAATTTTTCCCTTTAAATATGGAGCCACCCAACTGGTTGGAGTTGCTTCAAACTTTTTTCTTCAAGTGGAATTATTGCACGAGGCGCTCAATTTCCTTCTTGAATTGATATTAGTATTTTGCGTAGTGGCTCTTCATTTTTTGAAATGTTCACCACTTGATTGGTTCAAGTCCCATGATGTCTGACTTCGGGGCTGGAGGAAAAGAAATATTGTGTGTGTAGAACCTCAGGCCATATTTCATCACAATGAGTGTTCATGGGAGTAAAGTTATATGTAGGACTTCTTCTCTGCTTGAAGTATGCCTTATCTCTAACACGAAAGGTGTAATGGTTCATGTGTGCCTGTTGTGAGGAGTCATAATTCCTAAATGTGAACTCTTTAGCATCCATGGACTTATTTTATGTGTTGCCCTAACTACCCTTTTGTAGCATTCCTTGTACGTCACCATATTTACCATGGAAATAGAAAACCTCTAGGCAAGGTATTCCTTAAAGCTCCCAACCCTCAATTCTTTCTAGAAGGCTCCTACGAACATCTCCTGGCTCAGGTGTATCACCTTGATGGTTGCCTCATTGAACTAGGTGAGATATTATCTCAAGGATTTTGAAGGGGTTTGGCATATGTTGAACATGTTATTGGTTGACACCCTTAGGTGTTTGCTCATTGAGAATTAATTGACCAACTTCTTCATTAGGTCCTAGTAGCTGGTGACTGAGAGTCGTGGCAGGCTCATGTACCACCTTAAATTTACGTCCCTGAAGGTAATGTAGATGAGCTTGCATTTCAGGGAATCGAGGAATCCAATAATAATCATTTATGTGTTGATGGACATGCTCTTGGGGTCGCTTCATCCATCAAATTTTGCAAGTGATGGCAGTTTGAAACTTTCTAGTACGGGGCTCCCCATATTTTTCCAAAGAGAGGTTGGGGGTTTAGAACCATTGTCTCTTGGGGTTGTCCTACTACGAGTATTGTTAGAGTTTAAGGATACTGTCCTCCAAGGCTTGGTTATGGCGACATAGGTCGTCCATAGCGATTGAGGTTTGTGCTTGCATGTTCACCATATTCAAAGGGGGTTGAAGAGGTGAACATCAAGTTGATCTTCGGGAAAAAATGTGGCACATGTCAGTTTCACTAAGGCCCTATAGTGGATGCCAATTGTACTTTCTAAAAATGTATAATAAGGGTAGCCTTGTATTTGAATGGTTGGATGTGATGTTTAGGCTTGTTGGTTGTGCTTAAAGCTAGCTCATGCAGAGTGGTGAAAAGCTCTGTATATCTGACTTCTATGTGAATAATCATCCTCTTTAAATCAAATGAATGGGGTGTTTAGGCCTGGATCAAAGAATGGTTGCCTCCACCCCCTCATAAACATGGAGAGTAAGAGAGGTATTCTTCTTTGGATCTTCGAGGTGATAATTATCCTCATTGACCCTTTTTTCCAATCTACTATGAGGAAACTCTTCATTTCCCACATTCCTTGGGTAGGGGGTGAGTTTATACATACTAAAGTCAACTAATGTACAAATACTAGAATCTAGACGACTTTATGATCCATTTTGGGTGGCCCATTGCTTCATAAGGCAACTCGACCCATCGTGAGTCATTGCCACTTGGGCAACTTTGTTAAGGACTCCTCTATATGGATCCAACATATGTAACATGATCAAACTCATTAAAAACCCATGCAGCTATAGGGGAAAAGAGTGTTACCCCATTAAATAAATGATATCTTTGAAATAAATTATACAATTGGTAAAGGTGACACCATGCCTTAACCAATCCAGTTGATAAACTAACTAAATAAAACATGGTGTTCCATCTAATAGACTTGATGACCTTACCACAACCTCTTCATTTGACACCTTCATGTTCCTCTAGAATAGTGCAACTAACTTTTCAACTTCGAGAGACGCCCTCTCCTCCTCCTAGGGTTATGCTCCTGGATTGAGATTCACAACATTCACTTTTTGTGCATCTGGGTACTAGGCATGGGCCAGAGTTGTAGTTTCCCTTTTCAACTTCAAACTATCTAGATAATATCTCATGAAGTCTCCTGATCACCCTAGATAACCCTAACATGTCCATCGAGCAATGGGCAATTGATTCACATGTATAATATGGATATGACATATCCCAAGAGGTCGAAAGCATCCCGTCTTATGATCATGTTATTTGAGGAATGGGCGTTTATAACAAGTTATCTTACCTTGATCATCCTCACGCTTTTCTCCACCCAAAATAGGGTCTTTAGGTGGTGTAACCTTTTATGTGCAACTTCTCTCCCTAGAATCCTACTAGCGAGTGTCAGAAAGCTTTAAGGTCATCTGAATCCAACCGAAGCCTCTCAAAAGCATCCTAACAGACGATGTCAACATAACTCCCATGGTCAATTAGTACTCTTTTAATCTCCCACTCGCCACACCTCACGGTTATCACCATGGGGTCGTTATCATAGGGATGGATGCCAACATCGTCATTTTCAAATAAGGTGATTTCATACTTCATAGTTTCCTTCTTGTCCATATCACGACTGGTAGTTAAGCTTTAAATGGTTAAGACTTGGTATGCATACCTTCTATGAGCGGAGCTAGTCTCCCTGCCCCTAGCAAACCCTCATGATATCATGTTAAGGGTGTGGTGAATGGACCTATCTTCACCTACTTAAAAAATTATTATTTTTCGAACAAAAAAATTCAAAGTTTTTTATAAATAAAAAAAGTTTTTCGAAAATAATAAAAAAAGGTGATTTTTTTTGAAAAAAAAAATAACTTTTTTTCGAAAATAAAAAAACTGACTTTTTTTCGAAAAAAGAAATAAAAAAGTCAAATTTTTTCAAAAAAAAAAACAAATTCTGGAAAATTAAATCGGTTTTTTTAAATAAAAAAGTTAATTTTATTTGAAACAAAATTGATTTTTTCCAAAAATAAAAAGTCGATTTTTATGAAAATAAAAAAATAAAATATTTTTTTCTTTAAAAAAAAGGTAAATTTTTTTCTTTAAAAAGTCAATTTAAAAAATGATAGGGCCTTATGGCCTTACTTGAATTTTATGGGTCTTTAGTTTAGGGGGCATATATATTTTGTGACTCATTTATTTTTATAATTTTGGATCCCTTATATTTTTGGGGCCTTAAAAGTTAGGCCCCGACAATCTAAATTGACAGCTCTACACCTGATTGGTTCAGGTCCCATGATGTATTACTTGGGGGCTTGCGAAAAAGGAATATTGTGTGTGTAAAACCTCACACCATATTTTCTCATAATGAGTGTTCATGGGCGTAAAGTTATGTGTATGACTTTTGCTATGCTTGAAGTATGCCTTATCTCTAACGTACAAGGTGTAATGGTTCATGTGTGCCGGCTGTGAGGAGTCATGATTCCCAAATGTGCACTCTTTAGCATCCCTGTACTTATTTTATGTGTTGCCCTACTTGCCCTTTTTTTGTAGCATTCCTTGTGTGTTACCACATTTACCATGGAAATAGAAAACCTCTAGGTAAGGTATTCCTTAAAACTCCCAGCCCTCAATCCTTTATAGAAGGTTCCTATGAACATCTCCTGGCTCAGGTGTATGACCTTGATGGTTGCCTCATTGAACCGGGTGAGATATTATCTAAAGAATTTTGAAGGGTTTTGGCATATGTTTAACATGTTATTGGTTGACATTATGTGTCTGCTCGTTGAAATTTAATTGACCAACTTCTTCATTAGGTCCTAGTAGCTGGTGTCTCAGAGTCGTGGCAGGCTCATGTACCACCTTAATGCTATGTCCCTGAAGGTAATGTATATGAGCTTGCATTTCAGGGAATCGGGGACTCCAGTAATTATCATTTATGTGTTGATGGAGACAACATGCTCTTGGGGTCACTTTATCCATCAAATTTTGCAAGTGATGGCAGTTTGAAACTTTCTAGTACGGGGCTCCCCATATTTTTTCAAAGAGAGGTTGGGGGTTTAGAACCGTTGTCTCTTGGGGTTGGCCTACTGCTGCTGTTGTTAGAGTTTAAGGATGTTGTCCTCCAAGGCTTGATTATGGGGACATAGGTCATCTATAATGACATACGTATTCGCTATAACATCCTTTTCGCCGATTAAGATTTGTGCTCGCATGTTCACCATATTCAAAGGGGGTTGAAGAGGTGAACATCAAGTTGATCTTCGGGAAAAAATGTGGCACATGTCATTTTCACTAAGACCCTATAGTGGATGCCAATTATACTTTCTAAAAATGTATAATACAGATAGCCTTGTATTTGAATGGTTGAATGTGATGTTTAGGGTTGTTGACGGTGCTTAAAGCTGGCTCATGCAAAGTAGTGATAAGCTCTGTATATGTGACTTCTATGTGAATAATCATCCTCTTTCAATCAAATGAATGAGGTGTTTGGGCCTGGATCAAAGAATGATTACCTCCACCCCCCTTATAAACTTGGAGAGTAAGATAGGTATTCTTCTTTGGATCTTTGAGGTGATAATTATCCTCATTGACTCTTTTTTTCAATCTGATAGGATGAAACACATCATTTCCCATATTCCTCGGGTAAGGAGGGGGGAGGGGGAGGGGGTGAGTTTATACATACTAAAGTCAACTGACGTGCGACTACTAGAATCTAGACGACTTTATGATCCATTTTGGGCGGCCCATTGCTTCATAAGGCAACTTGACCCATCATGAGTCATTGCCACTTGGGCAACTTTGTTATGGACTCCTCCATAGCGATCCAACATATGTAACATGATGAGCCTCACTAAAATCCCATGCAGCTGTAGGGGAAAAGAGTGTCAACCCATTAAATAAATGATATCTTTGAAATAAATAATACAGTTGGTAGAGGGAACACCCCGCCTTAACCAATCCAGTTGATAAACTCACTAAATAAAATATGGTGTTCCGCCTAATAGACTTAATGACCTTGCTACGACCTCTTCATTTGACACCTTCATGTTCCTTTAGAATAGTGCAACCAACTTTTTAACTTCGAGAGACGCCCTCTCCTCCTAGGGTTATGCTCCTGGATTGAGATTCACAACATTCACTTTTTGAGCATTTGGCTACTAGGCATGGTCCAGAGTTGTACTTGCCCTTTTCAACTTTAAACTATCCAGATAATATCTCATGGAAGTCTCCTGTCACCCTAACATGTCTGTCATACCCCAAAATTTACCCGTTAATATTACAAGGCATTTTTCAAGGCACTCCAACTTATTTTTCAAGACATTGACCGTAAAGGAACCAAGACCCAGCTCACAGATGGCCCAATCCAGAAAATGGCCCAAACTGGCATGCTCGCTAGGCGAGCAACTCCTTCGCCTAGCGAACCTTTCGCTACAATACTCGCCTAGCGAAGCTTGCGAATACCAGAAAATTCTGGGCTTCATTCTGAGCCCATTAGGTCACAAAAACTATTATAAATACCAAGGACTTCATTCAGAAAAGGGGACGAAAAGGGAAGGAAAACCGGAGATAGAAAGAAGGCACAACAAACCCTGGAGGCTAACCCAGAGAATCCAGCGCAACCCTAAAGGAAACCCTGAAAGAAACTCATCCGCACCGAGGTTACCGCCGCCCAACTCAATCCGACTTGCCAATTCGAGGTTGCAATTCAATTGCAAACAGGTTTGCATTACTATTACCGCCTTATGTTCTTAATTTGCATGTGATATTATAATTGAATTCATAAACATATTTGAGGCTTTGCATGTGAATTTAAGTGTGCCTGAATATCCTGAATGTTTGACCATGTTACTTCTGTAATGGAATGCCATAGGGCCTACAGCATGCTAAGGTCGTACTGTTCTGAAATTCAAAACCCGCAGCCGCTCGCTAGCACATCGCTAAGCGAGCCTGTAGCGAGTATTCGCTAAGCCTTCGCTAGGCGAGGCAGAGGCGAACGTGACAGTCGCTAATATTTTGGGTGTTATGTTCTGTGCTTATTTGATCCGCTCTATGTTAATCATGCGTTATTCTGCCTGACATTCCTACTGCTGTGTTTTCCTTTGCGGTGTAATCCTCGATTGCACCCCCATTTGGTATTCTGACCTGTTTGCTGAATATTGTAAGGACTCATTTATTCCCAGGAAAAAGTAGCTTGCTAGGTATTCCACTTTATTTGTGGGATACCCTTGTGGAGATTCATCCTAATTATTTAATTGATTTTAATGTGGAGATTCATCCTATTTACTTAATTGATTTTAATGTGGAGATTCATCCTAATTACTTGATTAATATGGACCTAATTACCTAATTGATTACAACTACCTAATCGATTGTAAACTATTGCCTTTGAATATGTGATCTTGGACCTCTCTTTGTTGCCTTACGGTATTATGGTCATGTCCCGCGAATGTGGGGATACACCTAGCAAAGACCCTTCGGTTAAATCATCATGTCCCTATAAAATAAATCATAGTCCCTCGGATGTTGCCTTCGAATATATGATTTTGTCCCTCGATGACCCTTCGTTGTAGCCTACGGTTAAATGATGATCGTCCCTTTGAATGCTAAGGTATCCTTACAAATGTTGCCTTTAATGACCAATCGATGACCCTACGATGACCCTTTTTACATCCAAAGGATAAAACTACTTACTTCTCAATAGTAGGGACAGTTTTACCCTCATAAGGATAGGAAATGCCCATAAAGACCTTGGGTAGGTATAACCCTTAATTGCTTACTCACAACTTGAAACGCTTTTCACACCTCATACCTTTTCAAAACATCTTTTAGAAAATCACCACTTGGTGTACATTCGTACTAGAATCATTACTGAGTTATATTTTTCTAAACAATTTTCAAAACTAAACGAGATAACCACTTTGTATACATTCGTACAAGAATCATTACAAAGTTAAATTCTCTTTTCAAAACATTTTCTAAACAATTCACAAACACTTTTTCAGACAAGAAAAAAATAACATAAGTGATCAAGCAATTAAGAGCCCATGGATAACCATGGATACAAAGGGTGCTAACACCTTCCCTTTGTATAATGTACCTCCCGAACCCAAAATCTAATTAAGGTCTTTCCTGTTCTTTTCCACCTTTCCTTATTGGATAAAAGAAAAGTCGGTGGCGACTCTTGCTATCCGCGACATTTGCTTTACAAAGCAAAAAACACACCCAAGTCAGTTCACCGTATGACAATGTCCATCAGGAAACGGGTAATTTATACACGTGTATAATATGGATATGACATATCCCTAGAGGTCGAAAGCATCTCGTCTTATGATCATGTTATATGAGGAATGGGCGTTTATAAAAAGATATCTTACCTTGATCATCCTCACGCTTTCCTCCACCGAAAATATCGTCTTCGGGTGGTGTAACCTTTTATGTGTACCTTCTCGCCCTAGAATCCTACTAGCGAGCCTCAAAAAGCTTTAAGGTCATCCGAATCTAAGCGAAGACTCTCAAAAGCATCCTAACAGACGATGTCAACATAACTCCCCCAATCAATTAGAAGTCTTTTAATCTCCTACTCACCACACCTCACGGTTATGACCATGGGGTCGTTATCATGGGGACGGATGCCAACATCGTCATTTTCAAATAAGGTGATTTCATACTTCATAGTTTCCTTCTTATCCACACAAGGGTTGGTAGTTAAGCCTTTAATGGTTAAGACTTGGTATGCATACCTTCTAGGAGCGGAGCTAGTCTCCCTACCCCTAGAAAACCCTTATGATATCATGTTAAAGGTGTGATGTATGGACCTATCTTCACCTCCTCTAATGGGTTCCTTAAACTTTATGGATATGAGGCTCCTAGGGGCATTTCCCCCTTTAAATATGGAGCCACCCAATTGGATGGAGTTGCCTCAAACTTTTTTCTTCAAGTGGAATTATTGGATGAAGCACTCAATCTCCTTCTTGAGTTGATAGTAGTATTTTGTGTAATGGCTCTTCATTTTTTGAAATGTACACCACCTGATTGGTTCAAGTCCCATGATGTCTGACTTGGGGGCTGGCGGAAAAGGAATATGGTGTGTGTAGAACCTCATGCCATATTTTCTCATAATGAGTGTTCATGGGTGTAAAGTTATGTGTAGAACTTCTGCTCTGCTTAAAGTCTGCCTTATCTCTAACACGCAAGGTGTAATGGTTCATGTGTGCCTGTTGTGAGGAGTCGTGATTCCCAAATATGCACTCTTTAGCATCCATGGACTTATTTTATGTGTTGCCATACTTGACCTTTTGTAGCATTCCTTGTGCGTCACCACTTTTACCATGGAAATAGAAAACCTCTATGCAAGGTATTCCTTAAAACTCCTAGCCCTCAATCCTTTCTAGAAGGCTCCTATGAACATCTCCTGGTTCAGGTGTATGACCTTAATGGTTGTCTCATTTGAACCAAGTGAGATATTATCCCAAGGATTTTGAAGGGTTTTGGCATATGTTGAACATGTTATTGGTTGACATCCTTATGTGTCTGCTCATTGAAAGTTAATGGAGCAACTTCTTCATTAGGTCCTAGTAGCTGGTGACTGAGAGTCGTGGCAGGCTCATGTACCACCTTAATGCTACGTCCCTGAAGGTAATGTAGATGAGCTTGCATTTCAGGGAATCGAGGAATCCAATAATAATCATTTATGGGTTGATGGAGATGACATGCTCTTGGGGTCGCTTCATCCATCAAATTTTGCAAGTGATAGCAGTTTGAAACTTTCTAGTACGGGAGCTCCCCATATTTTTTCAAAGAGAGGTTGGGGGTTTGGAACCATTGTCTCTTGGGGTTGGTCTACTGTTGGTATTGTTAGAGTTTAAGGATGTTGTCCTCCAAGGCTTGATTATGGCGACATAGGCCGTCCATAGCGACACGCGTCTTCGCTATGACATCCTGGTCGCCGATTGAGGTTTGTGCTCGCATGTTCACCATATTCAAAGGGGGTTGAAGAGGTGAACATCAAGTTGATCTTCGGGAAAAAATGTGGCACATGTCAGTTTCACTAAGATCATATAATGGACGCCAATTGTACTTTGTAAAAATGTATAATAAGGGTAGACTTGTATTTAAATGGTTGGTTGTGCTTAAAGCTAGCTCTTGCAGAGTGGTGAAAAACTCTATATATGTGACTTCTGAATAATCATCCTCTTTCAATCAAATGAATGAGGTGTTTGGGCCTGGATCAAATAATGGTTACCTCCACCCCCTCGTAAACATGGAGAGTAAGAGATATATTCTTCTTTGGATCTTCGAGGTGATAATTATCCTCATTGACCATTTTTTCCAATTTATGATCCATTTTGGATAACCCATTGCTTCATAAGGCAACTCGACCCTTACCAACGTATTTTGTCTTCCTTACATGGATTTCCTTGTTAGGGCCCAATATGATTATTCCGATACAAATTTGTTTTAAGCTACTTAAATTATGTAATTTGTTAAGTACTGATCTATGCGATTTTCGATCTATTATTATTGAGTTTGGTCTTAATTTTCAAGTGTTAATTGATTATTTACAATATCTATTAAAAGTATATCTAATTTAACTGTTAAATCGATAATTATTCTATGCATATTATATACTTGTGATATTAGAAATCAATGTTTTTTTTAACACAAGGAATCAATGTTCTTTAAAACGTTCTTTATTCAAGAATTCACCTAACACATTAAAATGTTATGATTAAAGGAGATAGTTGTGACTCAAAACATTGATCTTAACTAATTTATTAATGTGTAAAAAAAAACTAATTTGTTAATGTATTGTCATACTACAGAAATAATTGAACTAATTAGGCGCAATTAATAAATAGCGATAAATACAAAAATTGTAAAAGTTTGTTCATATTTAATCTATGATCCCCTATATATTTTTATTTATTTTTATCATCAATGTTTCTAATAAAAATATCACATGTTTACAGATTATTAAGTTGTTTAACTAATCATCATCCTTATAAATTCATAAATTTTACAAGTTGACGATAATTTGATATATTTTTTATTTAGTCCATCAAATTAAAAGAGATGAAAAATATTAGACTGTAAGTAATTTAAGGGTCAAATATTTTTTGACAAAATAAATTTATAAATTAGTTGGAGAAAATAAAAACAAGTTTTTTCCCTCTTACCTAATAGAAACATATATCTTGTATAATACTGTCTTTTGCATTAATTGTTATTATTTATATAAATTATTTATGTATTTAAGATATTTTATTGAATTGATTTCAAAATTTTAATTATATTAATTATTTTTTATCAATATATTTTCCGTAATTTATAATAAATATTTTAATAAAATGTTAAGTAGTTTTTTCTTAAGAAGAAACCCTTAAAAGTAATATTATTAATAAAAAATTTAATACTAAATAAAAATATTTTTTAATATATATAGATTTTATTTACTAAAAATGTTAAATTTATATTAGCATAATCTCAAAATGATAAATAGTCAGAGTCATAACTGAATAGTTGACTATGAAGTGTTATTGGATTTCAGATAATTTCAACTATTTTTTCTAGAATAAGACCGTACTAGGCCATCAATTATATATCTAAGATTATAGACTATATTGCAATACCCATTTTGTCTTTTTGTTGAAAATAAATTAATCTATAAAGGACCATAAAAGTAATTAACATAAAATAAAAATTAAATTTATTAATTTTTTCCTTTATTTGATTGTTTATTAGATTTTATTTATTTATTTTTAAATAATACAATTTTTATATTATTTTAAAATGATGATTCAATTTATCGTTTAAATTCAAATAGTATTTGATTTGTGAAAATATATAATTGTTGAAATGTTTGAAAATTTTAAATTCTGATCCGATAGAGTATTTGAAGAAGAATCTTCAAAGTTCTTTGAAAATATTGAGTTTGAGCGAGAGATGTGTTTAATGGACAAAATTGAATGAAGAAGAATTGGTTATAAACTAATCCATATAGTAAATTTTGATCATCACGATAACATTATGGTTCTTTCTCTTAAGGAGGTTGATAAATTGATTTATGAAGGTAAACTCAACACCCTCAAGAACTAGGACACCATGTGTTAGAACTTAGAAATGATTGAATATAAGGAGAAACCAATGTGGTTTTCTTGAAACTCTCTATTTGGTTATTCATGACTTTGCTCATTATGTTTTGGACCTGAAACTTTGTGTCAATAGAAAAAAAGTAGATGATTTACAAATTAATAAAATTCATTTGAGTTAATAAAGTTATCTCCTTAGTTATACCCTATACTCTTATAAGTTAATTGTCTCATTTGGTTTAAGGTGAATATTATGATGTTAATTATATTATTTGGTTTTAAGATGAGTATTCTAAAATTTTGAGATGAATAAGAGAGAAAATTGTGGGTATTATAAAGTTAGTGGAGGCAAGTTTATGTTTCTTATATACGTATCAATTTTATGATATAGTATATCATGTGAAACCAAAAAAATCTATAATGAAAATTTAATGAAAATTTGGGAGCATCTCTTTTATATTAAGTTATTTTGATAATTAGATATTATTCTCAAGTTACCATTCGGATATCACAAGATAGTTTCATCAATAAGATTGAAAGTAAATTCATCATTAAATATAATAATATTAAGATATTTTAATTACTTAGTGAGACTATTAGGTCTCAATTATACCTATCTTAAAGTAAATTTAGAAATTTGAGTACTTTCCTACATTTTTGTTGTAATAGTTTTATATATAATTTTTTTTATATGTATATGAAAAATGTGTACACTTGAAAAAATCAATATTGAATCATTGAAGAAAAAAAGGGCAACCATGAGGGTTATTATAGAGAATAAAAGAGTATGTGCTTACAAATCGGAGATCTGATAGTGGGGACACATTAGTATGTTCGATTCCGATATTTTAGATGTCAAATAGACATTCTAATACATAATAAATGAATGTAAGTATTTATGTTATTAAATTATAATTCAATATAAGGCTTTGAAAAATCACTCAAGTTATATTATGTCGTAAGACATTCCTATAGTGTTTCAACAATATATTTTAAAAAAAAAGCCCATTGACTTATAATTTATTATTTTTAAAACCAGAATATATACATATCAAAAATTTAAACTAAAGACTCACTAATCAAATACTTGATATATAAGGTCTTTCATATGATTGTTGTCACTGAGGATTCTTAGATGAGTGGAGTGATTCATTTTTTATGTTTTATAATATTGTTTTGATATCGATACATACTTTATATTAAGATTATCAGTAGAAATAAAGTTTATAAGGTTATTATTGTTATAACCATTTATGTATCGTTTGTCCATATATATTAAATTTGTAAACTTTAGTTTAATCTCAATAAATACTTCAATTGTACCAATTGGAGAAATACATGATTCAGAGATCACATGACATGAAATTTTCATGTCATTCATCCACATCGATCTATATTATCCAATATAGTGATGTGGTGGTCATCAGGATCCCGTGATGTTAAACGTCATTGACGACAACCGTAGTGGTCTCATTCTTGATATATAAGGTGGACTATATTGTAAAGTTGAAATCTAAAGATAAATAACATTTAAATGAACGCCTAAAGAATTGTGATATAATTATTATAGATATATTGTCAAATAAACGATTGTTGACATATTTTATATTTAAATATTATTTAATTATTATATTTCAATAGTTATCATGAGCATATATATTTATATTAATTATATTATTTGTTTATCAAATTAAGAGACTTAATTGATTAAGTGGTTAAAAATATTAATAAGATTTCTATTTAGTAATTAATTAATTAATAAGTTGGATATGAGCTCAAATATGAGTGAATGTTAGGATGACCCATTTTGGAATAATAAGAATCCTAATTGGCCATCATCCTATATATAGGTTATGGTCCACAATATATGGTATTAAAAACAAATGATCTATTTTCTTCATCCAAAGAGTGTTTAAGGCATTAAGAGTATCGGTTGAGGAAGATCCACAAGCTAACAAGTGTTAGTCATTTCTCTCTACACTTTTGCGTTTCAGGATTATCATTATCACTATCTAAAAAGTTTTATCTTTGGATCAGATAGGGTATTTCTATAATCTTTAGTAATATCTTATAAATAACATGTCGTAGATCATAAGGTTGTGTGTATGCATACTCTATTTGTTTCGCTTCCACTTTAAATTATGATTGTAGTTTTTTAATCTTTGCATTAAGTATGCATTATATAGATTAATTATTCGATTAGTTCCAATAATATAATCATTAAGAAGTACCGAAATAATGAAAAATGAAAAAATATCATCCAATCCAAAATGTAATATGAGTCATCTCAATATGAGTAGCTACTCGTCATTCCATTAATTAGGTATGTAACTTTATGGCTTTATGAAGTTCTCATTGATTAACATATATTTTTTTATATGAAATAAGAGTTAAATCAATTTGGTTCATTTGATTCATGAGTCAACTTCAACAATTTAACTGTCGAATCGAGTTTCGAACTATGTTCAAGTTGGTTCGTTCATTGCCAAACTTATCTGCAAGCAAGAAAGAGAAAGAAAAATGGTAAATTTAAGTGAAAGAAAAAAGCAATAAAATCAATAATAATATTAATAATAGTTAATAATAATAATTTTAATTTGAAAATTTGAAAAGGAGAGAAAAAAAATATGGACAAATGATTCACCATATTAATGTGTATTTCAATATCATTGGACATTTATCCATTTACATAATAATTTCATAATTTCTCCTAATTTTCTAGATTATTATTTTATTTTATTTTTCGTTGGTTGGCCTTATACTTATTGCATATTTTATAAAAGAATTATATTAACTAATTATTTTTGACTTTAACTTAATTGTGGAAAGAGAATAATAAATCTTAAATTTTCAAACAAATTATCCGAGGGTAAAAATTTATAATACCTTAACAAGAATAAAAATACTAAATATATTATCTTTATTTATTTAATCTTAATGAAATTATATCTCTCGAATGAGAGTTTATCTGTCTTTTTATTGTTTTAAAAGCAGTTTAGATTAAAATAAGAAAATATGACAAAATTTGTGTCATCTTAAATAATACCTTAAAAAATCTGGAATGCCCTTATGATCAGGGCCGGTCCTGACTTTCTAGAGGTCCAGGACTAATAATAAAAATGGACCCCTAATAAAAAAAATGAGCAATTAATTTTAAATTTTTGTCATATAATAATTTTTAAATATTTGATTATGAAAATAAATATTATTTAAACTTTACATTAAAGACATGACCACCTCATACAATTTGGAGACCCTATTCCAATTTTAAAAATTGACCCCTAATAAATAAAATAGAAAGAATTTAAAAAGAGATATTTCATTTAAAGTGTAAATAATATTAAAAACTATAAATATTTCAATGTTTCGAGTGAAAGACTAGACAACATACTTGCAATCGACAATGTAAACATTTACTTTTTAACTACAATATTAAAATTGAAGTGTTTTAATTAATAAATTAAACAACTAAAAACTAAAATTGTAAAATATGAAAATATATTGCAACCATTTGTTTTTGTCAAATCTCACAAATCACTAGAACAATTATTATCATATGATCCAAAATATAAACATTCAAAATTTTGTATGTTAAATATATTCTTAAAATTACAAGACTCTCATAGTTTTGAGACATTATGACAAAAACCTCACTATTTTACTAGAGTTGATATAGTATCGTGAAGAAAGTCCAATTAATTATACAAACTATAAATTTTTATAAATATTACACTAAACTAAACTAACCTAAATCAGATTATTTTAAAAAAATTTGAACCTATTAATTTAATTTATTATCCATTTAATTATAAAATTTAATTAAAAATAATATTAATTTTGCTAAAATTATAATATTATTATAGATTAAAACTAAACAATATATATATATATATATATATATATATATATATATATATATATATATATATATATATATATATATTTCTATATAAAAATAATAATAGATCAAACCACTTATAAGAATATGTTATATTTTATCATAAAAATTTAATAATAAATAAAATAAGCATATAATAAATATTTAAATACTGAATTGTAAAATTTTAATATATCACAATCTATGTTTAAAATGAAAATAAAATTAAAAAGATTGTTAAAGGATAAATAATTAACTTTAAAATATTGCAAAACTGTTTTATAAATTATTATGAGAGAATTAGTGTTAAGAAGTGAATAGGAAATACGATGTTGTAGGAATAATGGTGCTTTATCTATAAATATATTATATAATTTCGATTCCAAAATATATCAACTAAACATTAGTGGTTGAGTGGAAGGAAATTTTTCTTATTTACCATAGGGTACGGGTTTGATCCCTAATGATACAATATTGAAGTTAGTTACATGGTAGTTATATATAAGGAGAGTAAACTCTAACCAACTGTAACTAACTTAACATAATTGAAATAAGATATTCAATTAGTATTAGTTTTATACTTGTGGAGGATGATAAGTACCAGTGAATCTCAAGCTGTTTACTTCTCCTATTCGAAAATCTTGAGTGTGAGTCGAAACTCTCAGTCAAAAATCTTGAGTGTGAGTCAAAAATATTGTGTATGCTTTAACACTCTCCCCTCAAGCTTAGTATGATAAATATCAAACATTTTAAGCTTGAATATGAATGATTTTAAGCTTTTAGGTGACAAAGGCTTAGTAAAGAAATCAACAAGTTGATCTTGAGAATTGATAGGAAGCAATTTGAATAATCCTTGCACTATCTTCTCTCTCACAAAGTGGAAGTCGATTTCTAAGTGTTTTGTACGTTCATCGAAGACAAGACTAGCAACAATATGTATTTCCCTCTAGTTGTCATAATATAGTACATAAGGCTTGTTTCACTTCACTCCCAAGTCTTGCATAAAATAAAGAAGCCATTGCAATTCACAACTAGAAAATGACAATGCTCGATACTCAGCTTCATATGAACTTCTAGAAATTGTTTGTTGCTTCTTAGCTCTCCAAGAGATCAATGGCCATCTATTGAAGAAGAAGTATCCTGAAGTTGATCTCCTAGTGTCCATGCATCCTGCTCAGTAAGCATTTGTGAACCCAAGTAGTTGTATACTTGATTCTCTCCTAAAAAGTAGATATATGCCATGTAAACCTTTAAGATACTTTAATACCCTGGAAGTAGTGTCATAATGAATAGTGGTAGGTGATGAGAGAAATTGGCTCATATGTTGAGTGACAAAAATAATGACAGGTCTAGTTATGGTGAGATAAAGCAATTTTCCAACCAATCTTATGTAACTGAGTATGTCCTCAAAGGGCATGCTAGAATCCTGATGCAGCTTAACTGATGGATCAATGGGAGTTTTCATAGGTTTTGAACCTAGAAATCATGTATCTTTTAGCAAATCCTAACAATACTTCCTTTGTCATATGTTAATTCCAGTTTTTGAATGAGAAACTTTTATGCCTAGAAAATATTGCAACTTGCCAATATCCTTGTATGGAACCTTGTTTTTCTGGGGATATGGTTTTAACAATGACATCAACTTTTGATGATGACAACTAATCTCTTTTGACAACTCAAGCATAAACGTTAAATGCATAAATATGAAAACCTAAGTATTAGGGTTTGATGGATTTGACTATTCGATTATGGCAATAAAATGGAATGAAACTGAAGCCTCGTCTCAAGTTACCCAAACAAGTGTCTACAAAAAGAGAAAGCATTTGGAAAATTCTTGAAGTGTTAAGGACTATCCTAAATTAGTAGTGAGTAAACCAATTGTAAAGTATAAGGGCTTTATCGTAAAAGCACATGGCTAAAGCACACACATACTAGAATATATTTTAAAACTTTTTTACCAAAGAAAATTTCTTCAAAAACATATTGAAGTTGTGCCAGATGAATTGGTAACTGTCAAAATAGTTATGGGAAATTTTTTGACTTATCTAATTGATTAGCACTTTTATCTAATTGATTAGCTCGGTCGTTCCCCTCATTTTATTTCATCCAAAAATGTGTTTTGACACAACTCACTCTCTCTCTAAAAATTTTTGTTTACTATCTCTCACTAAAACTATAGCTGAAGTACTTCTGCGAGAAAAGCCTTTTGTGGGTGAGAATAAGTTGTAATTCTGAAAGGGTATAATTATAAAAGGATAATGCTAACTTGTGCCGTATGGTAACAAGTTAAAAAACTCACTTATAGAAAATTTAATTCTATACTTTTATTAAAATCAATGCATAAGTTCCAAGATAGCATTTCTTCATTTGATTCTTAACTTGTGCTCCTATGACACAAGTTAACATTACCCATTATAAAATTCACCAACGGTTTGTTTTAGACATTGGTTGAATATTATCTATTTAGGGATTGTTGGTTCTAGGTGTTGGCAGCAATTTTGGTAAAACCAAGAGTGTTCACAAGATGTCACATGTGATGTCTTAACATAAGATATCTTGTACCTGCTGGATGTTTAAAATATAATTATGCAGGGTTGTTCTAGGATATCAGACCCGATGTCATGACATCTGTATACAGAATATTCAGTCTGAATGTTATGTATTATGTGATTGCGTTTTTAATGGCAATCTGTGTATGATTGATGAGTTAATTGAACACGCTATCAGTGATTACAACGTGATTAACTTATTTTCCAAAGAGATCTAATCAACTGTCATGAGAAGATTTAAATGGAAAATAGTTTTAGGGTTTTATGATGTCCAAGCCCAGCTGAATGCTTCTATAAAAAGGACATGGAAAACCTGATTTGATACACAAGAAATACAGAACGAAATATTGAGAGAGAATAAGGGTTTAAGTCTTGTGTGGTCGTGTGACTTGTAAGCCATTCAATTCATCCATAGATGATTGAATTGGTTTGATTTTTGAGTTGTAATTTGTCACTCGAAGCTTTTAAGCATGAGTGTGTGTCTACTTGATTGAAGCTGCTAAGTAAGATCAAGTGTGTGTCTTTGAAGAGTGTCTTCTTTTCATTATAATTCTTGTTTAATATCACTGGTGTGATTGAGGGGGAGTGAGTGGGATCTCATATCTAAGAGTTCTTAGGTAGAAGTCACACGGGTAGAGATTAGGTGAAAAAGACTGTAACTTGTGTTGTTTACTAAGAGTCTCTGAACTGATTCTATTTTAGTGGATTTCCTTCTTGGCTTGGTAGCCCCTAGACGTAGGTGAGTTTGCACCGAACTGGGTTAACAATTGCTTGTGTCTCTTGCATTACTGTTCTTTATCTTTATCCTGTTTATATTGTTCAGATATTAGTGTCGTGACATTACCTTCGACATCTCATATCTGATACCAGAATTTCTATTGGTATCAGAGCAGGCATCCTGCTCTGGTTCTGGGTGAGATCTAGGGACGATACTTTCTGGTACTATGGAGAGAGATGGAGGATCTGTTCACAGGCCACCTATTTTGGATGGATCTAACTATGACTACTGGAAACCTCAAATGGTAGCCTTCCTAAAATCTCTGGATAATAAGGCTTGGGAGGCTGTGTTAACAGGCTGGGAACATCCAGTAGTTACTAAGGAAGGAGAAGCTACAACTGATAAGAAGCCTGAAGAACAATGGTCCAAGGAGGAGGATGATCTAGCCCTTGGAAATTCTAAAGCATTGAATGCTATATTCAATGGAGTAGACAAGAATATCTTTAGATTGGTAAATAATTGTGAGGTGGCTAAAGATGCTTGGAACATTCTCAAGACCACTCATGAAGGCACCTCTAGAGTGAAGATGTCTAGATTGCAGCTGCTCACTACCAAGTTTGAAAATTTAAGGATGAAAGAAGATGAAAATATTCATGAATTTCATATGAATATCCTTGAAATTGCTAATGCCTCAGGAGCTCTGGGAGAGAAGATGTCAAATGAAAAATTAGTAAGGAAAATACTCAGGTCACTCCCTAAGAGATTTGCTATGAAGGTGACAACCATAGAAGAGTCTCAAGACATCTCAAATATGAGAGTTGATGAGCTAATTGGATCCCTCCAAACATTTGAGATGGGAATGTGTGATGGATCTGAAAAGAAAGCCAAAAGCATAGCCTTCATGTCAAACACTGAAGGGGAAGAGGAGGAAGGTGGTCAAGATATTGATGAAGATCTGGAAAATGATGTAGCAATGTTGGGAAGACAGTTCAACAAACTTATGAAAAAGATGGATGTAAGATCTAAGGCCAATGTCAAGAGCATCGCATCTGACATCAGTAAATCCAACAATATTGGAAGAAGAACAAGGTCAGATGAAAAACCCAAAGAAGGAAAAGGAGTTCAGTGCCATGAATGTGATGGGTATGAACACATTAGAACTGAACGTGGGACCTACCTCAAGAAACAGAAGAGGAGTCTTGCTGCCACTTGGTCTGATGAAAGTGAAACAAAAGAGTCTGCAAATCTTGTGATTGCCTTGACTGGAAGATGTGGTTCTGATGAAGATTCAAGTGATGATGAAGTAACCTTTGAAGAGTTGGCCACTACCTACAAAGAGTTGTGTCACATAAGTGCAGAGGTGTGTAGACAAGTCGAAAGCCAGAAGAAAGTAATAGCACAGCTGGAGAATAAGAAGGCAGAACATGTGGAAATAATCTCCAAGTTGAAGACTGAAGTTGTACTCTTGAATTCTAAACTGGATGAGATGACCAAGTATGTAAGAATGCTAAACAATGGATCTGACACCTTAGACAAGATTCTCCAGACTGGTCAAATAACAGGAGACAAATCTAGCATTGGGTTCAATGAATCTAAGGCTGAGTGCAGTTACACTGGTGGCAAACCTAAATCCAAACCTAAGTGCAGCAATATTGATAACAAACCTGCGATGTCACATCATATGTCACAACATCATAAAGGAAGACAGCAGAAAGGGAAACACCAAAAATGGAGATGTCATTACTGTGGAGAGTTTGGGCACAGAAAACCTTTCTGCTATAAGCTGTATGGTTACCCTCAGCCTGCTCATTATCAACCTAGACCCAAACATCACAGACCTGTCAATAAAAAGCAATGGGTTCCTAGGACAAATGTTACAAGTTTGATAGCTCACACTTCCTTCAGAGTTTCATCCAAAGAAGATTGGTATTTTGACAGTGGGTGTTCCAGACACATGACTGGAAACAAAAACCTGCTAACTGGCCTTCATCCTCATGCCACAAGTTATGTAACCTTTGGTGATGGAGCAAAGGGTGAAATCAAGGGGATTGGTAAGCTTGATTGCCCTGGAGTTCCTGACCTTGACAATGTCCTACTTGTTAAGGGATTGACTGCAAATCTAATAAGCATCAGTCAACTGTGTGACCAAGGTCTAAATGTAAACTTCACTAGAACTGAATGTCTGATTACTAACAAAGAAAATGAAGTGATCATGAAAGGAGTTAGGTCTAAAGACATCTGCTACATGTGGAGTTCTCAAGAAACTGGTTATTCTTTAATGTGTACTTTGGCCATCATGAAGTGAATTGAATGGCTTACAAGTCACACGACCACACAAGACTTAAACCCTTATTCTCTCTTCAATGTGTACATGTGGAGTTAGGTCAAAGATTGGGCCATCTGCATCTTAAAGGTATGAAGAGGATTATATTTGTTGAAGCTGTTAGAGGAATTCCCAACTTGAAGATTGATGAAGGAAAAGTTTGTGGAGAATGTCAGATTGGAAAACAGGCAAGGATGTCACACCAGAAGCTCAGACATGACACCACTACCAAAGTTTTGGAACTCCTCTATATGGATTTGATGGGACCCATACAGGTGGAAAGCCTTGGTGGGAAGAAGTATGCATATGTAGTGGTGGATGACTTCTCCAGATACACCTGGATCAATTTTATAAGAGAAAAATCTGATGTTTTTGAAGTCTTCAAGGATCTTTGTCTAAAACTTCAAAGAGAAAAGGAAAGTCCAGTTATCAAAATTAGAAGTGATCATGGGAAGGAATTTGAGAATAACAAATTTGCTGAATTTTGTTCTTCAAAAGGAATTCATCATGAGTTCTCATCTCCCATTACTCCCCAGCAAAATGGTGTGGTGGAAAGAAAAAATAGAACCCTTCAAGAGTCAGCCAGAGCTATGATTCATGCTAAGAAATTGCCCTACCATTTTTGGGCTGAAGCCATGAACACAGCCTGCTATGTTCACAACAGAGTGACATTGAAGAAAGGGACTCCTACAACTTTATATGAAGTCTGGAAAGGAAGAAGACCTACAGTCAAATACTTCCATGTATTTGGTAGTAAATTCTATATCTTGACTGATCGTTAACAAATAAGGAAGATGGATCCCAAAAGTGATGAGGGAATATTTCTGGGCTACTCAACAAACAGCAGAGCATACAAAGTCTTTAATTCCAGAACTAAAGTAATGATGGAATCTATCAATGTTGTGGTTGATGACCAACAGACTGATGTCACAGACGATGTCGAGACATCTCTGAATGATCCCCCAGCCGACTTCTCAGAAAAAAATAAGGAGAGTGAACCTCCTCAAGCTGAACCTGAAGATGACAAAATCAACAAGGGACCCTCAATCAGAGTTCAGAAGGATCATCCCAAAGATCTCATTATAGGAGATCCAAATAAAGGGGTCACTACTATATCAAAGGAAGTGATCTCACATGGCTGCTTTGTGTCCAAGATTGAACCTAGGAATGTCAAGGAAGCCTTGACTGATGAGTTCTGGATTAATGTCATGCAGGAGGAGTTAGGTCAATTCAAGAGGAATGAAGTATGGTAACTAGTTCCTAGACCTGAAGGAGTAAATGTCATAGGTACAAAGTGGGTGTATAAGAATAAATCTGATGAACAAGGGATTATTACTAAAAACAAAGCAAGACTAGTAGCATAAGGATATACTCAAGTTGAAGGAGTGGACTTTGATGAAACATTTGCTCCTGTAGCCCGCCTTGAGTCCATTAGATTATTGCTTGGAGTGACATGTATTCTGAAATTCAAACTGTTCCAAATGGATGTAAAAAGTGCCTTCTTGAATGGCTACTTAAATGAGGAAGTATATGTTGAACAACCTAAAGGATTCACCGATCCAAATCTTCCAAAGCATGTGTACAGATTGAATAAAGCCCTCCATGGTTTGAAGCAAGCTCCTAGGGCTTGGTATGAGAGACTCACAGTGTTTCTCACTAACAATGGATACAGGAAATAAGGTATTGACAAGACCTTATTTGTGAAGAATGAAGGAGGGAATCTCATGGTGGCACAAATATATGTAGATGACATTGTGTTCGGTGGGATGTCAGAGCAGATGGTCGAACATTTTGTTAGACAAATGCAGTCTGAGTTTGAGATGAGCCTTGTTGGAGAGCTGACCTACTTTCTTGGGCTACAAGTCAAGCAGATGGAAGATTCTATCTTTCTATCTCAAAGCAAATATGCCAAGAACATTATTAAGAAGTTTGGCATGGAGAATGCAAGGCATAAAAGGACACCTGCTCCTACACATTTGAAGGTCTCCAAAGATGAAAGTGGTGTTAGTGTAGATCAAAGTCTATATAGAAGTATGATAGGAAGTCTGCTATATCGTACAGCAAGCAGACCTGACATTGCATTTCCTGTAGGTGTTTGTGCTAGATATCAAGCTGAACCAAAAGTCAGTCACATAAACCAAGTGAAGAGGATAATGAAATATGTCAATGGCACCAGTGAATATGGAATGTTATATACTCATGGTTCTGGATCCATACTGACTAGTTATTGTGATGCTGACTGGGCTGGAAGTGCTGATGATAGGAAAAGCACATTAGAAGGATGTTTCTTCTTGGGGAAAAATTTGATATCATGGTTTAGCAAGAAACAAAATTGTGTGTCCCTATCCACTGCTGAAGCTGAATACATAGCAACTGGAAGTAGTTGTTCTCAACTGGTTTATAGGAAACAAATGTTGACTGAATACAATGTCACACAAGATGTCATGACATTGTACTGTGACAACTTGAGTGCTATAAATATTTCCAAAAATCCTATTCAACACAGTAGGACAAAGCACATTGATATTCGTCATCACTTCATTAGAGAACTTGTGGAAGAGAAAATCATAACACTGAAGCATGTTACTACTGAAATGCAATTAGCTGACATATTTACAAAAGCTTTGGATGCTAATCAGTTTGAATGTTTAAGAGGAAAATTGGGGATTTGTATTCATGAGAATTTATAGCAATTAAAGTGGAGTGGAAAAGGGAATAAAAATATTGTCTGTCCACTTAAAAGAAAGTGTCCCATTTATGGTAAATCATTACCTAGTATTGGAACTAGCATCGATACCATTTTCACACGCTACCTCAACACAACCACTTCCATCTTCATCAAACTGCTCAGACCATCTCTGCTAGGGAAATAAATTTTTTCTCAAAAGTTCAGCAAAATGTCACAACATCCCTCATCCTCTGGTTCAAAACCCACTCACAAAGCAAGGACTCCCTCCATGGAGTTTATGGATGAAGATGTTTTGGAGGTTATTCCTCTTTCTGTAATCCCAGGCGACGCCCCTGGCCCTTCTTCCACGGCAGGAAACAATCAAGGTAACAACTCTGGAAACCCTCCACCTAAGGATGACATGCACTATACAGATCATGTCATTAGGAACCTGGTAACTAGGATTCTAAATGAAGGACACTCAGTCAAGGGAGTTTCGACTCCTCTGTCTAGAAGGGACCCTTCACCTGAGGTGGAACCTCAAACTGAGAAAGATGATGATTCATCTAGATCAAAGAAAGACATTGCTGCTAAGGGACTGTGCTCTCTAGGAAAAACCATGCCTAGCAAGAATCCTATAAATGCTTCTCAATCTAAGAAGCATGAGACTGCTGAGAGAGTAGTTGATTTGGAGGAAGAGAGTTCATAAGAGGAAGATGACACCTTGGTTCATCACTTGAAACCAAGTGTTGCAAAGAAAATGAAAACCAGGAAAGGCAAGATTGTGGCTGAGATGTTGACAGCCAAAACTAGTAGGAAGGATGCTGCTGTAGGTCCTTCTAAATCATGGAGTAAAGTAGAGGTCAAGAAGAGAAAGGTCAGAGAAAGCTCTGATTCTGAAGATGATGTCGAAGATGATGTCCCAAACATCTCTCCTGCCAAAAGGCAAACTGTTAGAAAGTCTCCAGCTAAGGTTGCAGTTGTGCATTTGGACAACATTTCCTTCCATCTGGAAGATGGTGCTGCCAAGTAGAAATTTGTTATACAGAGGAGAGTTGCTGTGGAAAGGGAGCTAGGGAAGGAGGCTGTAGAAGTGAAGGAGGTTATGGAATTAATCAAGTCTGCTGGTTTGATGAAAACAGTTAGTGCATTGCCCAAATGTTTTGAAGGTTTAGTGAAAGAGTTTGTGGTGAATATCCCAGAGGATATTTCTGATAAGAATAGCAAGGAATTCTGCAAGGTGTTTGTGAGAGGAAGGTGTATAAGGTTTTCCCCAACTGTAATCAATAAATTCCTAGGAAGAGGAACTGAAGGAGCTGTTGAGTTAAAGGCTACAGACAATGAAGTCTGTAGGACAATCACTGCTGGCCAAGTCAAGGAATGGCCAAGCAAAAAGCATCTATCTGCTGGCAAATTAACTGTAAAATATGCCATCTTGCATAAGATAGGTTCAGCCAACTAGGTGCCAATAAACCATATCTCAACTATCTCTAATGGTCTTGGAAGGATAATTTATGATATTGGAACCAGACTCAACTTTGATTTTGGAAGGCTCATGTTTGAACAAATTGTTAGACATGCCTCCACTAATGCAGTAAAGCTGCCAATTGCCTTTCCCTCTATCATTTGTGGAATTATTTTAAGCCAGCAACCTGGTATTCTAAACACAAGTGATATCCCCAGTAGAAGGAAGCCTCCATTGTCCATTCATTACAAGTTATTTGAAGGCAGTCATGTCAATGACATTGTCATGACATCTACAAAGAATGAGCCAGCCTCACAAGGTGGCCTGATTGCTCAATTGAAAGAAACTTGTAAGGAGCTGGAAACTGGGATTAGGGTGGCCAAGGCTAGGAAAGAGGCTTTAGAGGTTCTCATTAGTAGCTTGGAGCAAGAAGAGATGGATAAGGTTGGTGAAGCCAAGGAGTCAGATGCCCATACCTCAAGTGAGAGGTCTAATTCTCAAGATCAATCTAGTGGCAGTTCTGAATCTGAAGGTGCAGAAGATGCTACTTCCTCAGACTAAGTTGTGGTGATGGTCCCCCTGTTAATGATGTGTGTTATGGATGCTGTTTTGGATGCCTGGATGATTTGTGGTTTTTCTGTTTGATGTTTGTAATTTTTGGCAATCCTTTCTGATGCCATGATGTAATATTTGGGCTCTTTATGAGTTCCCTGGATTTCTGATTATCTCAGCTAACGCAGCTGTGTATAATTATGGTTTTGTATCTCCTGACATTGTGTTTTAACATTTTATATGTTATAACATCCTTTGTAACATTCTCTGCTGGACTGATTGACATTTATTTTGTCTAATTGGTCACTTTGGTCTATTTTGACTAAAAAGGGGGAGAAGTTATTATATGGAGAGCTGCAGTTAATGTGTGGAGATGTGGATAGCTGCAGTTATTATGTACTAATGTAGCTAGCTAGGCAACAGATGAACAGTTGATGTTGGAGGAGATGTTTGATGTGGAACATAATGATGTTCTTTTCTGTGATGTTAGAGGAGATGTCTGATGTTATGTGCATGTTCTGTGTTGCACAGGTGATGTTGAAGAAGATGTCAGAGGGCAACTCTGAATGTTACAGGTGCTGAAGGAGATTTCTGTGTTGAACAGACTTAGGGGGAGAAGAAGTACCCATGTGTTTATATGTGTATTACTAGTTGCTATTATAGCTAGTAATTGTGTTTGCTTCTGCTGCTGCTTAACTGCTGTTATGCTGTTTAACCGTTGATGTGTTTTTTTCTTATGAACAAAATGGACTGATATATGTTTTAGCCAAAATTTGCCAAAGGGGGAGTTTGTTGGTTCTAGGTGTTGGCAGCAATTTTGGTAAAACCAAGAGTGTTCACAAGATGTCACATGTGATGTCTTAACATAAGATATCTTGTACCTGCTGGATGTTTAAAATATAATTATGCAGGATTGTTCCAGGATGTCAGACCCGATGTCATGACATCTGTATACAGAACATTTAGTCTGAATGTTATGTATTATGTGATTGCGCTTTTAATGGCAATCTGTGTATGATTGATGAGTTAATTGAACACGCTATCAATCAGTGATTACAACGTGATTAACTTATTTTCCAAAGAGATCTAGTCAACTGTCATGAGAAGATTTAAATGGAAAATAGTTTTAGGGTTTTATGATGTCCAAGCCCAGCTGAATGCTTCTATAAAAAGGACATGGAAAACCTGATTTGATACACAAGAAATACAGAACAAAATATTGAGAGAGAATAGGGGTTTAAGTCTTGTGTGGTCGTGTGACTTGTAAGCCATTTAATTCATCCATAGATGATTGAATTGGTCTGATTTTTGAGTTATAATTTGTCACTCTAAGCTTTTAAGCATGAGTGTGTGCCTACTTGATTGAAGCTGCTAAGTAAGATCAAGTGTGTGTCTTTGAAGAGTGTCTTCTTTTTATTATAATTCTTGTTTAATATCACTGGTGTGATTGAGGGGGAGTGAGTGGGATCTCATATTTAAGAGTTCTTAGGTAGAAGTCACACGGGTAAAGATTAGGTGAAAAAGACTGTAACTTGTGTTGTTTACTGAGAGTCTTTGAACTGATTCTATTTTAGTGGATTTCCTTCCTGGCTTGGTAGCCCCCAGACGTAGGTGAGTTTGCACCGAACTGGGTTAACAATTGCTTGTGTCTCTTGCATTACTGTTCTTTATCTTTATCCTGTTTATATTGTTCAGATATTAGTGTCATGACATTACCTTCGACATCTCATATCTGATACCAGAATTTCAGGGATTGTTTGTATGTTAGAAACTAAACCCATTACAAGCTTTGGTTTGATGATTGTGTGATATATCCCTAGTTTAGGTTCGAGATTAACCCATATTAAAATCTCTTAGGTTCTTGGTTAGACCGTGTAAAACTAAGGTTTAAGGTACATAAGCTTAACCCGTGATAAAAGCTTGCAAGGTTTAATAAGCTTGAAGATTAACCGCTCCTATATTCTTGTTTATGGAGAGAAGACTAACCGTTTCAATCTACCGTGTGGAAAGAATACTAATCGTTTTGATCTGCTGTTTGGAAGAGAAGACTCAAACTTCCATATTCCAAAGTCTTGTGTTATTTGGTTGGAGGTAAACCATATTTCCTTATATAAGGGGTTTGTGAGTACAACCTATTAAAATCTTGCAAGTTTATTAGAAACTCTCAAGACCAGTTCTTGGGGAGAGGAGTAGGTCCTTTTGTTTTTTTACCGAACCTCTATAGTTCATGGTGTTCTTCTTTCCCTTAACTCTTTACTCTTCCTCTATTTATTTTCTGCAATTTATTTTTTCTCTACTAATTATTTAAAATATTTTTAAACTCTGATTTTATTTCCCAAAGTTTTTCAAAATCACGTTTTTCTGAACCACACAATTCACCCCCTCTTATGTGTGAAGTCTCAAGTCCAACACCTTGATCTTAAACTCTACATCAAGTGTGAGCTCCACTATTTCTATTTCATCCATGGTCTACAATCAAGTGAAAGTACTTGATTTTTTTGACACCTTGTATCTCTCTATAGTTCCACATGCTTTATGTTTCACCTTATAAACCCATATGTTGTCAATATGTTTGATGTTTGGTGGAAAATCAATAATGGGTCAAGTTTGGTTATGTTACAAAGCATCAAATTCAGATTTTGTTGCTTTGATCCAACATTCATGTTTGCTTGCCTCTTGTTAACTATCTGGTTAAATAGAATTGCTAATTGACAAAGTAAAATGTTATTATGAACTAGATAGACTATTTAATTAATGAAAATGTTCAATGGGATAAAGTATACCCAAATATTCATGTTCAGCTGATCTCATTGAAAGACTGCATATAGAATCTAACAGGTAGGAAGGTTTTTCTATAGGTCTAGTGGATCTTCTCAATACTTAATGGTTAGGTTCAAGTTCAAGTACATGTTCATTTGATGATTCAGGTATATGTTAATTTGATGTTTTAGTTTCATTTGTGTCAAGAATTTATGGATGTTGATTGTTCTGGTTAGGAGAGTTAATGATTTGCCTATTGCTATGAATGTGGTCATGATCAATTGTTACATCAGGTTCAAGTGTGATGTTATGAATTGAATGCATGTCCAATAAAGTTGTTGGTTTAAACTACAATAAGGTAAAGTATGGTCATGATGAGTTATGTAACACCCCGAATAAAATAAGAGAATTATTTAAATTAAGTTAATAATATATTTATTAATTTAATTAAATAAATTGAATTATTGGATTATTATTATTATTATTATTATTTGGAATAATAATTAGTGGAAAATATATAAGTTGGAATAAGAGAAAAGGGTTTTCATTTTTTTTGGTAAAGAGTTTTCATGTGAAACAGAGAAGCGGCTGAAAAGTGGAAAGTGGAGAAAGGGCAAAGAGGAAGAGCTAGAGAGCAAAGGTTGAAGAACGGAAAAGCTTGAAGCTTAGAGATTGCCGGATTATCTCAGGTAAGGGGGGTTTATCGTCGTTTAATGGGTATTATAGATTAACATGTCATGGGTAGTGATAAACCGTTGAAGTGACCCTAATTGGGATGTTGAATGCTGAAATATTGTGATGAATAAGTTGTATTAAAGCTGTAATTGAGTCCGTAATTGTGTGGGTCGTGTTCCCCCGAACGTATAGCTTTTTACGGAAATTGAATCGGAGGTCCGGAAGTCCTCCAACGGCGGAAAATGCGGGGAACTCTGCATTCTGCCTTGTGTTAGCGCAGGAACTGCTGTTTTGTCTGCGTTAACCGGTTAACCCAGGGCGTTAACCGGTTAACACTGTTATATTTTGTGAAAAGGTGTTGTTTTTCCTGCGTTAACCGGTTAACCCAGGGCGTTAACCGGTTAACACTGTTGCGTTTTGCCAGAAAGTGTGTTTTGTCCTGCGTTAACCGGTTAACCCAGGGCGTTAACTGGTTAACACTGTTGGAAATTAGAAAAAATTGATATTTTAATGTTGTGAACCTAATTGGTGATTGGCCTATTATAGTTAATTGTGATGAGTAATTTTTGTTGGATTTATGTTATGAAGTGTTGATACAAGTATGTTGCTGAGTTGTTCCGTGTACGGAAAGTTGTTGAAAATACTGAGTTGTAGGCTTGGTGAGCCAAAGTTGATTATAAGTTGATGTTGTTGAAAACATTGTTGTATTGCTATTATTATTATGTTGTCGACAGTTTAAAGTCGTGTATGCCATGTACATTCATATGCATTAAGTCGGAGCTTTGCTCACACCACGTTGGCCTGGATTGGCAAATTTTAAGTTGAAAGTTGAAGGCTTATGCCTTGATGCCCAATAAACTGGCAATGATTTTAAGTTGGGAGTTTTACTCCGAATGGTACCACATGCATGACGAGTCGAGTCTCATTAGAGTTGCATTTTGTTGGCTTGTTGTGTGGATATTTAATTTAATTGAGGAGTGGAATTGTGTTGATATTAAGTATGATGTTTGAGTTGATGTGCCGTTACTGGATGTATGTTACGATTAGGGTGATGAAATGTGTGAATTTACTTAGCATTACGTGATGATTTATAATGCTTATTATATCGATTGAGGAACTCACCCTTACAACTATTTTTCAGGTAACGAACAAATGAGTTGAGTGGAAGCTAATGCTTGGAGTCTAGTGTAGTCTCCTAAGTGGGTCATGCTCTGATAGATGTAACATCGGGAGGGAACAATTTTAATATTGTTGTTGATGATTGTTGAACCAGTTTACATGTAGTATGTTGCATGTTTTGAATGATCGATTTGATCTCTATCCGCTGCGTATTGTGCAAATGTTTTATGTTTTGAGTTAATGAAAGAGCATGACAGTTATTATGGTGTGAAATGTTGTGTGACACCCTTGATTGCATATTTACTCTGATTGATATGTGTTATTTTAATTATATACTCGGGGTATTTTAGAAGGGTGTTACATTAGTGGTATCAGAGCAGGTCGGTCTGTCCGGCCAGTTGTCGTGTCGTTACTGTCTAACAATTGTGTATTGTTACTAATCTAACTTTTAAGTTGTGTTGTATTGATAAGTTGAAATGGCTGGAAGGAATGACGCTGCAATGGCTGCCGCAATGCAAGCGATGGCACAAGCTGTGCAGAACTTGCCAAATGCTGGTGGTGATGCTGGATCACGTAGCTTGGCGACTTTTCAGAGAGAGAATCCGCCGGTGTTTAAAGGGAAGCATGATCCAGATGCAGCCTTGGGATGGTTGAAAGAGATTGAGAGAATCTTCCGTGTTATGGATTGCACTCCAGCTCAGAAGGTTCGGTATGGTACTCACATGCTAGCAGTCGAAGCTGATGACTGGTGGCTAGAGACTCACGAGAGGTTGACCGTGGCAGGTGAAGTCATTACTTGGGATGTATTCCGTAGGGAATTCATGAGAAAGTATTATCCGGAAGATGTCCATGGTAAGAAGGAAATTGAGTTCCTTGAGCTGAAGCAAGGAAACATGTCTGTCACTGATTATGCTGCAAAATTTGTGGAGCTGTCCAAATTTTATCCTCATTACACTGGTGCTGGTGCTGAGTTTTCAAAGTGCATCAAGTTTGAAAACGGACTGCGCTCTGAAATTAAGAAGGCTGTTGGGTATCAGAAGATACGCATTTTTACTGAATTGGTTTATAGCTGCAGGATATTTGAAGAAGACAATAATGCTCATTACAAGATTGTCAGTGACCGCAGGGGCAAGCAACATCAAAACCGTGGAAAGCCGTATGATGCTCCAGTGGGAAGAGGGAAACAAGGAGCTGCTCCGGCTCAGAGGACCAGTAGGGGAGGTGCTCCTGCTGGTATAGTTTGCTTCAAATGTGGTCAGGCTGGTCATAAGAGTAATGTATGCACTGCTGAAGTAAAGAGGTGTTTTCGCTGTGGTAAGACTGGCCATGCAATAGCTGATTGCAAGCACAAGGAAATGATTTGTTTTAATTATGGCGAAGAAGGGCATATTGGAAGTCAGTGTCAGAAGCCAAAGAAATCTCAAACTGGGAAGGTGTTCGCATTGACCGGAACTCAAACCTCCAGTGAGGACAGACTTATCCGAGGTACGTGTTATATTAATGGCTTTCCTCTTGTAGCTATTATTGACACAGGTGCGACTCATTCCTTTATATCTTTGGATTGTGCTGTGAAACTTAAGTTAGAGATATCTGAGATGTTTGGTAGTATGGTAATTGATACTCCTGCGAAGGGTTCAGTGACTACTACTTCGGTTTGTTTAAATTGTCCTTTGAGTATTTTTGGTAGAGACTTTGGGATGGACCTAGTGTGTCTTCCACTAGTGCAGATTGATGTTATTCTGGGTATGAACTGGTTGGTGTTTAACCGAGTTTCTATCAACTGTTTTGATAAGACGGTGGTCTTTCCTGAGATTGAGGAGGGAAAGAGTTTGTTTCTATCAGCAAGGCAAGTGAATGAGGAAGTAGCTGATGGGGCAGAGTTGTTTATGCTGTTAGCGACTTTGGAGGCTAAAGATAAACTGGTGATTGGCGATCTAGCCGTGGTGTGTGATTTTCCTGACGTGTTTCCGGAAGAGGTGAATGAATTACCGCCAGAGCGCGAAGTGGAGTTCTCGATTGATTTGGTACCTGGTACTAGGAAGATATCGATGGCTCCGTACCGTATGTCTGCTGTTGAGTTAACTGAATTGAAGAGTCAGTTGGAAGATCTGTTGGATAAGAAATTTATTCGTCCGAGTGTGTCACCGTGGGGTGCACCAGTGCTATTGGTTAAGAAGAAAGAAGGTACTATGAGGTTGTGTGTGGACTACAGGCAATTGAATAAAGTGACGATCAAGAATCGGTATCCTTTGCCGAGGATTGATGATTTGATGGATCAGTTGGTTGGTGCAAGTGTGTTCAGCAAAATAGATTTGAGATCTGGGTATCATCAGATCCGTGTGAAAACCGAGGATATTCAGAAGACTGCTTTCAGAACAAGGTATGGATATTATGAGTATTCTGTAATGCCTTTTGGTGTGACTAATGCGCCTGGAGTATTTATGGAGTATATGAATAGGATTTTCCATCCGTACCTAGACAAGTTTGTTGTGGTGTTTATTGATGATATTTTGGTGTATTCGAAATCTGAAGAAGAGCATGCTGAACATTTGAGAGTGGTTTTGGGAGTTCTACGAGAAAAGAAGTTATTTGCTAAATTGTCCAAGTGTGAATTTTGGTTAGGAGAGGTAAGTTTTCTGGGTCATGTGATTTCAAGAGGTGGTGTTGCTGTTGATCCTTCTAAGATAGAAGCGGTATCTAAGTGGGAAGCTCCGAAGTCTGTTGCTGAGATTCGAAGTTTCCTTGGTTTGGCTGGTTATTATAGGAAGTTCATTGAGGGATTTTCTAAGTTGGCGTTACCATTGACGATGTTGACTAGGAAGGGGCAAGCGTTTGTTTGGGACTCAAAATGTGAAGGAGGTTTCCAAGAGTTAAAGAGAAGGTTAACTACTGCTCCTATTCTGATATTACCGAGTTCGTCGGAATCATTTGAAGTTTACTGTGATGCTTCATTGTTGGGTTTGGGTGGCGTGTTGATGCAGAATAAGCAGGTTATAGCTTATGCTTCAAGACAGCTGAGGGTTCATGAGAGGAACTACCCGACGCACGATTTAGAGTTGGCGGCTGTGGTGTTTGTTCTGAAGTTATGGAGGCATTACTTGTACGGGTCAAGATTTGAGGTTTTCAGTGACCATAAAAGTTTAAAGTATTTGTTTGATCAGAAAGAGCTGAATATGAGACAGAGAAGATGGTTAGAGTTTCTGAAGGATTATGACTTTGGTTTGAATTACCATCCAGGTAAAGCAAACGTAGTGGCTGATGCATTGAGTCGGAAATCATTACATATGTCTATGCTAATGGTTAAGGAATTGGATTTAATTGAGCAGTTTAGAGACTTGAGTTTGGTGTGTGAGAGTACTCACAATAGTGTTAAATTGGGAATGTTGAAGTTAACAAGTGGTATTCTGGATGAGATCAGAGAGGGTCAGAAATCCGATGTGCTTTTGGTTGATAAGTTGACTCTAGTGAATCAAGGTCAAGGTGGCGAATTCAGAGTTGATGAGAATGATGTTTTGAAATTTGGTAATCGGGTGTGTATTCCGGATGTTATCGAACTTAAGAAGAGTATTCTTGAAGAAGGACATCGTAGTGGCCTGAGTATTCATCCTGGAGCTACGAAGATGTATCATGATTTGAAAAAGTTATTTTGGTGGCCGGGAATGAAAAGAGAAATTGCGAGTTTTGTTTATTCCTGTTTGACTTGTCAGAAGTCAAAGATTGAGCATCAGAAGCCGTCTGGGCTAATGCAACCGTTGGCTATTCCAGAGTGGAAGTGGGATAGTATCAGTATGGATTTTGTTTCTGGTTTACCGAGGACCATTAAGAATTTTGAAGCTATTTGGGTGATTGTTGACAGATTGACAAAGTCGGCTCATTTCATTCCGATCAGAATGGGCTATCCGTTAGAGAAATTAGCTGAGTTGTATATTGAGAAAATTGTAAGTTTGCATGGTATTCCGTCGAGTATTGTTTCGGACAGAGATCCTAGATTTACATCGAAATTCTGGGAAGGTTTGCAGAAGGCTTTGGGAACTAAACTGAGATTGAGCTCTGCATATCACCCGCAGACTGATGGTCAGACTGAGAGGACGATCCAGTCATTAGAGGATCTTTTGAGAGCTTGCGTTTTGGAAAAGGGAGGTGCTTGGGATTGTTATTTACCTTTGATTGAGTTTACCTACAACAATAGTTTTCATTCGAGTATTGGTATGGCACCGTTTGAAGCTTTGTATGGTAGGAGATGTCGGACACCTTTATGTTGGTATGAGTCCGGTGAGAGTGCTGTGGTTGGACCAGAAATTGTTCAACAAACTACGGAAAAGATTAAGATGATTCAGGAGAAGATGAGAATTGCTCAGAGTCGTCAGAAGAGTTATCATGACAAGAGGAGGAAATCACTTGAGTTCCGAGAGGGAGATCACGTGTTTCTTCGTGTTACTCCGATAACTGGGGTTGGTCGAGCTTTGAAGTCAAAGAAGTTGACACCTCGATTTATTGGTCCTTATCAGATTTTGGAGAGGATAGGAGAGGTAGCCTATCGTATCGCTTTACCGCCGTCACTTGCGAATTTGCATGAGGTTTTTCATGTGTCTCAGTTGAGGAGGTACATTCATGATCCGTCGCATGTGATCCAAGTAGATGATGTACAGGTGAGAGATAACCTGACTGTTGAAATATCGCCTATGAGGATTGAGGATCGAGAGTTGAAGCAGTTGCGGGGTAAAGAGATTGCCTTAGTGAAAGTAGCTTGGGGAGGACCAGCAGGTGGCAATGTGACTTGGGAACTGGAGAGTCAGATGAAAGAGTCTTATCCAGAGTTATTTGCTTGAGGTATGTTTTCGAGGACGAAAACTCTTTTAGTGGGGGAGAGTTGTAACACCCCGAATAAAATAAGAGAATTATTTAAATTAAGTTAATAATATATTTATTAATTTAATTAAATAAATTGAATTATTGGATTATTATTATTATTATTATTATTATTATTTGGAATAATAATTAGTGGAAAATATATAAGTTGGAATAAGAGAAAAGGGTTTTCATTTTTTTTGGTAAAGAGTTTTCACGTGAAACAGAGAAGCGGCTGAAAAGTGGAAAGTGGAGAAAGGGCAAAGAGGAAGAGCTAGAGAGCAAAGGTTGAAGAACGGAAAAGCTTGAAGCTTAGAGATTGCCGGATTATCTCAGGTAAGGGGGGTTTACCGTCGTTTAATGGGTATTATAGATTAACATGTCATGGGTAGTGATAAACCGTTGAAGTGACCCTAATTGGGATGTTGAATGCTGAAATATTGTGATGAATAAGTTGTATTAAAGCTGTAATTGAGTCCGTAATTGTGTGGGTCGTGTTCCCCCGAACGTATAGCTTTTTACGGAAATTGAATCGGAGGTCCGGAAGTCCTCCAACGGCGGAAAATGCGGGGAACTCTGCATTCTGCCTTGTGTTAGCGCAGGAACTGCTGTTTTGTCTGCGTTAACCGGTTAACCCAGGGCGTTAACCGGTTAACACTGTTATATTTTGTGAAAAGGTGCTGTTTTTCCTGCGTTAACCGGTTAACCCAGGGCGTTAACCGGTTAACATTGTTGCGTTTTGCCAGAAAGTGTGTTTTGTCCTGCGTTAACCGGTTAACCCAGGGCGTTAACCGGTTAACACTGTTGGAAATTAGAAAAAATTGATATTTTAATGTTGTGAACCTAATTGGTGATTGGCCTATTATAGTTAATTGTGATGAGTAATTTTTGTTGGATTTATGTTATGAAGTGTTGATACAAGTATGTTGCTGAGTTGTTCCGTGTACGGAAAGTTGTTGAAAATACTGAGTTGTAGGCTTGGTGAGCCAAAGTTGATTATAAGTTGATGTTGTTGAAAACATTGTTGTATTGCTATTATTATTATGTTGTCGATAGTTTAAAGTCGTGTATGCCATGTACATTCATATGCATTAAGTCGGAGCTTTGCTCACACCACGTTGGCCTGGATTGGCAAATTTTAAGTTGAAAGTTGAAGGCTTATGCCTTGATGCCCAATAAACTGGCAATGATTTTAAGTTGGGAATTTTACTCCGAATGGTACCACATGCATGACGAGTCGAGTCTCATTAGAGTTGCATTTTGTTGGCTTGTTGTGTGGATATTTAATTTAATTGAGGAGTGGAATTGTGTTGATATTAAGTATGATGTTTGAGTTGATGTGCCGTTACTGGATGTATGTTACGATTAGGGTGATGAAATGTGTGAATTTACTTAGCATTACGTGATGATTTATAATGCTTATTATATCGATTGAGGAACTCACCCTTACAACTATTTTTCAGGTAACGAACAAATGAGTTGAGTGGAAGCTAATGCTTGGAGTCTAGTGTAGTCTCCTAAGTGGGTCATGCTCTGATAGATGTAACATCGGGAGGGAACAATTTTAATATTGTTGTTGATGATTGTTGAACCAGTTTACATGTAGTATGTTGCATGTTTTGAATGATCGATTTGATCTCTATCCGCTGCGTATTGTGCAAATGTTTTATGTTTTGAGTTAATGAAAGAGCATGACAATTATTATGGTGTGAAATGTTGTGTGACACCCTTGATTGCATATTTACTCTGATTGATATGTGTTATTTTAATTATATACTCGGGGTATTTTAGAAGGGTGTTACAAGTTACATGTCTAGAAACAAATATGCTGTTATTGTTAAAATCTAAGATCTCAACACCCTTGACACTTTGCTTGTAGCCCAAGAAAGCACCTTTTCTAGCCCTAGAATCCAATTTTGTTTCGTGACTGTGAAGAGTAGAGGAATAAAACAAAGATCCAAATACTTTTAAATCACTTATGCAGGATCATTTCCAAATCTATGGAAATAAGGATATTTATTTTGAAGTAAGGAACTAAGGACTCGATTTATAAGATAAATGGCATGAAGGACAACATAAGACCAAAACTCCTTTAGTAATTCCGATTGAAAAAGTAAAGTTATCCCCACATTCAGTATGTGTTAACGCTTCCTTTCAATTCTCCCATTTTGTTGGGGAGTTTCAACATAACTAGTTTGATGTTTTATGCCTTTGAATGAGTAGAAATCGTGCATCAAAAGTTCAGGGCAATTGTTTGTCTTAACTGTTTTGACCCTACAATTGTGTTGAACCTCAATAATGGTTATGAATTTTTTAACAAGATTAGTAACTTCACACTTTGATTTAAACATAATTATCCAAGTGAATATACTGTAATCATAAACTGCATGAACAAAATATTTATGACCATGAATAGATTGAATGTATACTGGACCCCAAATATCAAATGAATTAATTCATAGCAACAATTCCTTTATTACTACTTAGTTGGAATTGAATCTTCTTATGCTTAGCATAATGACATATGTTAAAAAAAAACATGTTTATCTACATTTACAAAAGGAAAGTGCTTTTGCAAACAAAGTAATCTCCTATTTGACAAATGGTCAAATCTGAAATGCCATAGGGATTCTTGGGAAATGAAAGTGGATTGAAGTTGAGCTTGAGATGAAGTTGTGTTTTATTTGTATGATGTTTGTGTGTTTACAATTTTTTTTTTTGTCTTATCTCTCAAAATCTAAATTTTGATGGAAAATTGATGTGAACCAGAATTGAAATATAAAACAAAAAAAATAAAAATTAAATCAAGTAGAATGATTCTATTATTAAATTTATTTAATTCAATTTAAATAATCAAATCACCAAATGACGATTTAAATTCAATAATTATCACATCCAAATAATTGACATAAATATATATTTATAATTATAAGTTTAATTAGCACAAATACAATTCTAAGAATTATAATTCATAATAGATGCTTACCATGATATTATAATTTTCAAATCATAATTAAAATTAAAAATGTGATCTCTAAATATATGTCGTAATCAAATTTTTTGATTTCTTAACTTAGTTTTAAAAAACTATTTCTATTGCAGAATATTAAGAAAACAAATCAAAATCATTTTTTATCTTTAAGTTTATTACAAATTTATGTAACAAGATTTTAATCAATTCCAAATAATTAAAATCTCAAATAATTTTAAAACTTTAAGAAAGTTGTTAAATCATTGACTTAAAAAATATTATAATCATTACATTGATATTCAATAATAATGTTCAATTCGCAATCAAAATTTTAAATCATATTATTTTCAGGAATTCATGCAAAATATTTGGAAGAACTTGAATCCATACAAATATTTTAAAACAAATATAACACACAAATCATAAACTTAATAGCAAGTGTTAAAAAAAAACCTAAAAAATTATCATTAAAACTTCATGCCTCATAAAACATATATATCAATCTTATAAAAAATAAAATAAAAATATGAATTTCAAATATATGTTTCATGAATATAAAAAAATAAATATTAATGTTTAAAGGACAAATCTCAATAAACTAAACATGAAAATCCACTCTAATACCAAATTTTGAAATTAATCTATACATTGCATGCTAAAGACAAAGATAAAAAACTATAATAATAATTTAAGACGGAAGTGAAACAAATATATGAGCATGCATACACACAACCTTATGATCTATGACAGGTTAGTCTATGAGATATTATTAAGGATTATATGAATACCTGAACAAATCCAAAGAGAAAACTTTTTAGACAGTGATAACGGTAATTCTGAAACGCAAAATTGTAGAAACAAGTGACTAATATTGATTGACTTGTGGATCTTTCTCAATCGATACTCCTAATGCCTTAAACACTCTTTAGATGAGAAGAAGAGATCATTTTCTCGTAGTACAATATATTGGGGACCACAACCTATATATAGGTTGATGACTAATTAAATAATATTTAAATATAATATATTCCAACTTATATTTATTTATTTATTTTTCATTATTTGTTTCTTCAATTTGATATTTGTTTTTATCCTCATTTTGATCTTTGTCCTTATCTTCATTTTGATATTTATCTTCTAAGATGTTTTTTTCCATACTACTTGATAAATCAAAGACTTCTACCAACCTCTTTGGACTTGGGTTTAGTTTCATCAAAGGTAGTGTGCACATATTCTATAGTCAAGGTACATTTGTTAAAAATATGAAAAACTTTATTTGAAGTTGAATATTCAAGAAAAACCTTCATCAACTTTAGCTTCAAATTTACCAAGGTTATTCATCCTGTTAATTAAGGACAAATAATTTGCATCCAAAGTGGAAACCCTACACAGTTGAAAAGACATTTTAACTATTTCCTCTTGATGGGTACTCTTGGTCAGATTTCCAAAATAGGTGTAATCATTTTATGAAACATGAGATTGAAGTTCCTTGGTTGTCAAGGTCAATGGTGATGTGAAACGCAATAGCTTAGTAGATGGGGTGTTAAACGAACTCTCTTCAAGGTTCATTTATATCCAAATTAGGAACTTTTTCTTAAGTCCTCTTAGGAGCAGTGATCACACTGAATTACACCGTGTTTTTGACTCGGATTTCACATGTTTATTAGGACTTTATTATCATTTTGTTTGTATTATGCTCTCTTTTATGTTGTTTTTAGATATTTACCTCTTTCGGGACCCTTTGAGAAGAAACGGAGCAAAAAGACCTAAAATTAGGGTTTTTTGGCGAATATTATACACATGGCGTTGCACATGGCGGCCGCTATAGGAGAAGCCATGACTCATCAGCCCTCAACTAGGAGGTAACCGCCACGTTCCCATGATCTTTTCCATTTACACACATGGCAGGCGCCATGAAGGGATGGCAGGCGCCACCTTTGGAAATCACGTTCCCACTAAGGAGAAGTTGGAGGGCACCATGGTCTTTGCAAGCTGCTGAAATCCTCTATAAATAGTTCGTTCCATTTCATTTTCAAATCATCCAACTTAGTTTACAACACTAAGCCTATATTTATCATTTGTAAAAGCGGTAATCCGTCACATCGGGGGGTTATCGCACCTTAGTGAGATTGAGTTGGGTCACTTCGAGTTGCTGTCGTCTTTATCTTCAGAGTCGGAGGTTTATTTTTCTTGTACCAGATTTAAAGCCATCAGTTTGGAGCAGGTTCTTATTTTATCGCTTTATTTATTTACTTGTTTCGCTTTACTTTATTTATTTTTTATCTACGCTTTACATTATTTATTTTCCGTCTCGCTTTACTTTATTTATTTTCTGTCTACGCTTTATTTTATTTACTTTCTGTCTACGCTTTATTTTATTTACTTTCTGTCTACGCTTTACTTTATTTACTTTCTGTCTCGCTTTACTTTATTTATTTTACGCGCTTTACTCGTTCTTTAAGCCTTACATTCTAAAACAAACTTTTCATCATGATCAATAACGTTGTGTTTGTTTGTATTACCATGTCTGGCTAAGTCTTTTAAAGGTTAGAATGTAAGGATCGCGATTAAAGAGATGTTTCACATATTGAATCTGTAGAAATACTTTAAAGGCTGTTTTGATTTTTAACTTGAGTTTTCTGAAACAAACATGAGATTATTTCCTTTCTCCCTCAGGGATAGAGCACGTTCATGGTTAGATTCACTTCCAGCTAACTCAATAACTACTTGGGAAGACCTTAGGAGAGTATTCCTTGCTAGATATTTTTCCCCTAGTAAAACTGTTGTTCTTCGAAACCAAATAACTAGATTTACTCAAAACCAAGGAGAATCGCTTTTTGAAGCATGAGAGAGATATAAAGAGCTATTAAGAGTCTGCCCACACCATGGCCTAGAACAATGGCTGATCGTTCATGCCTTCTACAATAGACTCCATTATAACACAAAGATGAGCATCGACGCTGCCGTAGGTGGCGCGCTGATGAACAACCTTATCCTGAAGCTTGTGACCTAATCGAGGATATGGCCCAAAACCATTACCAATGGGGAACTGAACGAGCATCAATATAGAAAAAGGAGACCCAAGGTGGAATACATGAGATAAGCTCTCTAGACACGATGCAGGCGAAAATGGAAGCTTTAGCCCTTAGGATCGAACATATGTCTACAAACACTAACACTGCAGCGGTAGTCCATACAGAGTGCGAACTCTGTGGATCTAAAGGACACGAATCGGTAGAGTGTAACCTTTTGAACGACCTGAACACCGACCAAGTGAATTACGCCCAAGGGAACCCATTTTCAAACACTTACAACCCTGGATGGAAGAATCATCCTAATTTTTCCTATAAAAACCAGAACCCTATCCAAAATCATGCACCTCAGAGGCCGCAAGGTTATCAAGCCCAAAAACCAAACCAACCTATGCAAGTTGTGCCCCAGAAGTATAACCTTGAGAAGATCATGGAGAGCTTTATATCGGGCCAGGCTCAGCAAAATAAAGAATTCCTAAACCAGAACATTCACGTAAAAGAACTTATAACGCAATTAGAAACCAAGGTTGATCAGATAATCACTCACAACAAGATGCTTGAAACCCATATCTCACAGGTAGCACAAAACCAAGCCCCACAAACTACACCTGGAGGCCAATTCCCTGGACAACCTCAACCGAACCCTCGAGGGAAAGCTAACGCTATCTCGTTATGAAGTGGGACCGCTCACGAAGGGCCTCACAAACCAGCAATGAGCGAGTCCAAAACTTCTAAAGAAAATATACCTACCACCCAAGAAGAGGAACCGGTAGAAACCGAGAAACAAACCGACCAAGAAGGAGAAGCCAAGGATAAAACTTACAAACCACCACCCCCGTACAAACCACCAATCCCATATCCGTAAAGACTTAAACAAACCAAAATCAATAACCAATACCAAAAATTTATAAAAGTGATAGAGAAGCTTCATGTAGAGATTCCTTTCACCGAAGCTATCACCCAAATTCCGTCTTATGCCAAATTTCTCAAAGACATCTTAACCAACAAGCGTAGGCTTGACAATCCAAAACCCTTGGAATGCAACTTTATTTCTGAGGATAAACTTGCTAAGAAGGAGAAAGACCCTGGTAGTTTTTCTATACCTTGCATTTTAGAGAGTCATGTGATCGACAAAGCTTTCCTAGATTTAGACGCTAGTGTGAGTTTAATACCCTTAGCTATATGTAAAAGGTTAAATTTAGGAGAATTACAACCAACTAAGATGTCCCTCCAATTAGCCGATAGGTCTGTTAAGTATCCTGTAGGCATTTTAGAAGACATCCCAGTTAGGATCGGTCAACTTTATATCCCAACAAACTTTGTGGTCATGGATATCAAAGAAGACGAAGATATCCCTATCCTTTTAGGTAGACCATTCTTATCAACAACCAGAGCTATAATAGATGTTAAAGGAGGAAAATTAACCTTCGAAGTAGGGGACGAAAAGATCGAGTTCATTCTTTCAAAATTCCCGATGGCACCAATTCTAGGAGACGCATGCTATGCGATCGATATCATAGATGAGTGCATATGGTAATTTGATCAAGGAGAACCTAAGATCGAACCATTTTCAAACCTGAATGAAAAGGATGACGAGCTAGAGGAAACAAAACCTCACGAATGTTTGGACCTTACTCCAGACCTTTCACCAAATTCTCAAAAACCAGCTCAAGAACTTAAGGAGCTACCCAAGGACCTAAGATATGAGTTTTTGGATAAAGAGATGAACCGCCCAGTAATAGTTAGTGCCACCTTAAACCAAGACGAGACGAATCGACTGTTGAATGTTTTAAGAAGATACCCCTCTGCCTTAGGGTATAACATCTCTGATTTAAAAGGTATAAACAATGGACCTAACTTGCAAAGAGAAAATATATCACAAGCACAAATATATCACAAGCACAAACTATGAATCAAGTGAGCAAAGTAAAAATGACTGAAGCATAAACAATGGACATACCTGACAAAGAGAAAATATGATATGAATTGCTAAAATAAAAGCATAAAGTAAATAACAAGAAGTAAATTACACTAAAATAAAGCTAATGAAATAAGATGTTAGTGAATGTTAATGAAAAGGAGAAAAGATGTTTTAATCATTCGTTGGAGAACACTCAACCATTCACTCACAAGCATGAAAATATGAACCTATACATCCTCTATGAGAAGGGCTCCAACTTGGATAAAATCAACAAGTATGCCACTAACTCTCGCAAATGGAAAAGGATCAAAATTTCCATACAATACCATGAGGAATAAGAGATTTACAATCTCATTTACAAGAATGCCATTTCCTTTGGGACAAATTTAGCGCTATGTTAAGAAATCGTAATTGAACTTATAAAGAAGTCACAACTATCTGAGATCGGTCAATAATAATGTTTATTAATGTATGCTATAGACAAGGTATCAAAGACCAAGCTCCTAAAGCATACCACACACAAAAAATTAGCGGGGATTGGCCTATCTCAATCAAGCTCATGTTGGTTCATCTGACAGAAGGTCATTGATGAATCAACTAGCATTTGATCTATGAGAAATCATTGGCCAAAAGAGGATTGGGGAAGAAATGAGATGAAGATGGAGAGATGAAGAGGATATAATCCCAAATTGGTCAAGGGATGAACCTTACTTGATAAATACCATTCATTCATCTTGAGGGATGAAGTTCAAACTTCATTAACCCCCTAAATCCAATGGTATTGGCCAAGTTAAGATGCAATTCAACCAAGACCAAGACCAAACAGAAGTAAAATCAACACAAAGTCAAGAAAAGAGCTCAACAAAATATTAAAGCAATTAAACCAATTTAAAACAATTTTTTAAAATGAAAATAAATAAATTTTAAAGGGTCAAAATCCTAAATCTCCTTCAAATCACCAAAGAAATGGCCAAGAGATTTATCATAGGTCAAACAAGGTCAAAAGACCATTGACTAATTTTTTTGGCATTTTTTGAAAGTCAGAAGTATTTAGAGATCAATTAAAACAAGTCAAAAATCACATAATTCACTAAAAATAGCAAACTCAATCCAAAAATTAGTTTTAATTCATAAATGGGAAGAGGGAATTATTTGTGAAATTTTGGTGTTGGTCCCATAATTTTTGGGTTAAAAATGAAATTATAGTGAATTTTGGAGAAAAGCCTATTTAAAAAATCATTTTAGAAAATTAAATAATAATAAAAAAAAGAGACATAAGATCTCCCTCATTAATTTAGGTGGCATATCTGATGGACACACACGCACATTCCACTAATGTTTCAGTCAACGCGTCCATACAATTGGTAATTAAAAGGAAATGCTATGATTAAAACATGGAGCGAAGATCTGAGGGTTTGGAACATGCCAACACACCACCGAAGCCCTAGCTTCGGTCATCTTCTCCGGCGAGCTTCGCCAGACTGGTCAAATAAAAAAGGTTCCTAAAATGGATGGATCATATACCATTTTAAAGAGAAAAATGCAAGGAATTTGAATATGACTTCCAATTCTTCCAACTCCCACTCTATAATCAGAAAAGTGGAGTTGGCATTTGAGGTGTCAAACCTGAGTTGCTTTGATTCAACCTCAAAACAACTCAGGAACATTGTCTATATTGGTAGGACTTCAGCCATCCATAAGTTCAGTCAAGATCTTGAGAAATGAGAGAGAATCAAAGAAGAGAAGTTTTTTGAAAAATCACCTTCGGTCAGATACTTTGGAGCTCGACTCTTGATGCAATTCCACTTGGTCTCTCTTCCTCTCACTTACAGAAGCTTAATGGAATGAAAATGACAATGAATCCTTGGAATTCTTGTTCACAAACAGAAATTGAACAAGAGCTCGATTTCAAAGAAATCTTCAAGGTATTTTGTAGAGTGAGGCTATGGGATTGGTTGGCAAAGCTTGGAAAAGGGTCCTCCTCCATTTTAAGGCAATGGCAATGTATTTATAGGCCAAACATTTGATTTCCACTCCATTCAAAGTTTGAACCAAAAATAACAATCCAAGTTGCATGGGTGCATGAGCGTGTGTTCAGGCTCAAATGATGATTGCAATCCACTCAAATTTGTGCTAAAATGCTACTGAGGTCATCACATGAGGCCATGCAAAGTTGTATATCAATTGGAGTTCAAAACTTGCTAAATTAAGCCATGAAAAGAACCTATGCGCAAGTCCTCCAATTATCATCCAAATGAAGTGATATTTGGCTCTTTGGAAAACTATCATTATGAGGAACAACTTTGATGTTGGTACTTTTTCCATTTGAATCTTGGAACATGGTGAATTCTAACCTTGAAGTTGGAGGTATCAAACATACTTAGAAATTTTCTAAGTTAAAAGTCAAATGACCCCTTTTTCCACCTTGAATAACTTTTGATATGAGTTTCAAATGACCTTGCTTCCTTCTACAAAGTTGTATCTGTTTCAATACTCTTCAATTTGATCACAAATTTGATACTATTGGGAGCTTTCATGATGGATTTATGGATTTTAGAAGTTGAGGGAAATTTCTTGTTCAATGATGAGGACCAAAATGGACCTATAATGTTTCCTCATGGTACATGACCTTTCAAATGGAATTTTATCTTTCTTAACGAAGAAAAGTTTAATAAGAAATCTTGAAATTAATCATGAAACTTGGATCATCTTCATATCATAAAAATTGAGGAAGTTATGGTTCTTGGAAGTTGACCTTATATCTAGGGCACAAACAAAACGACCTATAATCTTTCACCATAAAAAAACGAATTTCCACGCAAACTTAGCTCTTGATGCCAACATGAAATATGTTTGTAATATCATAAAGAGTAATGTTACTATTGGAATCATTTTCATATGACAAAAAATGTAGGAGATAGGGTCTAGCAAACCATAGACTTGACCAATTGACTTTTTTGGTCAACCTCTTTGAACCAACTTGCAAACTTGAAGTTCCTTTGCTATTAGGGGATCATGGAGGATCATATATTCTTATGAAACTTGACCAATTGGTTGAAGAAACTTGCTGAGGAAAGCACACAAGATACCCAGATGAATTAGGGCTTCCTTGACAAACAAGCTTCAAACTCTTGATGAATTCTTGATCAAAATGACAAATAAAGAACATGGGGATTCATATATGATGCTTAAAACCAATGTGGACCCTTGCTTGATTAATCTATTTTATTTAGGGTCTCAAACCCTAGTTGTGAGCTTGGCGAGGCACAAATGGACATGCACTACCTACAAAAGAAACAAAGCTACACTAGACATATATTTTTGTATTTTGGTTAGTAAAAAAAGAAACTAAAGTATGATATAAGCACAAATGCTTGGTGATCTCTCCCAATGCAAACCCAATGAATGATAGGTGAAGACGATACCAAGGTATAATGCAAAGTTATGAGATGACATGAGGGATCTTATGGGTCAAAATTAGGGTCTTACAGTTGTCCCTATTTAAGGTCATTCTATCCGGGGATGTGAAGGTTATAATATTCATATCAACATGGTAGAATGGACTTAAATAATAACAACAAGAAACAAATTTTGGTCCCTAAGAGACCTTATGATGCATATGATATGAATGCAAAATATAATCTTTGTGGGGGGAGGGGGGGTATATTGCCACAAAGGAAAAGAATCCGGAAGAAACTGAAAGTCCACAGGAGCACAAAACACTCACTAAGGAGATAAAGACTCTAGAGATAATAGGCTAGGCTACGACTTAAAAACTGCTGGAGATACGAGGGGATTTCCATGAAAATAAATCAATGGAAAGACTCATACTAGAGATTTTTTTTGCATGTATCGGGATACAACCAACACAGCAGGAAATATCCACTAGGGACAATCGGTTCGACTTTACAAAGAAATACGAATCCGGACTCAACTAGGGAAGTCAAACTTCAACACAGGAGCAAAAGAGATATATTATTTACTACCTGTTACTGGGTACGAAGATAATACACTCGGGCAGAGGGACATTCGTTATCGATTATTGGGTAAACATGTCAAGGATGACTCGCTGAGGAAAATGAGGAATATCCATTACCGATTACGGGGTAAGAATAGCCTACTGGGGAAATGAGAAAGTAGGATTTACAACTACCTACTACTGGGTAGAAGACCAAAAAGGGAGAATATCTGTTACCAGTTACGGTAAAAATATCAAGGATAAACTACCAGGAAAGAAGGAGGAATCACCAACTACCTAGTTACTGGGCAGCTTAATAAAGGTGGTTGACTACTCAAAAGATAGGATTTACATCTACCTGTTACTGAGTAGAAGATCGAACATAGGATTTACAAGTACCTATTACTGGGTAGAAGACCGAACATAGGATTTACAACTACCTATTACTGGATAGAAGACCGAACATAGGATTTATAACTACCTGTTACTGGGTAGAAGACCAAACATAGGATTTGCAACTACCTGTTACTGGTACGAAGACCAAACATAGGATTTACAACTACCTGTTTTTGGGTAAAAGACCAAAAAGGGAGAATATCTGTTATCGGTTACGGTAAACTTATCAAGGATAAATTGCCAGGAAAATGAAAATGATTTTGTTGGGGAAATCAAAGAAGTAAATTACCTTTTACCGGTTACTAGATAAATTAACACATGTAAAGTACTCAACATAAAGAAGGATATTACTAGTTACTGGGCAATAACCCCTTGGAAGACCAAAAGATCTATCTAGGTAAGAACTAGAAAGAAACAGTCAAACAAGACTCAACCCAATGAGGCTATAACTCAATTGGAGTGATTCCATCCAGATAATGAACTAGGGAGGAAGCAAAAATAATAATCATCCACGAAGAAATAACTCAGTGGGGAAAAATAAAGGATAAACTCTTTCTACTTAAGGGGCTAACACTCTACAATGAAGGAGGACAGTCACACCAAATCTGCGTGGGGAAATGATATCACCTATGCAGGGGATCAGAAAAATCAGGTTAAATGCGTAAGAATGCATAATGAGATATCTGGTGCTATGTTTATGCCTGTATATGCATGAGTATGTATATGACCATGCTGACAAATGAGCACACGTGATACAAATATGAAGATCCAATCATCACAACTAGATACTCGGCTAATCTCAACAGGATGGGAACACCAACTGAAGAACCTGTTAGGGATGAAAATAAGTCATCAAGGATATAAATCCTCTCTTCAAGTATTCAATTCCCTGGGGACAATATACAACCATGTACTCAAGGAAGGCTAGGGATATCATAATCCAAATTCAATGCTCAACTCTGGTTGGGGAAAGACATGGAGAACATGCATCCACCTAAAAACCGTTGAAGGCTCAACGCTAAGAGGAAATGAAGAATATATAGATCAGTAGCAGTCACGGGGATTAAAACAAATCCAAATTCAATACTCGACTCTCAGGAGAGGAGGAATAACTGCTAGGGGATAAGCAATGATTGACAAGGATCTTACTTAGAACTCAAACTCTTTGGGAGAGGAGCAAAATATGGCTTGACGATTTGTCGGGGACGAAAGTACTGCTAATGATATCAACCAACATGCCGAGGATAAGAGAGATCTACTAAGGATCCACATCTCAAGCTGAGGGATATATATATATATATATATATATATATATATATATATATATATATATATATATATATATATATATATATATATATATATATATATATATATATATATATATATATATATATATATATAATATATATATATATATATATATATATATATATATATATATATATATATATATATATATATATATATATATATATATATATATATATATATATATATATATATATATATATATATATATATATATATATATATATACTTCAAAGCAATAAGTGAACGTTTCGGGGATTTTTAGGTTAACCCTATAGGGGACGGCTACATCAATACTTCTTAGAATCAAATACTATCTAAATGAGGAGATCTTTCACCATAAGAGGAAACTCCGCGAGGAATCCACGTCACAACAAGAGGCAAAACTCTGAGTAGGGAACCAGTGACAAGACAAACTCCTAATGGATATTTCCACAATTAATATCAACTCGGTAGGGACTGCATTTGGGATTAAAATCCGCCAAGATAAAACGTGCACCACACGAGGATGAACTCAACAACATATTCCTCAAGAGGTGAAATTCTGGTATCAGATATGAGATGTCGAAGGTAATGTCACGACACTAATATCCGAGTAGAACAAACAGGATAAAGATAAAGAATAGTAATGCAAGAGACACAAGCAATTGTTAACCCAGTTCGGTGCGACTCACCTACGTCTGGGGGCTACCAAGCCAGGAAGGAAATCCACTAAATAGAATCAGTTCAAAGACTCTCAGTACACTCCACAAGTTACAGTCTTTTTCACCTAATCTCTACCCGTGTGATTTCTACCTAAGAACTCTTAGATATGAGAACCCACTCACTCCCCCTCAATCACACCAGTGATTTTAAACAACAATTACTTATGAAAAGAAGACACTCTTCAAAGACACACACTTGATCTTACTTAGCAGCTTCAATCAGGTAGACACATACTCATGCTTAAAAGCTTAGAGTGACAAATTACAACTCACAAATCAGACCAATTCAATCACCTATGGATGAATTGAATGGCTTACAAGTCACACGACTACACAAGACACAAACCCTTATTCTCTCTCAATATTTCGCTTTGTATTTCTTGTGTATCAAATCAGGTTTTCCATGTCCCTTTTTATAGAAGCTTTCAGCTGGGCTTGGACTTCATAAAACCCTAAAACTATTTTCCATTCAAATCTTCTCATGACAGCTGATTAAATCTCTTTGGAAAATAAGTAAATCTGGTTGTAATTAATGATTGAATGCGTTTGTAAATCAGATCTTCAATCATACATAGATTGCCATTAAATGCGCAGTCACATAACACATAATATTCACACTGAATGTTCTGTGTACAAATGTCATGACATCGGGTCTGACATCCTGGAACAATCCTGCATAATTCCATTTTAAATATCCAGCAGGTACATAATATCAGATGTCATGACATCGTGTATGACATCCGGAAACAATCATGCATAATTATGTTTTTAAACCACCAGCAGGTACAAGATATCTTATGTTAAGACATCACATGCAACATCTTGGGAACACTCTTTGTTTTACTAAAATTGCTGCCAACACTTAGAACCAACAAACTCCCCCTTTGGCAAATTTTGGCTAAAACATATATCTGTCCATTTTGTTCACAAGAAAAACACATCAGCAGTTAAACAACATAACAACGTTTAAGCAGCAGCAGAAGCAAACATAATTACTAGCTATAATAGCAACTAGTAAGACACACAAATGCACAAGGGTACTTCTTCTCCCCCTAAGTCTGTTCAATACAGACATCTCCTTTAACAATAACAACACCTGTAACAATCAGAGTCACCCTCTGACATCTCCTTCAACATCACCTGTAACAATTAGAGTCACCCTCTGACTTCTCCTTCAACATCATCTCAAAACAGAACATCATTCTGTTCAATATCAAAACATCTCCTTCACATCATCAACTGTTCATCTGTTTATCACACCCTACAATTCTCCATACACAACTCCACATAATTAAAGAACTACAGTTCTCCACAAAATACCTTCTCCCCCTTTTTAGTCAAAATAGACCAAAGGTGATCAATTAGACAAAATAAATGTCAATCAGCCTAGCAGAGAATGTCACAAGAGATGTTATAACATATAAAATGTTAAAACATAAATGTTAGGAGAAACAAACAATAATTATACACAGCTGCAATAGCTGAGATAATTAGAAATCCATGTAACTCATAAAGAGCCCAAATATTACATCAAGGCATCAATAAGGACTGCCACAAAATACAAACATTTCAACAGAAAAACAACAAAACATCCAATTATCCAGCATCCAAAACAGCCAAACCAACAGGGGGACCAGTCTTCATAACAACACATAGCACACACAACCTTCATAACAGGGGGACCATTACAACTCAGTCTGAGGAAGTAACATCTTCTTCTTACAAACACCTTGCAAAATTCCTTGCTATTTTTGTCAGAAATATCCTCTGGGATATTTACCACAAACTCCTTTGATTGCTATAAATTCTCATGAATGCAAATCCCCAATTTCCCTCTTAAACATTCAAACTGATTAGCATCCAAAGCTTTTGTGAATATGTCAGCTAATTGCATTTCAGTAGTAACATGCTCTAGTGCTATGATCTTCTCTTCCACAAGTTCTCTAATGAAGTCATGACGAATACCAATGTGCTTTGTCCTGCTGTGCTGAATAGGATTTTTGGAAATATTTATAGCACTCAGGTTGTCACAGTACAATGTCATGACTTCTTGTGTGACATTGTATTCAGTCAACATTTGTTTCATCCAAACCAGTTGAGAACAACTACTCCCAACTGCTATGTATTCAGCTTCAGCAGTGGATAGGGACACACAATTTTGTTTCTTGCTAAACCATGATATCAGATTGTTCCCCAAGAAGAAACATCCTCCTGATGTGCTTTTCCTATCATCAACACTTCCAGCCCAGTCAACATCATAGTAACCAGTCAGCATAGATCAAGATCCATGAGTATATAACATCCCATAGTCACTGGTGCCATTGACATATTTCAGTATTCTCTTCACTTGGTTTATGTGACTGACTTTTGGTTCAACTTGATATCTAGCACAAACACCTATAGCAAATGCAATGTCAGGTCTGCTTGCGGTGAGATATAGCAGACTACCTATCATGCTTCTGTGTAGACTTTGATCTACACTAACACCATTTTCATCTTTGGAGATTTTCACATGTGTAGGAGCAGGTGTCCTTTTATGACTTGCATTCTCCATGCCAAACTTCTTAACAATGTTCTTGGCATACTTGCTTTGAGATAGAAAGATAGAATCTTCCATCTGCTTGACTTGTAGCCCAAGAAAGTAGGTCAGTTCTCCAACAAGGCTCATCTCAAACTCAAACTGCATTTTTCTAACAAAATGTTCAACCATCTGATCCGACATCCCACCAAACACAATGTCATCTACGTATATTTGTGCCACTATGAGCTTCCCTCCTTCATTCTTCACAAATAGGGTTTTGTCAATACCTCCTTTCCTGTATCCATTGTTAGTGAGAAACACTGTGAGTCTCTCATACCAAGCCCTAGGAGCTTGCTTCAACCTATAGAGGGCTTTCTTCAATCTGTACACATGCTTTGGAAGATTTGGATATGTGAATCCTTTAGGCTGCTCAACATATACTTCCTCATTTAAGTAGCCGTTCAAGAAGGCACTTTTTACATCCATTTGGAACAATTTGAATTTCAGAATACATGCCACTCCAAGCAATAATCTAATGGACTCAAGGCGAGCTACAGGAGCAAAAGTTTCATCAAAGTCCACTCCTTCAACTTGAGTATATCCTTGTGCTACTAATCTTGCTTTGTTTTTAGTAACAACCCCTTGTTCATCAGATTTATTCTTATACACTCACTTTGTACCTATGACATTTACTCCTTCAGGTCTAGGAACCAGTTCCCATACTTCATTCCTCTTGAATTAACCTAACTCCTCCTGCATGGCATTGATCCAGAACTCATCAATCAAGGCTTCCTTGACATTCCTATGTTCAATATTTGACACAAAGCAGCCATGTGAGATCACTTCCCTTTATCTAGTAGTGACCCTTTATTTGGATCTCCTATAATGAGATCTTTGGGGTGATCCTTATGAACTCTAATGGAGGGTCCTTTGTTGATTTTGTCATCTTCAGGTTCAGCTTGAGGAGGTTCACTTTCCTCATTTTTGTCTGAGAAGTCAGCTGGGGAATCATTCAGAGATGTCTCGACATCGTCTATGACATCAGTCTGTTGGTCATCAACCACAACATTAATAGATTCCATCATTATATTATTTCTAGAATTAAAGACTTTGTAAGCTCTGCTGTTTGTTGAGTAGCCCAAAAATATCCCCTCGTCACTTTTGGGATCCATCTTCCTTCTTTGTTCACGATCATTCAGGATATAGCATTTACTACCAAATACATGGAAGTATTTGACTGTAGGTCTTCTTCCTTTCCAAACTTCATATAGGGTTGTAGGAGTCCCTTTCTTCAATGTCACTCTATTGTGAACATAGCAGGCTGTGTTCATGGCTTCAGCCCAAAAATGGTAGGGCAATTTCTTAGCATGAATCATAGCTCTGGCTGATTCTTGAAGAGTTCTGTTTTTTCTTTCCACCACACCATTTTGCTGGGGAGTAATGGGAGATGAGAACTCATGATGAATTCCTTCTGAAGAACAAAATCCAACAAATTTGTTGTTCTCAAATTCCTTCCCATGATCACTTCTAATTTTGATAACAGGACTTTCCTTTTCTCTTTGAAGTTTTAGACAAAGATCCTTGAAGACTTCAAAAACATCAAATTTTTCTCTTATAAAATTGATCCAGGTGTATCTGGAGAAGTCATCCACCACTACATATGCATACTTCTTCCCACCAAGGCTTTCCACTTGCATGGGTTCTATCAAATCCATATGGAGGAGTTCTAAAACTTTGGTAGTGGTGTCATGTCTGAGCTTCTGGTATGACATCCTTGTATGTTTTCCAATCTGACATTCTCCACAGATTTTTCCTTCATCAATCTTCAAGTTGGGAATTCCTCTAACAACTTCAACAAATATGATCCTCTTCATACCTTTAAGATGTAGATGGCCCAATCTTTGATGCCATATCTTCACTTCTTCCTCTTTCGCCAAGGTACACATTGAAGAGTAACCAGTTTCTTGAGAACTCCATATGTAGCAGTTGTCTTTAGACCTAACTCCTTTCATGATCACTTCATTTTCCTTGTTAGTAATCAGACATTCAGTTCTAGTGAAGTTTACATTTAGACCTTGGTCACACAGTTGACTGATGCTTATTAGATTAGCAGTTAATCCCTTAACAAGTAGGACATTGTCAAGGTCAGGAACTCCAGGGCAATCAAGCTTACCAATCCCCTTGATTTCACCCTTTGCTCCATCACCAAAGGTTACATAACTTGTGGCATGAGGATGAAGGCCAGTTAGCAGGTTTTTGTTTCCAGTCATGTGGCTGGAGCAACCACTGTCAAAATACCAATCTTCTTTGGCTGAAACTCTAAAGGAAGTGTGAGCTATCAAACTTGTAACATTAGTCCTAGGAACCCATTGCTTTTTATTGATAGGTCTGTAATGTTTGGGTTTAGGTAGATAATGAGCAGGCTGAGGGTAACCATACAACTTATAGCAGAAGGGTTTTATGTGGCCAAACTTCCCACAGTAATGACATCTCCATTTTTGGTGTTTCCCTTTCTGCTCTTCCTTTATGATGTTGTGACATGTGATGTGACATTGCAGATTTATTATCAATATGGCTGCACTTAGGTTTGGATTTAGGTTTGCCATTTGTGTAACTGCAATCAGCCTTAGATTCATTGAACCCAATGCCAGATTTGTCTCCTGTTATTTGACCAGTCTGGAGAATCTTGTCTAAGATGTCAGATCCATTGTTAAGCATTCTTACATGCTTGGTCATCTCATCTAGTTTGGAATTCAAGAGTACAACTTCAGTCTTCAACTTGGAGATGGTTTCCACATGTTCTCCCTTTTCATTCTCCAACTGAGCCATCACTTTCTTCTGGCTTTCAACTTGTCTGCACACTTCTGCACTTTTGTGACACAACTCTCTGTAAACGTTTTACTCTCTCTCTCTCTCTCTCTCTCTCTCTCTCTCTCAATCTTTCACGAAGCTTTTGCTTAGAACGTGAAACATTCTTTTGATCTTACTGTTGTAATATTTGCTTATCCTAGAAGCACTCTAGATTACATTGTCTTTTTATCTATTGTTTTATTTCCTCAAGTGACTCTGCGCAGTCTGTATACTTGAGAGGACTAAGAGATCTTTCTCTTAGACGTTGGTTGTAAACTATCTTTTAAGATTAGTGGATTAAGTCCTTGTTGAAGGCGAAATCACCTTGGCCGGGTGGACTGGAGTAGCTTTGTGTTATAAGCGAACCAGTATAAATTCCTTGTGTGGTTTTTATTTGAAAAAGCGCCTATTTTCCAAAACAATTCAAACCCCCCTTTCTTGTTTTTCTCACCTTCAATTGGTATCAGAGCTTCGGCTCTGTTATTGATTTTCTAATCAAACACTTAACAGTGTAGAGAGATCCAGAACGAGAAAAACCATGGCCCACACAAATGAAAGAGACAGTTACAATGCTAAGCCTCCTGTCTTTGATGGAGAAAAATTCGACTACTGGAAAGATAGAATTGAGAGCTTCTTTCTAGGCTATGATGTTGATCTCTGGGACATTGTCACAGATGGATACAAACCTCCTGTCACAGAGGATGGAGTTGAAGTTCCCAGGAGTAAGATGTCAGATGATCAGAAGCGAGTTTTCAAAAATCATCACAAGGCCAGAACCATACTTCTCAATGCTATATCTTACAACGAGTATGAAAAGATCACCAACAGAGAAACAACCAAAGACATACTTGACTCTCTGAGGATGACTCATGAAGGAAACTCTCAGGTCAAAGAGACAAAGGCTCTGGCGCTTATCCAGAAATATGAAGCCTTCAAAATGGAGGATGACGAAGCCATAGAGGTAATGTTCTCTAGATTCCAAACTCTTATTGCAGGTCTCAAAGTTCTAGACAAATGGTACACAACTGCAGACCACGTCAAAAAGATAGTCAGAAGCTTGCCAAAGAAGTGGAGACCCATGGTCACTGCTCTGAAGCTGTCTAAGGATCTGAACAATATCAGTCTTGAAGAGCTTGTTAGTTCTCTCAGAAGCCATGAGATAGAACTAGAGGAAGACGAACCTCAGAAGAAGAACAAGTCTGTAGCATTAAAGTCCAGATCTGAAAGACGCAAATCTGAAAGAACCAAAGCATTCCAGGCCGAGACAGAAGATGCAGATGACTCTGAACAAGAAGATTCTGATGAGGAAGAAGAATTGTCCCTCCTGACCAGAAGAGTTAAACAACTCTGGAAAAAGAGGAACAACAACTTCAGAAGACCAAGACCCAGAGGGGATCGATCAGAATCAACCTCAAAAGGTAAAACTAACAAAGATATTACTTGTTATGAATGTAAAGAAACAGGTTACTACAGGAATGAATGCCCCAAGCTAAAGAAAGACAGTTCCAGAAAAGAAAGTTTTAAGAAAAATACCTTCAGGACAAAGAAAGGATTAATGGCTACCTGGGATGATAGCGAATCTGACTCATCAGAATCTGACTCTGATGAACAGGCCAATGTGGCATTCATGGCTACCACATCCAGGAACAGTTCAGATGAAGAATCTGAAGAGGTATTTTCTGAACTCTCTCGATCTGATCTAGAATCATGCTTGTCAGAAACTCTTAGCTTATATCAGAAATTAAAACAAAAGTTTAAAGCAATAAAAGGCTGTCTTGAAGCAAAATTTGAAGAATGTGGCAAACTTGAGATGACAATTCTAAAACGATAAGATGAAATCAGATCTTTAACATTACAAAGAGATGGAACAATTAAACATCGTTTAGAACTGGAAGAAGCGTTATCTCAAGCTCCACATACTTCAAATACGATAATTTATAAATACGAAGAAGCCTTTCAAGAATTTCTGAAAAATGGGATAGGAAGGAGTGTTATGGCATCCATGATTTATGGAGTCAGTCAAAACAATAAAAAGGGAATTGGGTATGATCCTAAGGAAGATAAAACTTCTACTAGTGACCAACACAAATCTCCTTTTTCATATCACTACACACACACACAAGAACAAAAATTTGAAAATGCTAGAAAACCCAAGGTTATAAGAAACTCTGGGAAAACTAATCAGAAAGGACCCAAGAGACTCTGGGTACCAAAAGATAAGATTGTTTATGTTGCAGATATCCTATGCAGCAAAGTTCAAACACCAGTCATGGTACCTGGACTCTGGATGCTCGCGACACATGACGGGAAGAAAGTCTATGTTCCAAAGCCTGGAACTTAAAGACGCTGGATTCGTAGGCTTCGGAGGAGATCAGAAAGGAAGGATCAGAGGCTCCGGAACTATTGGTAATGGTACTCTTCCCTCTATATCTGATGTCCTTTACGTAGAAGGATTAATGCATAATTTGTTATCCATAAGTCAATTAAGTGATAACGGTTATGATGTGATCTTTAATCAAAAAACATGTACAACCATAAATCAAAACAATGGTTCTGTCCTATTCACAGGCAAGAGGAAAAACAATATTTATAAAATTAATCTTTCTGATTTAAAAGAACAAAATGTAAAATGTCTGATGTCTGTTCACGAAGAGCAATGGGTATGGCATAGACGCTTGGGCCACATTAGCATGAGAAAACTATCTCAGCTAAATAAAGTCGAGTTAGTCAGAGGTCTACCTAAACTGAAGTTCTCTTCAGATGCTCTATGTGAAGCATGTCAGAAAGGAAAATTTTCAAAAACATCTTTCAAAAAGAAAACTATTGTTACTACCTCTAAGCCTCTGGAACTTCTTCACATTGATTTATTTGGTCCTGTGAAAACAGCATCAGTCAATGGAAAGAAGTACGGACTAGTTATTGTTGATGATTTCAGTCGCTGGACATGGGTGAAATTCCTCAAACACAAGAGTGAGTCTCACTCTGTATTCACTAGTTTCTGCTCCAAAGTGCAAAAAGAATTTGACTCTAAGATTATCAGAGTCAGAAGTGATCATGGTGGGGAATTCGAAAATAAATCCTTTGAGGAATTATTTGACTCTAATGGAATATCCCATGATTTCTCCTGTCCTAGAACTCCACAAAAAAATGGAGTTGTAGAGAGGAAGAATAGGACACTCCAAGAGATGGCCAGAACTATGATCAACGAAACTAATGTGGCAAAGCACTTTTGGGCCGAAGCCGTAAATACAGCGTGTTACATTCAGAATAGAATCTCCATAAGACCTATTCTGGAAAAGACTCCCTATGAACTGTGTAAAGGAAGAAAACCAAACATTTCATATTTTCATCCATTTGGATGTTCTTGCTTTATTTTAAACACTAAAGAACATCTGAACAAGTTTGATTCCAAAGCACAGAAAGGTATTATGTTAGGATACTCAGAACGCTCTAAAGGCTACAGAGTATACACTACAGAAACCAAAATTGTGGAAGAATCAATTCATGTCATATTTGACGATAAGCTTGACCCTGAAAAGTCAAAGCTAGTTGAAAATTTTGCAGATTTAGAAATCACTCTTGCAGGATCTGATAAAGCTCCAGAAGCAACTGCCACTCAGAACTCTGAGGAATTTAATTCCCCAGTAATCCCAAAGAAAGATAAAAGTCGTATCAACGTATCTGAAGAATTGATTCTGGGCAACAAGGACGAACCTGTCAGAACCAGATCTACCTTCAGGACCTCTGAAGAGACTCCTCTGGGACTAGTGTCTTTGATCGAGCCTACGTCTTGCGATGAAGCACTTCAAGATAACGACTAGGTTCAAGCCATGCAAGAAGAATTGGATCAATTCACAAAGAATGATGTCTGGGATCTTGTTCCCAAATCCAGAGGCACTCACGTTATCGGAACCAGATGGGTATTCAGAAACAAGCTGAATGAGAAAGGAGAAGTCGTCAGAAACAAAGCTTGACTGGTAGCTCAAGGTTACAGTCAACAAGAAGGTATTGACTACAATGAAACCTTTGCTCCAGTCGCAAGGTTAGAATCTATTCGTCTTCTTGTATCTTTTGCTATAAATCATTCTATTAAACTATATCAAATGGATGTCAAGAGCGCATTCCTTAATGGTTATATATCAGAAGAAGTGTATGTCAACCAACCTCCAGGTTTTGAAAATCCAAATTTTCCAGAATATGTTTTTAAACTTAAAAAATCTTTATATGGACTTAAACAAGCTCCCAGAGCTTGGTATGAACGTTTAAGTAATTTTCTTCTGGAACACAATTTTATCAGAGGGAAAGTTGACTCCACACTCTTCTGTAAGAACCTTAACAATGATCTCATGATAGGTCAGATATATGTTGATGATATTATTTTTGGTTCTGCTAACGCCTCTGTTTGTCAAGAATTTTCTGAGTTAATGCAGGCAGAATTTGAAATGAGCTTAATGCAAGAACTAAAGTTCTTTCTAGGAATTCAAATTAACCAAACTTCAGAAGTCACGTACGTTCATCAAAGCAAATATATAAAAGACGTTCTGAAGAAATTTGACATGGCTGAATGCAACTCTGCAAAGACTCCCATGCATCCAACATGCATTCTTGAAAAGGAAGAAGTCAGTAAAAAGGTTTGTCAGAAGCTCTATCGTGGTATGATAGGCTCCCTTCTCTATCTGACTGCTACTCGACCTGATATTCTCTTTAGTGTCTGTCTCTGTGCCAGATTCCAATCAGATCCTAGAGAAACTCACTTAACAGCAGTTAAGAGAATTTTCAAATATCTGAAAGGAACTCCTAACCTGGGCCTGATGTATGAGAAAACATCAGAGTATAGACTTTCGGGTTACTGTGATGCAGATTATGCAGGAGATAGATTGGAACGAAAAAGCACCTCTGGAAATTGTCAGCTCCTAGGAAACAATCTGATATCCTGGGCCAGCAAAAGACAGTCAACCATCGCTCTATCAACTGCAGAAGCAGAATACATCTCAGCATCACTGTGCACTACTCAGATGCTCTGGATGAAGAATCAGTTAGAAGATCTACAAATCTTCGAGAGTAACATTCCTATCTTTTGTGATAATATTGCTGCCATTTGTCTAAGTAAGAATCCCATTTTACACTCCAGAGCTAAGCACATTGAAATAAAACATCATTTTATCAGAGACTATGTTCAGAAAGGGATAGTAACATTGAAGTTCATTGATACAGATCATCAATGGGCAGATATCTTTACTAAGCCTTTAGCTGAAGATAGATTTCTTTTTATCCTAGAAAATATGAACATCCAAAATTGCCCTGAATAAATTGTGCCTCTGAAGATGTAAAATGAGACTCTGACATAAACAAATGAGCTTCTGCCTCTGACTCTGATACTTCTACCAAGTTAAGAAGATATCTGAGTTAGAAATCTCCAGGAACCAATCCCTTGGCATTCCTGAAGATCAGATACATCAAACCATGTGGAGCACGTAGCGTCTAACCTTGGAACTTCTAGACAGCTGTCCAGAAGAAATTCAAAGGGCAGACGTTTGAGATCTCCTCGAGCAGTGTGCATACTGTTGGGATTAGACATTCATTAATGAGCCATAATCATTTCTCCCTCTAAGCGTGCTATCTTGATTTTTGTGCTAACGCTGATTTGTGTGTCATTTTGCATGCGTTTTGAGTAGGGTATTTAAACACTTCTCTCACACTTCACACACACTTCACTCTCACTCACTTTCTCAAACCAGTTCTCTGAAGCATTTCTGCAAGCAGTTCATCTTCATCTCGTTCTTCATCAACAATGGATGCTCAACAACAATCAGTTTTCAACTATTCTCAACAAATGGAATCCAGCAACACAACCCAAAGCACAAGCATTCCCACTCCAACAGTTACAGGCGTAACTATTACACCAGTTTACAAGGAGCCTCATATAATTGATCGTGAAGCTCATATCAACCTTGCAACTCCTTTTGAGAAACTGGATGTTTTGTGTGAATCACTGGTAGATTTCAACAACATGAAGAGGAATGGAGTAAACCTAACTGAAGAACTCCGTCAACAAGGTTGGGAAAACTACTTTCAACGGCTCTATGGCCCTGTTTACCCAAACCTCATCAAAGAATTCTGGAGATTTGCTGACGCTGACGACAACTTCATAGTTTCCTTTGTATTGGGGGTCAAAATAGTGATTACTGAAAAATCAATTGCCTCATTGCTGAACATGGAGAAAGCTGGAGGAAGAAGGATATACGACATCAACCCTAGGTCAAAATACATTGCTCAGGAAATCAACCCCACCATCTTCAAACTCAACACAGAAGGCAATCCATCAAAGAACAAAGAACTTCATCAGAACCTCCGAGTATGGCTCAAGATCATTCTGGGTACCATTCATCATCGCCCAGCATCAAATTCATCAGACTACATCAATACAGATCAGAAATGTATTCTGTATTGCATTCACAAGGGTTTGAAGCTCTGCCTCCCAGCACTACTCTTCAAATATCTCAGAGACTCCGTACGGGAGACCAGAAACAACATGAAACCCAGAACCTACATCCCTCTGGGAAGACTTCTCTCTGACGTATTAATAGAAAATGGGCTCGTAGACCATCTGGAGAAGAACAAACTCATGGAAGATTTGGCAATAGATACTGGAAGGCCTCTGAACTCCAGAAATCTGAAGAGCATGGGAATTCTGAAGAAGATTCAAGTCAAACCTACGCTGGACACCTCTTGGGACGCTTTAAAAGATCAGAGGAAGATGCCACATGGTCTCGCAAGGTTCTACAAGAATGAACCCAGAGAGGCAATCCTCCACTATCTCCAACGTCTGAAGGATGAAGGAGTAGACATCTCAGACTTCAGACTAGACGATATGCTAGATTAAGAATCAGACTTCGTTAAGTTCAAAAGAGGTCCATCTGAAAAGAAAGCTTCAAGAGCAAAGAAAGCAAGGCTAGGAGAATCTTCTGAATCAAGACCTCCAGCGCCTCTGCAAGCATCCTCTGGTAAGTCTGCCCCTACTATTCCCTCTGAACCATTTTTGGCTTCCTCTACTCCTCTACCATCACCAATCTTCACCCCATCTGAAACCCCTCCTTCTACAACCAGAACCTCACAACCTTTACCAAAATTCAATCTTGCCCATACCTCTTTACCACCTTCAGAAGCTGAAGAATTAAATCAAACCACTTCCTCATCCACAACCCCAGAATCACCTCCCTACTTTACCATTTCCTCAGATACAGAACACTCTGACCCATCTTCTCCAACCCTAGCCCAACTTCAGGCTCAAAACTTTGCCTCTCAACAACCAACCCAACCTCCACCTGAAGTAACTTCACCCACAGAACAATCAACCATCACTCCTTCTGAAGTTCAACCCTCTGACCTTCATACCTCTGACATTATCCCTCCAAATCCTTCCGCTGAACCCGAAGCTGAAGCTGAATCTGAACCTGAAGCTCAAACACTAAACCTAAGCCCTCCAACCTCTCCTTCTCAAACATCTGAACCTGAACATTCCTTGCCTACCCTAGAGGAAGCCATTATGCTGTTCGCAGAGGCTTCAGTACAAAAGGTCAAGTCTCTGACCATAAACTCTGGCATCAGTGATGATCCTGACTCTGTAAGGACACACTGGAATAGAGTCATTGGCTGGATGACTTCTGAGGCTTTCAAACTGAAGCACATCTCTGAGCAAGTCAGAAACGACTTCATCAGAGATGCTGAGGCAAGACTACAGGAGAGACTTGCCAGAGAAGCTGAAGAAGAAGCCAGAAGGCAAGAAGAAGAAAGAGCTCGACAAGCAGAAATCATAAGGGCCAAGGAAGCTGAAGCCAAAGCACTTGCTGCTGCTGCTGCTGCTGAAGCTGAAGCACTAGCTGCCGTTGAAGCTGAAGCACAAGCTGCTGCTGAAGCACAAAATGCCTTGACTCAGGGGGAGTCCTCTTCTGTCATTCCTATGGTTCTCAAGACACTTGAAGAACTTCAGAAAGACCAGAAGGAACTCAGAGCCAGAATGGATAAACAGGACACCGTCAACGATAATATTCAGAACATGCTGGCTCAACTGCTTCAGAGAATGCCTCCTCCTCCCAACCCTTAGGCACTTAGGATCTTTTGTTTGTTGCCTTGTTTTCCTTGTTTCTGATGTTTGTTTTTCTTGTCCTTATCTCTGTTGTCTGTTATCTGGATATATAAAATGCTGTTTCTTGATTCTTTTTGTTTAAGTCTTTTTGATTCTGACAAAAAGGGAGAGAAATCAAATATAGCTCTGATGAAAAATTGTCTAATTCCTTAAGCACTCTGCAACATACTTTTCTTAAAAATAAATTTCTAACATTGGACTTAAGAAATTGCAGAAGGTATCGAAACTTCATTGCTTGGAAGCTCTGGTAAGAACTTCTGAACTCCCTAGCCCATCTCAGGGGGAGCTCACTTCTATCTGATCTGATTCTTTTAATGTTTCATCTGCTAATTGAGTTTGTTTTGTCATCATCAAAAAGGGGGAGATTGTAAGAACAAAAACTGTTCTACAACAGATTCCAAGATTTTGATGATAACAAAGGATGAAACCAAAAATGGAACTCTAACGAAAAGTTTCTAAGTGTGCAGGACTCTAAACAAAAAGAAAGGAATCTGATTGCGTCATCAGATACAGAATCATATCATATACAAATTACCAGAAGATCAGAAGCATCTGAAGTAGAAACACGCTCAAGAAGTTCTAACTCTGAGCAAAACCGCAGAATATCAGAAGCATCTGAAGAAGGAGTGCACTCTAGAAGTTCTGATTCTGAACAACGGTATATCATTCCAGAAGCTCTCAGCGTCATCTGAAGACATCATCAGAACTCTTAAAGATTCCCAGAGCCACGCAGACTCTGATATTGGACTTCCTTATAGAAAGAGTAACGACAACTTTAATCTCAAATGGAAAGAAACTATTATTGGAAAGAAGTTATTCAGGGAGACAAAGTTGTTTTGGCAAGAAACAACAGAAGTTATGGCATTAATTCCTATTCAAGTCAAATCATCTGCCATCAATTTCAACGGTCCTTTCACCACTATATAAAGGACAGCAAACAACATTGAGAGATACACCAACGCACATAAACGTTTTACTCTCTCTCTCTCTCTCTCAATCTTTCACGAAGCTTTTGGTTAGAACGTGAAACATTCTTTTGATCTTACTGTTGTAATATTTGCTTATCCTAGAAGCACTCTAGATTACATTGTCTTTTTATCTATTGTTTTATTTCCTCAAGTGACTCTGCGCAGTCTGTATACTTGAGAGGACTAAGAGATCTTTCTCTTAGACGTTGGTTGTAAACTATCTTTCAAGATTAGTGGATTAAGTCCTTGTTGAAGGCAAAATCACCTTGGCCGGGTGGATTGGAGTAGCTTTGTGTTATAAGCGAACCAGTATAAATTCCTTGTGTGGTTTTTATTTGAAAAAGCGCTTATTTTCCAAAACAATTCAAACCCCCCTTTCTTGTTTTTCTCACCTTCAAGCTCTTCAAAGGTTACTTCATCTTCACTTGACTCTTCATCAGAACCCCACCTTCCTGTCAAAGCAGTCACAAGACTTGCAACTTCTTCTGTTTCACTTTCATTAGACCAAGAGGCAGCAACACTCCTCTTTTGTTTCTTGAGGTAGGTCCCACATTCAGTTCTAATGTGACCATACCCATCACATTCATAGTACTGAACTCCTTTTCCTTTTTTGGGCTTTTTTTCTGACCTTGTTCTTCTTCCCATATTGTTGGATTTACTGATGTCAGATGCGATGTTCTTGACATTGGCCTTAGATCTTACATCCATCTTTTTCATAAGTCTGTTGAACTGTCTTCCCAACATTTCTACCTCATTTGCCAGATCTTCATCAATCTCTTGACCACCTTTCTCATCTTCCCCTTCAGTGTTTGACATAAAGGCTATGCTCTTGGCTTTCTTTTCAGATCCATTACATATTCCCATCTCAAATGTTTGGAGGGATCCAATTAGCTCATCAACTCTCATATTTGAGATGTCTTGAGATTCTTCTATGGCTATCACCTTCATAGTAAATCTCTTAGGGGGTAACCTGAGTATTTTCCTTACTAACTTTTCATCTGACATCTTCTCTCCCAGAGCTCCAGAGGCATTGGCAATTTCAGGGATATTCATGTGAAATTCATGAATATTTTCATCTTCTTTCATCCTTAAATTTTCAAAATTGGTAGTGAGCAGCTGCAATCTAGACATCTTCACCCTAGAGGTGCCTTCATGAGTGGTCTTGAGAATGTCCCAAGCATCTTTAGCCAACTCATAGTTGTTTACCAATCTAAAGATATTCTTGTCTACTCCATTGAATATTGCATTCAATGCTTTAGAATTTCCAAGGGCTAGATCATCCTCCTCCTTGGACCATTGTTCTTCAGGCTTCTTATCAGTTGTGGCTTCCCCTTCCTTAGTAATTACTGGATGTTCCCAGCCTGTTAACACAGCCTTCCAAGCCTTATTATCAAGAGATTTTAGAAAAGCTACCATTCGAGGTTTCCAATAGTCATAGTTAGATCCATCCAAAATTGGTGGCCTGTGAACAGATCCTCCATCTTTCTCCATTGTACCAGAAAGTATTATCCCTAGATCTCACCCAGAACCAGAGCAAGATGCCTACTCTGATACCAATTCAAATTCTGGTATCAGATATGAGATGTCGAAGGTAATGTCACGACACTAATATATGAGTAGAACAAACAAGATAAAGATAAAGAATAGTAATGCAAGAGACACAAGCAATTGTTAACCCAGTTCGGTGTAACTCACCTACGTCTGGGGGCTACCAAGCCAAGAAGGAAATCCACTAAATAGAATCAGTTCAAAGACTCTCAGTAAACTACACAAGTTACAGTCTTTTTCACCTAATCTCTACCAGTATGACTTCTACCTAAGAACTCTTAGATATGAGATCCCACTCACTCCCCCTCAATCACACCAGTGATATTAAACAAGAATTACTTATGAAAAGAAGACACTCTTCAAAGACACACACTTGATCTTACTTAGCAGCTTCAATCAAGTAGACACACACTCATGCTTAAAAGCTTAGAGTGACAAATTACAACTCACAAATCAGACCAATTGAATCATCTATGGATGAATTGAATGGCTTACAAGTCACACGACTACACAAGACACAAACCCTTATTCTCTCTCAATATTTCGCTATGTATTTCTTATGTATCAAATCAGGTTTTCCATGTCCCTTTTTATAGAAGCTTTCAGCTGGGCTTGGACATCATAAAACCCTAAAACTATTTTCCATTCAAATCTTCTCATGACAGCTGATTAGATCTCTTTGGAAAATAAGTAAACCTGGTTGTAACTAATGATTGAATGCGTTTGTAAATCAGATCTTCAATCATACATAGATTTCCATTAAAAGCGCAATCACATAACACATAACATTCACACTGAATGTTCTGTGTACAGATGTCATGACATCGGTTCTGACATCCTGGAACAATCCTGCATAATTCCATTTTAAATATCCAACAGGTACATAATATCAGATGTCATGACATCGTGTATGACATCCTGAAACAATCCTGCATAATTATGTTTTTAAACCACCAACAGGTACAAGATATCTTATGTTAAGACATCACATGCAACATCTTGTGACGTTGGTTGTAAACTATCTTTCAAGATTATTGGATTAAGTCCTTGTTGAAGGCGAAATCACCTTGGCCGGGTGGACTGGAGTAGCTTTGTGTTATAAGCGAACCAGTATAAATTCCTTGTGTGGTTTTTATTTGAAAAAGCGCTTATTTTCCAAAACAATTCAAACCCCCCTTTCTTGTTTTTCTCACCTTCAATTGGTATCAGAGCTTCGGCTCTGTTATTGATTTTCTAATCAAACACTTAACAGTGTAGAGAGATCCAGAACGAGAAAAACCATGGCCCACACAAATGAAAGAGACAGTTACAATGCTAAGCCTCCTGTCTTTGATGGAGAAAAATTCGACTACTGGAAAGATAGAATTGAGAGCTTCTTTCTAGGCTATGATGCTGATCTCTGGGACATTGTCACAGATGGATACAAACCTCCTGTCACAGAGGATGAAGTTGAAGTTCCCAGGAGTAAGATGTCAGATGATCAGAAGCGAGTTTTCAAAAATCATCACAAGGCCAGAACCATACTTCTCAATGCTATATCTTACAACGAGTATGAAAAGATCACCAACAGAGAAACAGCCAAAGACATACTTGACTCTCTGAGGATGACTCATGAAGGAAACTCTCAGGTCAAAGAGACAAAGGCTCTGGCGCTTATCCAGAAATATGAAGCCTTCAAAATGGAGGATGACGAAGCCATAGAGGTAATGTTCTCTAGATTCCAAACTCTTATTGCAGGTCTCAAAGTTCTAGACAAAGGGTACACAACTGCAGACCACGTCAAAAAGATAGTCAGAAGCTTGCCAAAGAAGTGGAGACCCATGGTCACTGCTCTGAAGCTGTCTAAGGATCTGAACAATATCAGTCTTGAAGAGCTTGTTAGTTCTCTCAGAAGCCATGAGATAGAACTAGAGGAAGACGAACCTCAGAAGAAGAACAAGTCTGTAGCATTAAAGTCCAGATCTGAAAGACGCAAATCTGAAAGAACCAAAGCATTCCAGGCCGAGACAGAAGATGCAGATGACTCTGAACAAGAAGATTCTGACGAGGAAGAAGAATTGTCCCTCCTGACCAGAAGAGTTAAACAACTCTGGAAAAAGAGGAACAACAACTTCAGAAGACCAAGACCCAGAGGGGATCGATCAGAATCAACCTCAAAAGGTAAAACTAACAAAGATATTACTTGTTATGAATGTAAAGAAACATGTCACTACAGGAATGAATGCCCCAAGCTAAAGAAAGACAGTTCCAGAAAAGAAAGTTTCAAGAAAAATACCTTCAGGACAAAGAAAGGATTAATGGCTACCTGGGATGATAGCGAATCTGACTCATCAGAATCTGACTCTGATGAACAGGCCAATGTGGCATTCATGGCTACCACATCCAGGAACAGTTCAGATGAAGAATCTGAAGAGGTATTGTCTGAACTCTCTCGATCTGATCTAGAATCATGCTTGTCAGAAACTCTTAGCTCATATCAGAAATTAAAACAAAAGTTTAAAGCAATAAAAGGCTGTCTTGAAGCAAAATTTGAAGAATGTGGCAAACTTGAGATGACAATTCTAAAACGAGAAGATGAAATCAGATCTTTAACATTACAAAGAGATGGAGCAATTAAACATCGTTTAGAACTGGAAGAAGCGTTATCTCAAGCTCCACAGACTTCAAATACGATAATTTATAAATACGAAGAAGCCTTTCAAGAATTTCTGAAAAATGGGATAGGAAGGAGTGTTATGGCATCCATGATTTATGGAGTCAGTCAAAACAATAAAAAGGGAATTGGGTATGATCCTAAGGAAGATAAAACTTCTACTAGTGACCAACACAAATCTCCTTTTTCATATCACTACACACACACACAAGAGCAAAAATTTGAAAATGCTAGAAATCCCAAGGTTATAAGAAACTCTGGGAAAACTAATCAGAAAGGACCCAAGAGACTCTGGGTACCAAAAGATAAGATTGTTTATGTTGCAGATATCCTATGCAGCAAAGTTCAAACACCAGTCATGGTACCTGGACTCTGGATGCTCGCGACACATGACGGGAAGAAAGTCTATGTTCCAAAGCCTGGAACTTAAAGACGCTGGATTTGTAGGCTTCGGAGGAGATCAGAAAGGAAGGATCAGAGGCTCCGGAACTATTGGTAATGGTACTCTTCCCTCTATATCTGATGTCCTTTACGTAGAAGGATTAATGCATAATTTGTTATCCATAAGTCAATTAAGTGATAACGGTTATGATGTGATCTTTAATCAAAAAACATGTAAAGCCATAAATCAAAACAATGGTTCTGTCCTATTCACAGGCAAGAGGAAAAACAATATTTATAAAATTAATCTTTCTGGTTTAAAAGAACAAAATGTAAAATGTCTGATGTCTGTTCACGAAGAGCAATGGGTATGGCATAGACGCTTGGGCCACATTAGCATGAGAAAACTATCTCAGCTAAATAAAGTCGAGTTAGTCAGAGGTCTACCTAAACTGAAGTTCTCTTCAGATGCTCTATGTGAAGCATGTCAGAAAGGAAAATTTTCAAAAACATCTTTCAAAAAGAAAACTATTGTTACTACCTCTAAGCCTCTGGAACTTCTTCACATTGATTTATTTGGTCCTGTGAAAACAGCATCAGTCAATGGAAAGAAGTACGGACTAGTTATTGTTGATGATTTCAGTCGCTGGACATGGGTGAAATTCCTCAAACACAAGAGTGAGTCTCACTCTGTATTCACTAGTTTCTGCTCCAAAGTGCAAAAAGAATTTGACTCTAAGATTATCAGAGTCAGAAGTGATCATGGTGGGGAATTCGAAAATAAATCCTTTGAGGAATTATTTGACTCTAATGGAATATCCCATAATTTCTCCTGCCCTAGAACTCCACAACAAAATGGAGTTGTAGAGAGGAAGAATAGGACACTCCAAGAGATGGCCAGAACTATGATCAACGAAACTAATGTGGCAAAGCACTTTTGGGCCGAAGCCGTAAATACAGCGTGTTACATTCAGAATAGAATCTCCATAAGACCTATTCTGGAAAAGACTCCCTATGAACTGTGTAAAGGAAGAAAACCAAACATTTCATATTTTCATCCATTTGGATGTTCTTGCTTTATTTTAAACACTAAAGAACATCTGAACAAGTTTGATTCCAAAGCACAGAAAGGTATTATGTTAGGATACTCAGAACGCTCTAAAGGCTACAGAGTATACAATACAGAAACCAAAATTGTGGAAGAATCAATTCATGTCAGATTTGACGATAAGCTTGACCCTGAAAAGTCAAAGCTAGTTGAAAATTTTGCAGATTTAGAAATCACTCTTGCAGGATCTGATAAAGCTCCAGAAGCAACTGCCACTCAGAACTCTGAGGAATTTAATTCCCCAGTAATCCCAAAGAAAGATAAAAGTCGTATCAACGTATCTGAAGAATTGATTCTGGGCAACAAGGACGAACTTGTCAGAACCAGATCTACCTTCAGGACCTCTGAAGAGACTCCTCTGGGACTAGTGTCTTTGATCGAGCCTACGTCCTGCGATGAAGCACTTCAAGATAACGACTGAGTTCAAGCCATGCAAGAAGAATTGGATCAATTCACAAAGAATGATGTCTGGGATCTTGTTCCCAAACCCAGAGGCACTTACGTTATCGGAACCAGATGGGTATTCAGAAACAAGCTGAATGAGAAAGGAGAAGTCGTCAGAAACAAAGCTCGACTGGTAGCTCAAGGTTACAGTCAACAAGAAGGTATTGACTACAATGAAACCTTTGCTCCAGTCGCAAGGTTAGAATCTATTCGTCTTCTTGTATCTTTTGCTATAAATCATTCTATTAAACTATATCAAATGGATGTCAAGAGCGCATTCCTTAATGGTTATATATCAGAAGAAGTGTATGTCAACCAACCTCCAGGTTTTGAAAATCCAAATTTTCCAGAACATGTTTTTAAACTTAAAAAATCTTTATATGGACTTAAACAAGCTCCCAGAGCTTGGTATGAACGTTTAAGTAATTTTCTTCTGGAACACAATTTTATCAGAGGGAAAGTTGACTCCACACTCTTCTGTAAGAACCTTAACAATGATCTCATGATATGTCAGATATATGTTGATGATATTATTTTTGGTTCTGCTAACGCCTCTGTTTGTCAAGAATTTTCTGAGTTAATGCAGGCAGAATTTGAAATGAGCTTAATGCAAGAACTAAAGTTCTTTCTAGGAATTCAAATTAACCAAACTTCAGAAGTCACGTACGTTCATCAAAGCAAATATATAAAAGACGTTCTGAAGAAATTTGACATGGCTGAATGCAACTCTGCAAAGACTCCCATGCATCCAACATGCATTCTTGAAAAGGAAGAAGTCAGTAAAAAGGTTTGTCAGAAGCTCTATCGTGGTATGATAGGATCCCTTCTCTATCTGACTGCTACTCGACCTGATATTCTCTTTAGTGTCTGTCTCTGTGCCAGATTCCAATCAGATCCTAGAGAAACTCACTTAACAGCAGTTAAGAGAATTTTCAAATATCTGAAAGGAACTCCTAACCTGGGCCTGATGTATGAGAAAACATCAGAGTATAGACTTTCGGGTTACTGTGATGCAGATTATGCAGGAGATAGATTGGAACGAAAAAGCACCTCTGGAAATTGTCAGCTCCTAGGAAACAATCTGATATCCTGGGCTAGCAAAAGACAGTCAACCATCGCTCTATCAACTGCAGAAGCAGAATACATCTCAGTATCACTGTGCACTACTCAGATGCTCTGGATGAAGAATCAGTTAGAAGATCTGCAAATCTTCGAGAGTAACATTCCTATCTTTTGTGATAATACTGCTGCCATTTGTCTAAGTAAGAATCCCATTTTACACTCCAGAGCTAAGCACATTGAAATAAAACATCATTTTATCAGAGACTATGTTCAGAAAGGGATAGTAACATTGAAGTTCATTGATACAGATCATCAATGGGCAGATATCTTTACTAAGCCTTTAGCTGAAGATAGATTTCTTTTTATCCTAGAAAATCTGAACATCCAAAATTGCCCTGAATAAATTGTGCCTCTGAAGATGTAAAATGAGACTCTGACATAAACAAATGAGCTTCTGCCTCTGACTCTGATACTTCTACCAAGTTAAGAAGATATCTGAGTTAGAAATCTCCAGGAACCAATCCCTTGGCATTCCTGAAGATCATATACATCAAACCACGTGGAGCACGTAGCGTCTAACCTTGGAACTTCTAGACAGCTGTCCAGAAGAAATTCAAAGGGCAGACGTTTGAGATCTCCTCGAGCAGTGTGCATACTGTTGAGATTAGACATTCATTAATGAGCCATAATCATTTCTCCCTCTAAGCGTGCTATTTTGATTTTTGTGCTAACGCTGATTTGTGTGTCGTTTTGCATGCGTTTTGGGTAGGGTATTTAAACACTTCTCTCACACTTCACACACACTTCACTCTCACTCACTTTCTCAAACCAGTTCTCTGAAGCATTTCTGCAAGCAGTTCATCTTCATCTCGTTCTTCATCAACAATGGATGCTCAACAACAATCAGTTTTCAACTATTCTCAACAAATGGAATCCAGCAACACAACCCAAAGCACAAGCATTCCCACTCCAACAGTTATAGGCGTAACTATTACACCAGTTTACAAGGAGCCTCATATACTTGATCGTGAAGCTCATATCAACCTTGCAACTCCTTTTGAGAAACTGGATGTTTTGTGTGAATCACTGGTAGATTTCAACAACATGAAGAGGAATGGAGTAGACCTAACTGAAGAACTCCGTCAACAAGGTTGGGAAAACTACTTTCAACGGCTCTATGGCCCTGTTTACCCAAACCTCATCAAAGAATTCTGGAGATTTGCTGACGCTGACGACAACTTCATAGTTTCCTTTGTATTGGGGGTCAAAATAGTGATTACTGAAAAATCAATTGCCTCATTGCTGAACATGGAGAAAGCTGGAGGAAGAAGGATATACGACATCAACCCTAGGTCAAAATACATTGCTCAGGAAATCAACCCCACCATCTTCAAACTCAACACAGAAGGCAATCCATCAAAGAACAAAGAACTTCATCAGAACCTCCGAGTATGGCTCAAGATCATTCTGGGTACCATTCATCATCGCCCATCATCAAATTCATCAGACTACATCAATACAGATCAGAAATGTATTCTGTATTGCATTCACAAGGGTTTGAAGCTCTGCCTCCCAACACTACTCTTCAAATATCTCAGAGACTCCGTACGGGAGACCAGAAACAACATGAAACCCAGAACCTACATCCCTCTGGGAAGACTTCTCTCTGACGTATTAATAGAAAATGGGCTCGTAGACCATCTGGAGAAGAACAAACTCATGGAAGATTTGGCAATAGATACTGGAAGGCCTCTGAACTCCAGAAATCTGAAGAGCATGGGAATTCTGAAGAAGATTCAAGTCAAACCTACGTTGGACACCTCTTGGGACGCTTTAAAAGATCAGAGGAAGATGCCACATGGTCTCGCAAGGTTCTACAAGAATGAACCCAGAGAGGCAATCCTCCACTATCTCCAACGTCTGAAGGATGAAGGAGTAGACATCTCAGACTTCAGACTAGACGATATGCTAGATTCAAAATCAGACTTCGTTAAGTTCAAAAGAGGTCCATCTGAAAAGAAAGCTTCAAGAGCAAAGAAAGCAAGGCTAGGAGAATCTTCTGAATCAAGACCTCCAGCGCCTCTGCAAGCATCCTCTGGTAAGTCTGCCCCTACTATTCCCTCTGAACCATTTTTGGCTTCCTCTACTCCTCTACCATCACCAATCTTCACCCCATCTGAAACCCCTCCTTCTACAACCAGAACCTCACAACCTTTACCAAAATTCAATCTTGCCCATACCTCTTTACCACCTTCAGAAGCTGAAGAATTAAATCAAACCACTTCCTCATCCACAGCCCCAGAATCACCTCCCTACTTTACCATTTCCTCAGATACAGAACACTCTGACCCATCTTCTCCAACCCTAGCCCAACTTCAGGCTCAAAACTTTGCCTCTCAACAACCAACCCAACCTCCACCTGAAGTAACTTCACCCACAGAACAATTAACCATCACTCCTTCTGAAGTTCAACCCTCTGACCTTCATACCTCTGACACTATCCCTCCAAATCCTTCTGCTGAACCCGAAGCTGAAGCTGAATCTGAACCTGAACCTCAAACACTAAACCTAAGCCCTCCAACCTCTCCTTCTCAAACATCTGAACCTGAACATTCCTTGCCTACCCTAGAGGAAGCCATTATGCTGTTCGCAGAGGCTTCAGTATAAAAGGTCAAGTCTCTGACCATAAACTCTGGCATCAGTGATGATCCTGACTCTGTAAGGACACACTGGAACAGAGTCATTGGCTGGATGACTTCTAAGGCTTTCAAACTGAAGCACATCTCTGAGCAAGTCAGAAACGACTTCATCAGAGATGCTGAGGCAAGACTACAGGAGAGACTTGCCAGAGAAGCTGAAGAAGAAGCCAGAAGGCAAGAAGAAGAAAGAGCTCGACAAGCAGAAATCCTAAGGGCCAAGGAAGTTGAAGCCAAAGCACTTGTTGCTGCTGCTACTGCTGCTGCTACTGAAGCTGAAGCACTAGCTGCCGCTGAAGCTGAAGCACAAGCTGCTGCTGAAGCACAAAATGCCTTGACTCAGGGGGAGTCCTCTTCTGTCATTCCTATGGTTCTCAAGACACTTGAAGAACTTCAGAAAGACCAGAAGGAACTCAGAGCCAGAATGGATAAACAGGACACCGTCAACGATAATATTCAGAACATGCTGGCTCAACTGCTTCAGAGAATGCCTCCTCCTCCCAACCCTTAGGCACTTAGGATCTTTTGTTTGTTGCCTTGTTTTCCTTGTTTCTGATGTTTGTTTTTCTTGTCCTTATCTCTGTTGTCTGTTATCTGGATATATAAAATGTTGTTTCTTGATTCTTTTTGTTTAAGTCTTTTTGATTCTGACAAAAAGGGGGAGAAATCAAATATAGCTCTGATGAAAAATTGTCTAATTCCTTAAGCACTCTACAACATACTTTTCTTAAAAATAAATTTCTAACATTGGACTTAAGAAATTGCAGAAGGTATCGAAACTTCATTGCTTGGAAGCTCTGGTAAGAACTTCTGAACTCCCTAGCCCATCTCAGGGGGAGCTCACTTCTATCTGATCTGATTCTTTTAATGTTTCATCTGCTAATTAAGTTTGTTTTGTCATCATCAAAAAGGGGGAGATTGTAAGAACAAAAACTGTTCTACAACAGATTCCAAGATTTTGATGATAACAAAGGATGAAACCAAAAATGGAACTCTAACGAAAAGTTTCTAAGTGTGCAGGACTCTAAACAAAAAGAAAGGAATCTGATTGCGTCATCAGATACAGAATCATATCAGATACAAATTACCAGAAGATCAGAAGCATCTGAAGTAGAAACACGCTCAAGAAGTTCTAACTCTGAGCAAAACCGCAGAATATCAGAAGCATCTGAAGAAGGAGTGCACTCTAGAAGTTCTGATTCTGAACAACGGTATATCATTCTAGAAGCTCTCAGCATCATCTGAAGACATCATCAGAACTCTTAAAGATTCCCAGAGCCACGCAGACTCTGATATTGGACTTCCTTATAGAAAGAGTAACGACAACTTCAATCTCAAATGGAAAGAAACTATTATTGGAAAGAAGTTATTCAGGGAGACAAAGTTGTTTTGGCAAGAAACAACAGAAGTTATGGCATTAATTCCTATTCAAGTCAAATCATCTGCCATCAATTTCAACGGTCCTTTCACCCCTATATAAAGGACAGCAAACAGCATTGAGAGATACACCAACGCACATAAACGTTTTACTCTCTCTCTCTCTCTCTCTCTCAATCTTTCACGAAGCTTTTGCTTAGAACGTGAAACATTCTTTTGATCTTACTGTTGTAATATTTGCTTATCCTAGAAGCACTCTAGATTACATTGTCTTTTTATCTATTGTTTTATTTCCTCAAGTGACTCTGCGCAGTCTATATACTTGAGAGGACTAAGAGATCTTTCTCTTAGACGTTGGTTGTAAACTATCTTTCAAGATTAGTGGATTAAGTCCTTGTTGAAGGCGAAATCACCTTGCCCGGGTGGACTGGAGTAGCTTTGTGTTATAAGCGAACCAGTATAAATTCCTTGTGTGGTTTTTATTTGAAAAAGCGCTTATTTTCCAAAACAATTCAAACCCCCCTTTCTTGTTTTTCTCACCTTCAAGCTCTTCAAAGGTTACTTCATCTTCACTTCACTCTTCATCAGAACCCCACCTTCCTGTCAAAGCAGTCACAAGATTTGCAACTTCTTCTGTTTCACTTTCATCAGACCAAGAGGCAACAAGACTCCTCTTTTGTTTCTTGAGGTAGGTCCCACATTCAGTTCTAATGTGACCATACCCATCACATTCATAGTACTGAACTCCTTTTCCTTCTTTGGGTTTTTTTTTCTGACCTTGTTCTTCTTCCCATATTGTTGGATTTACTGATGTCAGATGCGATGTTCTTGACATTGGCCTTAGATCTTACATCCATCTTTTTCATAAGTCTGTTGAACTGTCTTCCCAACATTTCTACCTCATTTGCCAGATCTTCATCAATCTCTTGACCACCTTCCTCATCTTCCCCTTCAGTGTTTTACATAAAGGCTATGCTCTTGGCTTTCTTTTCAGATCCATTATATATTCCCATCTCAAATGTTTGGAGGGATCCAATTAGCTCATCAACTCTCATATTTGAGATGTCTTGAGATTCTTCTATGGCTGTCACCTTCATAGTAAATCTCTTAGGGGGTGACCTGAGTATTTTCCTTACTAACTTTTCATCTGACATCTTCTCTCCCAGAGCTCCAGAGGCATTGGCAATTTCAGGGATATTCATGTGAAATTCATGAATATTTTCATCTTCTTTCATCCTTAAATTTTCAAAATTGGTAGTGAGCAGCTGCAATCTAGACATCTTCACCCTAGAGGTGCCTTCATGAGTGGTCTTGAGAATGTCCCAAGCATCTTTAGCCAACTCATAGTTGTTTACCAATCTAAAGATATTCTTGTCTACTCCATTGAATATTGCATTCAATGCTTTAGAATTTCCAAGGGCTAGATCCTCCTCCTCCTTGGACCATTGTTCTTCAGGCTTCTTATCAGTTGTGGCTTCCCCTTCCTTAGTAATTATTGGATGTTCCCAGCCTGTTAACACAGCCTTCCAAGCCTTATTATCAAGAGATTTTAGAAAAGCTACCATTCGAGGTTTCCAATAGTCATAGTTAGATCCATCCAAAATTGGTGACCTGTGAACAGATCCTCCATCTTTCTCCATTGTACCAGAAAGTATGATACCTAGATCTCACCCAGAACTAGAGCAAGATGCCTACTCTGATACCAATTCAAATTCTGGTATCAGATATGAGATGTCGAAGGTAATGTCACGACACTAATATCTGAGTAGAACAAACAAGATAAAGATAAAGAATAGTAATGCAAGAGACACAAGCAATTGTTAACCCAGTTCGGTGCAACTCACCTACGTCTGGGGGCTACCAAGCCAAGAAGGAAATCCACTAAATAGAATCAGTTCAAAGACTCTCAGTAAACTACACAAGTTACAGTCTTTTTCACCTAATCTGTACCCGTATGACTTCTACCTAAGAACTCTTAGATATGAGATCCCACTCACTCCCCCTCAATCACACCAGTGATATTAAACAAGAATTACTTATGAAAAGAAGACACTCTTCAAAGACACACACTTGATCTTACTTAGCAGCTTCAATCAAGTAGACACACACTCATGCTTAAAAGCTTAGAGTGACAAATTACAACTCACAAATCAGACCAATTGAATCATCTATGGATGAATTGAATGGCTTACAAGTCACACGACTACACAAGACACAAACCCTTATTCTCTCTCAATATTTCGCTATGTATTTCTTATGTATCAAATCAGGTTTTCCATGTCCCTTTTTATAGAAGCTTTCAGCTGGGCTTGGACATCATAAAACCCTAAAACTATTTTCCATTCAAATCTTCTCATGACAGCTGATTAGATCTCTTTGGAAAATAAGTAAATCTGGTTGTAACTAATGATTGAATGCGTTTGTAAATCAGATCTTCAATCATACATAGATTTCCATTAAAAGCGCAATCACATAACACATAACATTCACACTGAATGTTCTGTGTACAGATGTCATGACATCGGTTCTGACATCCTGGAACAATCCTGCATAATTCCATTTTAAATATCCAACAGGTACATAATATCAGATGTCATGACATCGTGTATGACATCCTGAAACAATCCTGCATAATTATGTTTTTAAACCACCAACAGGTACAAGATATCTTATGTTAAGACATCACATGCAACATCTTGTGAACACTGTTTATTTTACCAAAATTGCTGCCAACACTTAGAACCAACAAGAGGAAAAAAAAACAACAGTCACAAGACTCTCCTTGGAGATTAAGAAATAAACCAATTCCAAGTACCAAAAATATCAACCAGCCTTTAGGAAACAATGCCATGGCTACGCAACAACCAAATAAACGTGTGTTAGGGATCTGAAAACCAAATAAAGGTTTCACCGGAGATCTGGGATTCAATCACAATATTAATGCAAACCGAGGATGAAAATCCACGAAGGTCTCAAATGGAGAAAAATGATGAACTACAAGGAGAACAACATATCAGCTCTGCTGGGGATAAACGATGATCTGTTTAGGGAGCAAACGTCTCCAAACAATGCTTTGGGAAGGCAACAATGCTTGACATGTCAAGACTTACCGTTCTTAGATTGTTGTTGACATTCCCTTTCAAATTCAATGTTCTTAAAAGGAATGCCTTATTATTTCAGAAAAATGGTTATTCATTGATTTATTTCTTTCAAATTATCATCATAAAAATTCAATTTTATTAAACAGAAACAAATAAGAATAACAATCAATTGGATAAAGGCTCAACTTTATTTAATAGAATGGTAGTCCGTAAATGGCAGGACTCCATGGATCTTTACAAAGTTTGAAAACGGTAATATACATGGAAAAAGGGCTACATTGAATACAATGAACACCACTCTCCCTACCGACTTTGAAATCCACTATGCTTTTACCCTTGGTTGAGAATGATGAATTAAAACTAACTGACTGTCAATGTTGCTTCAACGATCAGGTCTAGCCGAATGCAATTACTTGCCATAATCCCTAGTTTTTGCCTAGATTTCCCTAAGGTGGGGTACTCAATCTACCAGGATGATTTTTCTATTTCATGTCTCTAATTTTTTCCTGGACTGCCCTTTCGACTTTTCAATCCACTGAGACGCTCATTTTTGCCTAAGCCGCCCTTTCGGGTTTTCAACTTAGCGAGTTGTTCTTTTCTGTTTTAGGCGAAATATTTCTTGACTGCATCGGAATTCACAAGATGAGTGAACTCTTCACCATCCATAGTTGTAAGAATCAATGCACCGCCTGAGAAGGCTCTCTTGATAACATATGGGCCTTCATAGTTATGAGTCCACTTGCCCCTAGAATCAGGTTTGGAAGATAAGTTCTTCTTGAGCACGAGGTCACCTTCTCGGAACATACGAGGTTTAACCTTCTTATTAAAAGCTTTCTTCTTTCTCTGCTGATATAACTTACCATGGAACATGGCAGTCAATCTCTTCTCTTCAATCAAACTGAGCTGGTCAAACCTAGTCTGACACTATTCAACTTTAGTCAACTTGGCTTACATCAACACACACATTCATGGGATCTAAACCTTCACGGGGAACACATAGTTGTAAGAATCAATGCACCTCCTGAGAAGGCTATCTTGACAACATACATGCCTTCATAATTAAGAGTCCACTTGCCCCTAGAATCAGGTTTAAAATATAAGATCTTCTTGAGCACGAGGTCACCTTTTCAGTCCACCGAGACACTCATTTTTGCCTAAGCCACCCTTTCGGGTTTTCAACTTAGCTAGCTGTTCTTTTCTTTTTTAGGCGAAGTATTTCTTGACTGCATCGGTATTCATAAGACGAGTGAACTCTTCACCATCTATAGTTGTAAGAATCAATGCACCAATTGAGAATGCTCTCTTGACAACATATAGGCCTTCATAATTAGAAGTCCACTTTCCCCCAGAATCAGGTTTGAAAGATAATATATTCTTGAGCACGAGGTTAGCTTCTTGGAACACACGAGGTTTGACCTTCTTATCAAAAGCTTTCTTCATTCTCTGTTGATAACTGACCATGACACATGGCAGTCAATCTCTTCTCTTCAATCAAATTAGAGCTGGTTAAACCTGGTCTAACACTATTCAGCTTCAGTTAACTTGGCTTCCATCAACACACGCATTGATGGGATCTAAACCTCCACGGAGAGCACATAGTTATAAGAATCAATGCACCTCCTGAGAAGACTCTCTTGGCAACATATGGGCCTTCATAATTAGGAGTCCCCATTGCCCCTAGAATCAGGTTTGAAAGATAAGATCTTCTTGAGCACGAGGTCACCTTCTTGGAACATACAATGTTTGACCTTCTTATCAAAAGCTTTCTTCATTTTCTGTTGATATAATTGACCATGACACATGGTAGTCAATCTCTTCTCTTCAATCAAATTGTGCTGGTCAAACCTAGTCTGACACCATTCAACTTTATTCAACTTGGCTTCCATCAACATACACATTGATGGGATCTCAACCTCCACGAGGAGCATAACTTCCATGCCATAAACAAGAGAGAAAGGGGTTGCCCTTGTCGAAGTGCGGATGGATGTACGATACCCATGCAAAGAGAATGGGAGCATTTCATGCCAGTCTTTGTACGTCATAACCATCTTCTGGATACTCTTCTTAATATTCTTATTCGCAGCTTCAACAACCCCATTCATCTTGGGTTTGTAGGAAGAAGAATTATGATATGCTATTTTAAAGTCTTTTCAGAGCTCTTCCATCATATTGTTATTCAAGTTCGATCCATTATTAGTAATGATCTTACTTAGTACACCATATCGGTATCTGATCTAATTTTTGATAAACCTCACAACGACTTGCTTGGTTACATTAGCATACGAGGGCAATAGCCACTTCGTGAAGTAGTCAATAGCCACTAAAATGAAACGATGTCCATTTGAAGCCTTAGGCTCTATCATGTCAATCATATCAATTCCCTACATGGAGAAGGGCCATGGAGAGGAAATGATATTCAAAAGTGTCGGAGGAACATGAATCTTATCCGCATAAATTTGACACTTGAGGCATTTCTTCACATATTTGCAACAGTCAGATTCCATTGTCTGCTAATAGTAACCTGCTCTCAATATCTTATTTGCCATAGCATGTCCATTGGAATGAGTACCAAAGGAACCTTCATGGACTTCTGTCATCAATAAGTCTGCTTTGTGTCTATCCATGCATCTGAGCAAAACCATATCGAAATTTCTCTTGTAGAGCACATCACCATTCAGGTAGAAGTTGCCAGCCAGTCTTCTCAAAGTCTTCTTGTCTTTCAAAGATGCCCCAAGCGGGTAAATCTGACTTTGGAGGAAATATTTAATATCATGGTACCAAGGCTTGTCGTCTTTGATCTCTTCAATAGAAAATACATGAGCTGGCCTATCAAGGCGTATCACAGTCAGCTTAGGAACTTCATTCCAAAAATTCACCACGATCATGGAAGCTAACGTTGCAAGAGCATCTTCCATCCGGTTTTCATCTCGAGGGATATGATGAAACTCAACTTTTATAGAGAAAGTTGATATCCTCCTCGCATAATATTTATATGGTATCAAACCGGGTTATTTCATATCCCATTCACCTTTGATCTTGTTAATAACCAAAGCTAATCTCCATAGACGCCGGGATATTTGATTCTAAGATCTATGGCTTCTTCGAGTCCCATAATGCAGGCTTCATACTTATCCATATTATTCGTATATTTTAAGGTCAATCTAGCTGTAAACGGGAAATGAGTGCCTTAGGGAGTAATAATCACTGCCCCAATGTCATTACCATATGAATTAACAACTCCATCAAATACCATACCCCCACGGGAACTAGGCTCTGGCCCTTCTTCAAGCAATGGTTTATCACAATCTTTCATTTTCAAATACAATATTTCTTCATCAGGGAAATCAAACTGCGTTAATTGATAATCATCAATAGGTTGGTGAGCCAAATGGTCAGCCAAGACACTACCTTTAATCGCTTTCTGAGCTTGATATTCAATATCACACTCAGATAACATCATCTACCAATGGGTAATCCTCCCAGTTAAAGTAGGCTTTTCAAATATGTACTTGATTGAATCCATATTAGATATCAACCAAGTAGTATGATTCAACATATACTGGTTCAAACGCTTAGTAGCCTAAGCCAAAGCATAACATGTCTTCTCAAGCATAGAATATCAAGACTCACAATCGGTGAACCTCTTACTGAGATAGTAAATAACATATTCTTTCTTACTAGATTCATCTTACTGACCAAGAACATATCCCATACTTTCTTCAAGCACAATCAAATACATGATCAAAGGTCTTCCTTCAACAGACGGAGACAAAATTGGAGGCTGAAGCAGATATTTTTTAATCTTGTCAAAAGCTTTATGGCATTCCTCGGTCCAGTTATAAGACTGATCTTTCCGAAGGAGCTTGAATATAGGCACACATATGGCAGTCATATGCGATATAAATCTTGAAATATAGTTCAAGCGGTTGAGAAAACCTTTGACTTGCTTCTCAGTTTTGGGCGCAGACATTTCTTGTATTGCTTTGACCTTGGTAGGATCAACTTCAATACCTTTCTCATTGACAATAAAGCCCAACAACTTACCAGAGCAGACACCAAGTGTACACTTATTGGGATTCAAGTGAAGTTTGTACTTCCTTAAACGCTAGAATAACTTTAATAGGTGCTCAACATGCTCATCTTTAGACCTTGATTTGGCAATCATATCATCAACATAGACCTCAATCTCTTTATGCATCATATCATGGAAAAGAGTGGTCATGGCTCTTTGGTATGTTGCACCAGCATTCTTTAAACCGAAAGGCATCACCTGATAACAGAATGTTCCCCAAGGCGTAATGAAGTGCAAACAAATATTATGCAGATATTTGGAAGAATTATTGTTTATTTATGTTTTTTGTGATTACCATTTTCAGAAAAAAAGTAAAAAGTAAAAACAACATAAATGTGGATGAATAAAATTGCATTTTATTGATGATAATTGAAAATGCCTGACAATGTTTTCACTTCACTCTTAGGCACATAAGTATTTTTCTATAAATAATAAGGCATATTACTTTGAACGATGAATTATAATAGGAACATCAACTGCAACCCAATTGTTGCAAATCTGTCTATGCGTTACAAAGTTGACACTATCTTCTTCTTCATCTTCATCTTCATGAATGACCGCAACTGAGTGTTCTTCTTCTTTGTGGATGAACCCTCCATTACGAAAAATCTGTTGCATAACCACAACTTATTTCTTGGACGACCCTTGCTCAAATCCAAAACTTGCCCGATTCTTATTCTCAACAACTTTCAATCATGGCCCCACTTGTCTGTGTCACCAGCCTGAACAATCTCTCATAAATCTTTTGAAGACTTGGATGCCCTGGTCTTCTGAATCTCATTAGCCACATACAAAGCTTGGAATGGAGTTCCAACAGCTTCCTCGACTTCAACATACGTGAAAAATGATAAATGGCTCACTAATAGAGCTTTCTCATCTCCAATGATAACAAGCTTTCCATTCTTGACATATTTGAGCTTTTGATGCAGAGTTGACGTGACAACACCTGCCTCATGAATCCATGGCCTTCCCAATAAACAGCTACATGCCAGGTGGATATCCATTACTTGGAAAGTAATTTGGAAATCACTCAGGCCAATCTTGATTGGAAGGTCAACTTCTCCAATGATATTTTTACGATAACCATCAAATGCCTTAACAATCACACCACTATATCTCATGGGTGCTCCTTGATAAGATAGCCTAGCCAAAGTAGACTTGGGTAAAACGTTCAAAGATGAATCAGTGTCTACCAAGACGTTGGACAAGGCGTCCTCTTTGTAATTCATAGATATATGGAGAGACAAATTATGATTCCTACCTTCCTCTGGAAGCTCCTTTAAGACCCTAATTTTGACCCTAAGATCCTTTATGCCATCTCATCATTTGCATTGGCTTTGGGATCACATCTTGACATCCTTCCGACCTCTCATTCATTGGGTTTATATTGGGAGAGATCACCAAGCACATTTGTGGTTGTATCATACTTTATTATTATTTTTGTTTCTTTGTTTACTAACCAAAAAACCAAAAATATATCTAATGTAGCTTCATTTCTTTTGTAGGTAGTGTGTGCATTCACCCGCGCCTCATAAAGCTCACATCTAAGGTTTGAGACCTTCAGTGCAAATTATCAAGTGATCAAAGGTCCACATTGGTTATAAACATCATATATGGATCCCCATGTTCTTTATTTGTCATTTTGATCAAGAATTCATCAAGAGTTTGAAGCTTGTTTGTCAAGGAAGCCCTAATTCATCTGGGTATCTTGTGTGCTTCCCTCAACAAGTTTCTTCAACCAATTAGTCAAATACATAAAGGGATACTCCTTTGTACTTCATCATAAACATATATGATCCTTAGTGATCCTCAAAGACCAAAATAACTTCAAGTTTGCAAGTTGGTTCGAGGAGGTTGACCAGAGAAGTCAACTAGTCAAATCTAGGGTTCCCTACACCATATCTCCTATAATTTTTGTCATATGAAAATTATTCCAAGAGAAAAGCTACTCTTTATGATATTACAAACAACCTTCATGTTGGCATCAAGAGCTCATTTTGCTTGGAAAGTCATTTTTTATGGTGAAAGATTATAGGTCATTTTGTCTATGCCCTAGATAGAAGGTCAACTTCCAAGAACCATAACTTGCTCAATTTTTGTGATATGAAGATCATCTAAGTTTCATGATCAATTTCAATATGTCTTCTACAACTTATCTTCTTTGAATAAGGTCAAATTTCATTTGCAAGGGCATGTACCAAGAGGAAACATTATAGGTCATTTTGGACCATCACCATTGAACAAGCAACTTTCCTCAACTTCTAAAATCCACAACTCCCTCACGCTAGATCCAAATGGTGTCAAATTTGTGACAAAATTTAATAGGATTAAAAGAGATACAACTTTTAATAAGGAATCAAAGTCATTTGAAGCTCATAGAAAAAGTTATTCAAAGTGGAAAAACTGGTCATTTGACTTTTAACAGAAAATTTTCATCTATGTTTGATTCCTCAAACTTCCACACCAAAATTCATCATGATCCAAGCTCCAAATGGAAAAAGTTTCAACAGAAAAGTTGTTCCCCTTCATTCTAGATTTCCAAAGAGTCCAAGATCATGGTAGTTGGATTAAATATGAGGGGCTTGCGCATGGTTCCTTTGCATGGCCTCATTTGGCATCTTTTGAATTCAATTTTCACACAACTTTGCGTGGCTTCATAAAGTGATCTCAGCATCAAATGTACATGAATTTGGACCTTTTGCAATAATCATTTGGGTCTTAATGCATGCCCATGCAACCATGCACATGAGTTGCTATTTTTGGATTCAATTTGAATTGGTGCGAATATCACTTTGCCTTGCCTATATAATGAACTCATTGGCCTCAGAATTGGGGGAGAACCTTGCCCAAGCTTTGATCATCAATCCTAAACCTCCATTGATAGAATACCTTAAAGGTTTCAATTGAAATCGAATTTTAGTTCTCTTTCTGTTTTTGAACTAAAACTCCAAGGATTCAAAACCTTTTGTGTCCCAATCATCTCCTACAAGCAAGGGGAAGCAAGGCCAACATCATTTGCATTGAGATCCAGCTCAGAACTCACCCCCCGAAGGTGAATTTTCAGAAACTTCAAGCCTTTGATTTTCTCTTTAAAACCATGTGTAGATCTTTCATTTTTGTGAAGCTTTTGGTTGGACCAGTCCGGTGAAGGTCACCGGAGAAGATGACCAGAGCTAGGGCTCCGGTGATGCGCTGAAGTGATCCAGACCATCTGATCTGATTCATGGCTTCTAATCTTGGCCCTTGGTTCTAATTACCCTCCATATTGCGCATTGATTTTGGTCCATCATGGAATGTATGCGCATGGCCATCAAATATGTCACCTCAATTAATGAGGGAGATTTGATGGCCCTCAGTTTTTCTAATTTAATTAATTTTCATCTTAATTTTTTAAATACCCCTTTCTTATTAAATTCATAATAATTTCAATTTTAATCCAAAAAATATGAGACTTTCACCAAAATCTTTAAATAATTTCCTCTTTAATATTTGAAATAAAATCATTTTTTGGATTAGATTTGATATTTTTGTGAATTTAAGCTTTTTTACTTGTTTTTAATTAATTTTAAATACTTCTGACTTTACAAAATTTCCCAAATTTTTTGTCTAAGATCCTTTGACCTTGTATGACCTAGGATAAATCCCTTGGCCATTTATTTGGTGATTTGAAGAGATTTGAGGTTTTTCCCATTTTCAAATGCATTTTTATTCATTTTAAATTGATTTTTAATTGATTAATTGTTTAAAAATTATGTTGAGATATTTGGTTGACCTTGTGTTGTTTCATATTCTGTTTGGCCTTGATCATGGTTGATTTGAACTTCCATTTGAACAATACTATTGGATTTAGGGGGTTGATGAAGTGTAAACTTCATCCCTCAAAATCAGTGGATAATATTGTTCAGATGAAATTCCTCCCTTGATCAATTTGGGATTTCCTTTTCTACTTCACTTCATATATTCATCTTCATCTCCTTCTTCCCCAATCCATCATTGACCCATGAATTCTCAGATAATCAAAGGCTAGTTGATTCATCAATGACCTTGTGTCAGATAAATCAACATGAGCTTGATTGAGATAGATCCATCCCATTTTATTTTGTGTGTGTGGTATGCTTTAGAAGTTTGGTTCTTTATACCATGTCTCTAGCATGCATTAACACCAATATTTTATTGCCCGACTTCAGATAGTTGTGACTTCTATGTAAGTCCAATTACGATTGCTTAACATAGAGCTAAATTTTGACCCAAAGGCATATCATTCTTGTAAGTGAGATTGTAAGTCTCCCATTCCTCATGGTATTATATGAAGACTTAACCTTTTTTCCATTTGTGAGATCTAGTGGCATACTTGTTGATTTATCCAAGTTGGAGCCCTTCTCATAGATGATGTCTTGGTTCATGTCTTCATGCTTGTGAGTGGATGGTTGAGTGTTCTCCAAAGAATGACTTAATTAATTATTCCATCTACTAACATTTGACTAACATCTCTTTTGTATTTCTTTACTTTCAATGTCATTTACTTAATACAATTTAAATTTTAGTACCTTTATCATTCATTGCCATTTACATTTCATACAACTTATTTATGTTTTAGTCATCTTCACTTTGCTCACTTAAGCAATATCTTGTGCTTGTATATATTGTGTGCTTGTGATTTTGTTCTGTTTATGGTCTCAGGACCTTAAAATACCTAATAACAACAAAAACCATAAAAAATAATTTGGTGGACTGTTGGACCTCTGCCCTTGACTTGATTTGAACTTTTGAACTTAGAGTAGGCAATATCCTTATGCTTTGAAGGACTTGGCCAATACCATTATTTGAGACTGAGTTATCTTGGCCAATGCCATTCATCTGATGTAAGCCTTGAGAGCCTCCTTGGTTTATCTGTTATTTTGTCTCTATACTTAAGCTGTTATCTTGATCTTACTGTTTTTATCTGATGATTGTTTCTATGAGTTTTCCACAAGGAATATTTCATCTGGTACATTTGAAGACACTAAAGACTGCTTGCTTTTGGAGGGCTTGCTTGGATTTTAGCTATCTTTATTTGATGCCTTTGATCTTCATATTAATTGCTTGGATGCTTATGCTTGTTGCTTGCTCAATAGTCCAAAGGAAATTGGTTTCTATTTGACACTGTTGTCTTGTGGATGTTTCCCATTAGTTAGATCTTTTCAACTCTAAACTTTTAAATCTTGTCTAGGATAGTCCCTTTCAACTCTTAAATCTTGTGGATGCTTAATGAGTAGAAACTTTGGCCTTATGCCATTGATTTTCAAAATATTTTCTTAATCAAATTTGTGAACGAACTTAATCATATTGACCTTATTTTAAAAAAGACAAATAGAACTAACAACCTCATCTAACCCCTTTGGCCATTTTGTGCCTTTTTCTTTTAAATTTTTCAAAAAGGAGCATTTAGATTTGAGTTATCTTTGGTTGATATATAATTCTTCCATTCCATGATATATTGATTGTAAGTCTTTCCATTTATTAGGGGTTAGTGGTATACTTGTTTATTGAATCCGAGTTGGAGCCCTCCCTCTTAAATATTATATAGCACTCATTACCGGTGAATGTTTGGTTGAGTATTCTCCCATTGATAACAAAAGATCTTTAAGCTTTTGTTAAAAAATTAATCCACCAATCTTTGAAATTATTACCACGAACTACGAGGTTTTGATCCATCATTTTTATGTTGGTACGTAGGCATAAGATCGAAGGTCTTGTCAAACACAAAAATATAATAAATGAATTTTTTCACATCCCTCCATTAAATTTTTTAGCAAACATCATTTTCAACAAAAACACTTGCACACAAAAGGGCTCCCTAGGGGTACCTAGGACACTTTGGGTGCTAATACCTTCCCTCTGTGTAACCAACCCCTTACCTGTAATCTCTGACATTTTATTAGTTTTGATTTGAAAACTTCTTATATTTGGGTTTTATTCATACTTTTTCCCTTTTCCTTTGGAAACAATAAAAGCACGGTGACGACTCTGGTTTTATTGATGTTGAGTTAACCAATAGCTCGATGGTCATGAATTTATCGCTACATTCTTCATCGCAAAAACTCAAATTCTTGCACAAGGTGATATTAACGATGATTTGATCAAACTGATCAATCGTAACATCATGTTCAACATAGGCTAGCTCAAGTACCTTTTGCAACGCCTCTCAGTGTGCTTCAAAATTCATCAATAAAGATAAAACATAGATCTTGGAGGGCGTTTGGAGTAGCTGCTCCACGAAATTAAACTTGCTCTTCTTTATTAGTCGGAGCATTTCATCATCATCATCATCATCCTTAACCTTACAACTTCTGGATTCACCAGACTGACAGATTGGAGTGTTAACAGGATCCACCAAAGGAATAACCGCCTCAGCCTTCTTCCCAACTATGACATCCTTCACAACCTTCGGGGATACCATACTAAATACTCGACCGCTTTGGGTCACCTTAATGACATCAACAATGCTTACTACTGAATTAGTTGCGGGAATGGGAACCTCTTTGCCATCTTTAATCATAGTAGCATCATATTTGTAAGGCACAACTTTATCGGATGCATATGAGACTAGGCCCGCCAACCGTATTACCAACGGTGATACCGATCTATTGCTTCTTTTGCTGCTATCAAACTGGATAACCACTTGCTCATGAGTCTTGAAAACTGGAACAATCACATTCACATCATCACCCAGATATCTGGCTTGGTTGATTTGAATCAAACCTTCATCCATTAACTTTTGAATGTCCCTCTTCACAATCATACACCCACGTGGATTAACACTATAAATGATGCAACCATCACGATCATGCTCACAATCACTAATCAGACACAAAGTTTAATGTAACTCTACCAAAGATCTTTGGACACGTCGAAAATCAAAAACCCGGTACTTTCCGGGATAACCGTCCACCATATTCATAGAGGAGTTACCATGAGCGGGTAACAAATTAGCTTTAATATTCAGTGCACGGTCCTCAAAGGACACCATCCCATTTTCTACCAATCTCCAGACTTCATTCTTTAGAGGATAACAGTTCTGGATATCATGGACAGGTGCCCCTTGATGATAGGAATAATGATGACCAGGCTTATACCACCATGGTAGAGGTTCAGGCATATGAAAAGGATTCTTTGATTGAACTAGATTCTTGACAATGAAAGATGGATACAATTCAATGTAGGTCATCAAAATAGGATTAAACGTGACCTTCTTCCTCTCATAATTGCTATGCTGATTATTATTGTGAGTACGTTGTTGTTGTTGTTGTTGTTGAGGTTGAACTGGTGCTGATTGAACGACAAATCTATTGGCAAACACTGAAATAAAAGAGGATATTTGATGATGCTGTCGAGATCTGGAATTCTTCTTCATATAAGGCCTCCTTCGCCTCTCCACAGATATTGAATTAGTTTCTCCTTCCTTCTTTTTTGAGAAACCACCTTCATATTTCTTACTAGTAGACACTTCTTTTCTAGACAATCGGCCCTCACGGACACCTTCTTCAAGACGTATCCCCATGTTCACCATCTCGGTGAAATCATTGGGAGCTTTAGCAATCATACGCTCGTAATAGAACAAACTCAAAGTCTTGAGAAAGATATTCGTCATTTATTTTTCATCTAATGGAGGACTGATATGAGCAATTAACTATCTCCATCTCTATGCATATTCTTTAAATGTCTCCTTATCCTTATGAGATATGGACCGAAGCTGGTCACGATCGGGCGCCATATCCACGTTGTACTTATACTGTTTGACAAAGGCCTCGCCCAAGTTATTGAAAGTATGAACGCTGCCACTGTCTAGACCCATGTACCAACGAAGAGCGACACCGATCAAACTGTCTTGGAAATAATCAATGAGCAATTGATCATTACCTGTCTGGGTTGACATCTTGCTGGCATACATCACAAGATGGCTTAAAGGATAATTACTACCCTTGTACTTCTCAAAGTCAGGGACCTTGAACTTAACATGGATCTTTACATTGGGAACTAAGTAGAGCTCAGAAGCGCTCTTCCACAATAAATCTTTCCCTCTCAGGGTATTCATTTCTTTCTTCAGCTCTTGAAACTGATCCTACATCTCATACATATTTGGACCCTCAAATGGTTCAGAATGATAGATAGTCTCTTCAACACAAGGCATAACATGTACAACAGGAGAAGGAGTAGACATGACCGGGCGAGATGCCGACATAGGAGAAATGGTAGGAGCATAACCCTTAGGAACAAAGTTTGGAGGCATTCCCCAAGGGAATCCAGCATGCACAGAGTGCGCAGGATGGTTGACAGTATCCATAACCACTGGTGTTGACATGATCTCGGAGATAACTGTCTGTCGTTGCGGAGTTGCAGGAGTTGAAGCCGCTTGACTCTGAGCTGTAATGAGAGACTCCATGAGAGCGATGAGTCTAGCAAACTCTTCTTAAAGTTCAAGTTTTCTTGTTCCAAATGATCCATCTTGCAATGACGATTAGTGCGAGTGTTGTATTGATGAGTCAGCTTGACTGATACAGAGACGAGGATCATGAGACATCTGGCCGAAGGGCTAGAATGCAAGAAACCTGTGATGCAAATGATACATGAATGCAATGTTTTTGATTTTATTATTTTCAAAGAACATACGAAGCCTTATTTGCAAATATTTCAATAATAATAATCAATAATAACAACTTGAATTTGACCATAAAATCTCATTTTTATTTATAATATTTTGGAAGGATTACACTGAGTACAATTTCAAAAACCAAAATAGAAATACAAAAGAAAAGGAAAATAGCATCCTACGGATCCCTAGCAACTGCATCAGATGAACTGGCTAATGGTATGTACTTCATTCGAATGCGTCTGATCTCTGACTCGTAGGTGGTCTTCATATGAGCTTTCTCGGTGACGAGTTGATCTACGATCTTCTTCCAAGAACCGGAAGATTGAGGAATACTAGAGGAAAATAAATCCTCTGGCTCTCTCTCTCTCTCTCTCTCTTAGCTGCACGATCCTCGAGAATCTCAATGATAGCATACTTGTCTTTCAACTCAAGTTGCAACTCCACTTGCTTTCGATTCAAAGCATGAAATTGTTCTCCCAAAAGGTACTTCTCTTGCTTCATCTTAGCTAATGCGTCTTCTAAATCCTCTACGTCTTGGTTAGGGAGAGTTGATGGCTCAACCACAACCATAAACATAGGTCTTTCACAGGCGTACAACATCTTAAGCTCGAAGCTCTCTTCTTCACCCAACTAGTGTAAGGTTCCAAAGCTACACAATTGCATGGTCCAAGCTCGACTCTTCCCTTCCTATGGACATTATGCCAAGCACGCACCATTCTACCCTTCAAGATTTGGGGATCTTTACCCTCTTGATAGAATAGACCTTCTAACTGAATGTTATTAGGTTTATCCTTCTAGGGGAACCTAATTTGACGATGAGCCAAAGCAAGGTTGTAGTTGATTCCTCCTTGTGTACCAATGAGAGGCACATTAGAGAATTCACCACAACTATCAATAATCTTCAAGCCATCAAATGCAGGATCGTACCAAGTAATATCATCATTAGTGACAAAGTTGTCAATGTTAGGGAACAAAGCTAGACCATAAATAAGCAATACGAAGATAGCCTCAAAGGCGTCCATACTACCAGCTTGAGCAAAAGTGGTAGCTCTCCCAATCATAAACTCAGAAGTCAGACCTGAGATCCCTCCTTTCTTCGTCATATTTGCATCAATCTCAGACTTCTTCAAATGAAGAGCATCGACTATGACTTGATATTTCAGAATCTCCTCTAATCCACTGAAAGGAACCTTGTCAGATACAGGTATACCCAAGAGATATGCATACTCCTCCAACATAGACATAAGTTGATAATCGGGAAAAGTGAAGCACCGGTAGAGAGGATCATAAAATTGAACCAACACGCTCAAAAGTCCTTCAACAACCTCGATAGACAACACAAACAAAAGCTTTCCATGTCGGCCTATGAAATTCAAGGGATCAACTACAAAGGATGCTAGTTGTCATACCCCAAATTTGTCCAGACATTTTTAAATTTTTCATAAATTCGATTTTATTTTCAGTTTGCATCATATGTATAGCATGACATGCATTTCATCATGAATAATACCTAAAATATCAGTCGGAGTAAATTCTCGAATGTACACACAAATTGGTTAAATCATTCCTCAAGTACATGCAAAACCAAAATTGTCGCCAAAATTTCCATACATCAATAGAATTTTATATCGATATGCCGCCAAAACTGCCATACATCAATAGAATTTGTCACTGCGTTATGACCTTGCGTATGACATTACTCGTGTTGTCATTATGCACAAACCGATTTTGAGCACATTGTGACCAATTCAATTCAATCAATTAAATCGTCATCGTTACATATCTCTTTTAATTATAATTGAAATTAATTAATTAAACTTTGACTAGTTAGTTAATTTGGATTAATTAATTTTAATTAACCTAGTTATTTGATTTAATTAAAATGATTTTGATAATTAACCTTAATTAATTTAATTAATCGATTTAACCAAATCTTAATAAATTAATTTTGTTAATTAAACATTGATCGAATTATTCCACTCTCCCAATTTCATAATCATATCATTTCCAAACTAGACCAAACCCATTTCATTATCAATTTAAAACCATATCAAACCAATTTCAAAGAGATATCAAACAATTCTCGATTCAATGTTGAACCCATTTCCATATATTTGTAAGTCGATCGCTTTTAGCATCACCATCAATCTCACATAGCTTACTCTTGGACTTTCTTACAATGAGACCTATTCGATTTTAATTAATCGAGTATATGATTAATTCAGTAAGTATAATTTAACTCATCCGCAAACATAAATTCAAACCTCGATCCAACATCAAGTACTTTTATTCAAATTAATTAAAATACCTAATCACGATTAAATACCACTTCATTTAGAAATGAAAAAGGGGATGGTTTTGAGCCTTCAACTCCTCTTCTCGATTGTTTGAATACGAGTTCTCTTACTCGGTTAGTCAAATAATTATCATTTCTCTACAAACTTCTAACTCAATTAAATCAAATCATTTTTATAATAAACTATACGAAAAATGAGATGGTCTTGAGCCTTCGATTCCTCTCCTCAAATACTTGGATATGAGTTACCTTACTCAATCATTCAAGTACTTGTTATTTATATAAAAAAACATCAATAATACACAAAACCTATTTTCATAATCAATTAAGGATGAAAAAGGAGATGGTCTAGAGCCTTCGATTCCTCTCCTCGACTATTAGGATACGAGTTGCCTTACTCAACTATCCGAGTATTCATCATCCATTTAAAACACCTTAACTATTATCAAATCTCGTTTACAATTAAGGATGAAATGGGAGATAGTCTAAAGCCTTCGATTCCTCTCCTTGACTATTAGGATACTGTCGCACCTCAAAAATGCGATCCCTCACGATGGAACGCGGAAAAAATGTTGTTCGAAACAGAGTCGCCACCGAACTTTATTCATTCCAATGAAGGAATAGGAAAATATCGAGAAAACCTTTATAGATAAGAATAGTGGTCGTCGCAACCATATTCGGGTTCGGGAGTCAATTACGCAAGGGGAAGGTATTAGCACCCCTTACGTCCATTGTACTCAACGGGAACCTCTTAGTCTGATTTTGCTATTTGACTGTTAATTGACTGTTTATCTGCTTGCTTCGAGTGATTAGAATTGATGATAGATATGGATGAAGACCTCAGGAGGGGGAAATGGGAGGTTTTTTACTAGTGTGCTCGCGAAGATACAGCAATCTCCTGCCTACGTATCCTTATAGTGCAATAAGGAAATCAGAGCATTCGTAGTTCGGGCTACTACGAATATTTGGTGTGTTTTGTTTTGATGAACGACTGTGTAGGTCGGCGTTCTAACGTCTAAACGCTGACGTTGTCTACTCTCGGTGGAGGCTCTAGCACTGGTTTGTTGTGCGCATTAGAAAGGATTTACAGTGTTCTTTTGAAGAGGTTTTGGTCACGCGGGGGTGACATGTTGAATTGATGTGTTTGGGTTTGATTGGTTTCGATCGCGCGGGGGCGAGAAGTTAGGTTTAATGTGTTTGAGATGTTTTTAGAAGAACGACAAAAGGTTGAGCAATGTGGTGTTCACCAATCGTCCAATTCTTTCGAGGAGTAATAAGGCGTCCGCCTTCTAGTCCCTTTTCGTTCGAATTATTTTGAAAGTTTGTTTGTGGATGTTGAATACACACGGTAGTGAGGCGTACGACCCCTACTTGCTTATCCAAAGAATAATGAGGCGTACGCCCCTTATTCCTTTATCCAAGTTTATTTAACGTGTTTTAGTCGAAAGTCGATAATTTGTGCAATATGGCGTTCGCCAATTATTCAAATAATCGAGAGATGGCGAGGCGTACGCCTCTCATCTTTTAATATCCGAAGTTTAAATTGTAAAAGTAATGTTTGGATGTCGTATTTGATTTGTGAAAATAATTTGAATTTTGAATTGATAGGTTTTGATTTTGATGACGAAGATTCGAGCAATATGGCGTACGCCAATTATTCGAATAATCGAGAGATAATGAAGCGGATGCTCACTATTCTCCTTTTCATCTGAAATGTGGAATTAAAAGGATTTAGGATTTGTAATTGATCTAGAGGATGTGATTTGAACTTGTATGATTAAGGTTTAACCGGGTGACAAGAACTCGCGCAATATGGCGTACGCCAATTATTCAAGTGCTTGAGAAATAGTAAAGCGTACGCTTACTATCTCCTTTTCATCCAAAGTTTATGTTAAGAGAAAATTCTTTTGAAATTGAATGGTTTGAAAAATGGTTTGAGTTCATGTTTATGAATAAATGAATTTTATTTTGTGTATTATTTCATCTACTCAATTAATCAATAACCAAGTAGGTTTCATTGTAAGGAAGCCTAAGAGTAAGCTATGTGAGGTTGATGGCGATGCTAAGAGCAATCGACTTACAAAGGTGTTTTAAAAAGTGGGCTCGATGTTAAATCGAGAATTATTGTTTGTGCTTTTTGGAATTGGTTTGTGTTGGATGAATTGAAATTGAAATAAAATTGGAAATGGTTTACGAAATGATGATGACATGAAATGGTTTTTTTTCTTTGTTTGAAATAATGTGAATTTTGTGAGAGTGGAAGAAATTAATCCAATTCTTTTTAGCAAAATTAACTTATTAAAATTTGATTAAATTGATTAATTAAATTAATTAAAATTAATTATCAAAATTATTTAATTAATTTAAATAATTAAGTTAACTAAAATTAATTAATAGAAATTAAACTAATTAAAGATTTTAAAAACTTAATTAAGTTAAAAGAGAAAGAAGATGAGTATTAACATTGATCTAATTGGTACATATTGACGAAGATGTGCTCGGAACCGGTTTGAGCGTAATAACAATGATTGATATTATTCGCAAAATCATAACTCGGTGAAAAATCATATTGATGTTTTTGTAATCTTTGGCGATATACAAACATGGAGTTGTCGGATCCGCGAATTAAAATTTTAGTTTAGCATAATGGAAACAAAATACTTACAATGCATACTTTACAATGTCACCAAATTCTGTACAAATATGAAAGATATTTCAAGCAATATGATTCCAAAGCCCATACACCCACGCTTAAGCCTAATTATCATAATATACAAACCAAAGCCTCATGGCATAGTGAACCCGGAACGTCCCCCTTATCGACTTGAATTCGGCACCGTACAAGAAGAAAAGCAAAGTTACTGATTTATTAAATTACATTTGCCAAACTAATATCCTTAATACCCCCTAAAAACATAAAATGCTGTCTTCTTCTAACACAGTGAACACTGGTGAACACCAATACCTCAACAACATGGATACAACAAGCAATGCAAATAAATTATCCCTTAACTTCCATGGATATAGACTACATCCCTGTTTTCCTAATCATTTTTTATATTCAACACAGACTAAACAGTATTAATCCTAACAACAACTCAGGCAGATTTAACAAAACGAGTAAAATGTAACTGAGCCGAGAACAAACATCAGAGTATTAATGGAGCGATTGTTACCGTACAAGAAATACTTCACTACTTGTGGTTTGGTCTGAGACAACACTTCAAGCTCATCGATTCGATGCCCATAACGCTTTAACGGCTGAGTTCATTTTTCACTGTGTTGCTGAGTTGTTGTTAAGGTGACGTTGTCGGCAAGCTGAGTTTGAACAGATCCATTGTTGTTGACCATTTGCTGGGTTAGGTGCTAATTCAGAATGAAGGCTGGGATCTTGGACAGGTAGACGGATCGTCGTCGCGCGTGTGACTGACAATTGAGAATCCGAGTCTCTTGGTTTATTGGTGTTGCGGTGCGATTCGAAGGTTGATGAGAGGATGAAGGTGAAGCGGTCTCGACTGGGGTTTCGGTGTAGGCGTCGCGGTTTGCCGGTGAATGGTGATTTTGTGGGTGATTCACGGTGGTTGAAGGGTTTTTGTTGGCCGGTTGTGGTAGATGGTGTGGTGGTCAGCTCGCGGTTAGTGATGGGTTTGTACGGTAACGACGACGATGGTTGTTGAGTGAGGGTTTTAAGGGTTTCTTTGGGGGTTCGATGGAGAATGAAGGGTATTTCGGTGAGGGTTTACGGCGGTGAGGTGGAGAAGGTGATTGCGGCTAGGGTGGTTTTGGGTGGTGGAGGCGATGAAGAGATGAAGAGGAAAATCCTCTTCTTATTTTCCTTTTTCTTCGTAGAGTAGAGAGAGAAGAGAGGTTTTTCTGTGTAGGTTGTTGTGTGGTGTGAGTTTTTTTGAGAGTGGATTTTTTACGAAGAGAGATATGAGAGTGATAAGGGACACGCGGAGGGAAGAGAGAGGGTGCCAGATGGAATTGTGTGAGATCTTTGTGAGGGAGAGAGACGTTAGGATAGGATTTTGTGAGATCTTTTCAGCGTGATTTTGTTGTGAGTGGGTTGTGAGTGGAGAGTGAGAGATATGAGAGGGATCCAATGCACAATATATATATTTATTAATACACTTGTTATTTATTTAAACAAAAAAAAATCATAAGAAAAAAAAATCTAATTAATATTTGAAAAAACTAACTAATATTTAATTAAATCACTAATATTAAAAAAACTAACTAATATTTAATTAAATCACTAATATTAAAAAAAACTAACTAAAATTTAATTAAATCACTAATATTAAAAAAACTAACTAAAATTTAATTAAATAGCTAATATTTAAAAAACTAACTAATATATCATTCTAATTTCTTTAATTAAATATCAAAAAATATTTGACCAATTAAAAAAAATAAAAATCGAGTACAAATTTGTTCGAAAAAAAATTAAATCGATCATACCAAAATTATCAACACAAAACACATTATTTGAAAAATAAACTGTTTTCCTCAAATTTTGACAATTCAACCGATTTGTCTGTATTCTCAAATAAATTCGTTCCGACCGACATTTTAGGTGTTTATTCATGATGCAATGTATGTAATGCTATGCACATGATGCAAAAAATAAAAAATGAAATTAATTCTACGAAAAATAAAAAAATGCCCGGACAAAATTGGGGTATGACAGATACGAGTTGCCTTACTCGACTATTCGAGTAATCGTCATCCAACAAAAACATCTCAACACATCAAATCTATCTTTCCTCGTCCCCGTGCGATCGAAACCACTCAAACAAAACATTCTAACATATTAACTCAACTTGCCACCCCGTGTGATCAAAATTCTTTCCAGAAAGAATACCGTTTAATCCTTTCTAACGCGCACAACAAACTAGTGCTTAAACCTCTGTCGAGAGTAAACAAGCCAACGTTTAGCCTTTAGAATATGATCTAAACAGTTGTTCAGTAAAAGACACAAACCAACCCTAGTTCCCTGAACTACGAATGCTCTGATTTCCTTATTGCACCATAAGGATACATAGGCATGAGATTGCGATATCTTGGCGAGCACACTAATAAAAAACCTCCCATTTCCCCCCTTTTGAGGTTTCCATCCATCTCTATTTTTAATCCTTTATTCACTTGAAGAAAATAAATAACATTTAGCTAACATTCAAATCAAAAATTAAACTAAAAGGTTCTCGTTGAGTACAAAGGACGTGAGGGGTGCTAATACCTTCCCTTTGCATAATCGACTTCCGAACCCGAATATGGTTGCGACGACCATTATTCTATTTTTTAAAGGTTTTATCGATATTTTCCTATTCCTTCATTGGAATAAATAAAGTTCGGTGGCGACTCTGTTCGAACTATTTTTTCTGCGACCATCGCGAGGAATCGTATTTTTCGAGATGCTAGCTTCCTTAATACTTTCAAATATGGACATTTGAAACTGTACTTCTTAGTGTTCCTTCGTCCATAATTCATGGTCTGAAAATATTTGCAAACACGACCTCAGTTCCTTGAAAACATATCTTTATGATGAATGTTATGATGTGCATGAATGCATGAATGAAAACAATTACACACAAGGGATCACATACAAGGAAAACACAAACAAAGGTTAAGGGATGGATCAAGTCATCGTCAATATTAATCATCCATTTTGGTGGATTATGTTTTCACCTTATCAACACCCAAGATCCATTAATGTTGATGGTAACTGATCGGATCAACCAAGAATCAAAGGGTTTTTTATGATTCACGAGCATGGAGTCAGGTTAAGAATCATCCCAAACGAGTGTACTATGGATAAAAACCTGTAGATCATGTTCTAAAAAGTTCCCAAAGTCGTGATCCCATCTACCGAATACTATAGGTTTGGATGACTGACTCATCAACCCATAGTATTCTCAAGAGAAACTCGTATGAGTGTAGTATTGTGTAACAACTATTATCAAGTCTACACTTGAACAATATTCACACTACATCCTAAAATAGCCAAGTTGGATTAAATGTTCTATGGTTCTCATCTTCTCATACTCCCAGGTCGGAGAAAGTAGTGTCTATCCACGACTTACTCGTGTGACACCAGTAACTCCAAAGGGATCTTCACTGAGTGGATGAATCTCAATCCAACTCGTTAAGGACTAATCCACACGAGTCGAACATAATTATACAATCCTCCTATCTTAGATTGCCCTCAAGTTAGGGTATAGAACTTATCTCATCACACAGAGATCACCAAGCACAATAGACATACGATATCACACATATAATATATACAAACATACAAACATCATCAATCAACAAATATAATACACAAAAAGTAGGCTAAACCCACTGAGGACTACTCCCCATCAGAGTCACCACTTTTCTTTTTGTAGCGGTAAATTGATGACCATTGAGCTATTGGTTAACTCAACGTCAATAAAACCAGAGTTGCCAGCGTGCTTTTATTATTTCCAAAGGAAAATGGAAAAAGTACGAACAAAACCCAAAGATAAGAAGTTTTCAAATCAAAACTAATAAAATGTCAGCGATTACAGGTAAGGGGGTTGGTTACATAGAGGGAGGCTATTAGCACCCAAAGTGTCCTAGGTACTCCTAGGGAGCCCTTTTTGTGTGTATTTGTTTTGGTTGAAAAGATGTTTTCTTTAAAAATAGAATGAGGGGATGAGAGAAGAGTTCATTATTTACATTTTGTGTTTGATAAGACTTTTGGTGTTATGCCTACGTACCAACATAAAATGAGGGATCAAAACCTCATAGTTCATGGTAAAATTTTTAAAGATGGATGGATTTATTTTTATCAAAAGCTTAAAGATCCTTTGTTATTAATGGGAAAATACTCAACCAAACATCCACTGATAGTGGGGACTTTACAACATTTAAGAGGGAGGGCTCCAACTTGGATTAAAACAACAAGTATACCACTAACCCCTAGTAAATGGAAAGTCTTACACTCAACATATTATGAAATGGGAGAATTATATCTCAACCAAAGATAACTCAAATCTAAATGCTTTCTTTTGAAAAGTTTAAAAGGAAAAGGCACAAAATGGCCAAAATGATTAGATGAGGTTGTTAGTTCTTTTGGTTTTATCTTTTTGAAAATAAAGTCAATGTGATTAAGTCTTTTTACAAATTTGATTAAGAAAATGGTTTGAAAATCAATGGCATAAGCCCAAGGGTTCTACTTTTTAAAACAAGTCTAAGTTAAAGATAACAAGCAAATAAGTTTTTGAAAATAAGGGGGGGGGGATTTGGAAATTAAAGAAGAAAGAGGAGGAGATGAAGGGACTATCCTAGACCAGATTTAAAAGTTTTAGAGTTGAAAAGATCTAACCCATGTGAAGCATCCACAGGACAAAAGTGTCAGATAGAAACCCATTTCCTTTGGATTGTCAAGCAAGCAACAAAGCCATAATCATCTAAGCAAATAATAAGAAGACCAATGATATCAAATAAAGATAACCAAACATCCAAGCAAGCAATCTTCAATGTCCTTTAGATGTATTAGATGAAAAGTCCCTTGAAACATACTCAAAGAGGAAAGTATCAAATAATATCAATAAGATCAAAATAACAACTTTGACACAGAGAAAAAATGTATCAGATACACCCAAGGGAGTCTCTCTATCTTGTATTACATGGATGGTATTGACCAAGAAATGGTCTCAAATTAATGGCGTTGGCCAAGTTCTTCCATAGTTCAGGGATGTTGCCTACTCTAAGTCCATTGGTCTAAATCAAGTCAAAGACAAAGGTCCAATAGTCCAGCAATGTGTTTTTTCAGGGTTTTTGTTTTTATTAAGTGTTTTAAGGTCCTAAGACCACAAATAAAACAAGATCGCAAGCACAAATATACACAAGCACAAAATATGGCTCAAGTGAGCAAAGTGAAAATGAATGAAGCATAAACAATGGACCCAAGATGGCAAAGATAAAATATGATATGAAATGCTAAAATAAAAGAATAAAGTAAATAACAAGAAATAAGAACGAGAAGTAAATGACACTAAAATAAAGCTAATGTAATAAGATGTTAGTGAATGTTAGTGAAACAGAGAAAATATGTTTTAATCATTCTTTGGAGAACACTCAACCATTCACTCACAAGCATGAAAATATGAACCTATACATCCTCTATGAGAAGGGCTCCAACTTGGATAAAATCAACAAGTATGCCACTAACTCTCACAAATGGAAAAGAGGTATAATCTTCACACAATAACATGAGGGATAGGAGAATTATAATCTCACTTACAAGAACGCATTACCTTTGGGACATATTTAGCAATATGTTAAGCAATCGTAATTGGACTTATGTAGAAGTTACAACCATCTGAGGCCGGTCGATAATAATGTTGGTGTTAATGCATGCTAGAGACAAGTTATCAAAGACCAAGCTCCTAAAGCATACCACAAAAAAAAAGGGGATGAACCTATCTCAATCAAGCTCATGCTGATTCATCTGACACAAGGTCATTGATGAATCAACTAGCATTTGATCTATGAGAAAACATTGGCCAAAAGAGGATTGGGGAAGAAATGACATGAAGGTGGAGAGATGAAGAGGAGAGAATCCCAAATTAGTCAAGGGATGAACCTCACTTGATCAATACCATTCATTCATCTTGAGGGATGAAGTTCAAACTTCATCAACCCCCTAAATCCAATGGTATTGACCAAGTCAAGGTCCAATTCATCCAAGACCAAGGCCAAACAGAAGTAGAATCAACACAATAGCTCAACAAAACATTAAAGCAACTAAACCAATTTAAAACAATTTTTTAAAATGAAAATAAATAAATTTTAAAGGGTCAAAAACCCTAAAACCCCTTCAAATCACCAAAGAAATGGCCAAGGGATTTATCATAGGTCAAACAAGGTCAAAGGACCATTGAATATTTTTTTTTGGCATTTTTTGAAAGTCAGAAGTATTTAAAAATCTATTAAAACAAGTCAAAAATAAAAAAATTCACTAAAAATATCAATTTCAATTCAAAAATTAATTTTAATTCAGAAATGAGAAGAGGAAATTATTTGTGAAATTTTGGTGTTGGTCCCATAATTTTTGGGTTAAAAATGAAATTATAGTAAATTTTGGAAGAAAATCCTATTTAAAAAATAGTTTTAGAAAATTAAGTAAATCAAAAAACAAGAGCCATCAGATCTCCCTCATTAATTAAGGTGGCAGATCTGATGGACAACCGTGCGCAGTCTACCAATGCTTCACTCAACACGTCCATACAATTGGCAATTAAAAGGAAAGACTAGGATTAAAATATGGAGCGAAGATCTGAGGGTTTGGAACATGCCAACACACCACCGGAGCCCTAGCTCCGGTCATCTTCTCCGACAAGCTTCGTCGGACTGGTCAGATAAAAAAGGTTCCAAAAATGGATGAATCATATACCATTTTAAAGAGAAAAATGCAAGGAATCCGAATATGACCTCCAATTCTTCCAACTCTCACTCTATAATCAGAAAAGTGGAGTTAAAATTTGAGGTATCAAACCTGAGTTGCTTCGATTCAACCTTAAAACAACTCAGGAACATTGCCTACATTGGTAGGACTTCATCCATCCACAAATTGAGTTAAGATCTTGAGAAATGAGAGAGAATCAAAGAAGAGAAGTTTGAGAAAAATCACCTTTGATCAAATACTTTAGAGCTCGATTCTTGATGCAATTCTACTTGGTTTCTCTTCCTCTCACTTGCAGAATCTTAATGGAATGAAAATGACAATGAATCCTTGGAGTTCTTGTTCACAAACAAAAATTGAACAAGAGCTTGATTCCAAAGAAATCTTCAAGGTATTCTGTAGAGTGAGGCTATGGGATTAATTGACAAAGCTTGGGAAAGGGTCCCCCTCCATTCTGAGGCAATGGTGATGTATTTATAGGCCAAGCATTTGATTTCCACACCATTCAAAGTTTAAACTAAAAATAGAACTCCAAGTTGCATGGGTGCATGGGCATGTGTTAAGGCCCAAATGATGATTGGAATCCACTCAAATTCGTGCCAAAATGCTACTGAGGTCATCACATGAGGCCATGGAAAGTTATATATTAATTGTAGTTCAAAAGTTACTAAATTAAGCCATGAAAAGAATCTATACACAAGTCCTAAAATTCTCATCCAAATTAAGTCATCTTAGGCTCTTTGGAAATCTACCATTATGAGGAACAACTTTGATGTTGGGAATTTTTACATTTGAAGCTTGGAACATGGTGAATTCTGACCTTGAAGTTGGAGGTATCAAATATACTTAGAAATTTTCTAAGTTAAAAGTCAAATGAACCCTTTTTCCACCTTGAATAACATTTGATATGAGCTTCAAATAAATTTGTTTACTTATAAAAAGTTGCAGATATTTCAATTATCTTTAATTTTATCACAAATTTTATACTATGTGGAGCTTGCATGATGGAGTTATGGATTTTAGAAGTTGAGGAAAATTGCTTGTTCAATGATGAGGACCAAAATGGACCTATAATGTTTCCTCATGGTACATGATCTTGAAAATGGAATTTTATCTTTATAAAATAAGAGAATTTGAAGAAGACATATTTAAATTAATTATGAAACTTGTATCATCTTCATATCATACAAATTAAGAAAGTTATGGTTCTTGGAAGTTGACCTTCTACCTAGGGCAGAGACAAAATGACCTATAATCGTTCACCATAAAAAATGACTTTCCATGAAAAATTAGATTTTGATTACAACATTAAATATGTTTGAAATTTCATAAATATTAACTTTTATTTTGAAATCATTTTCATATGACAAAAATTATAGGAGATAGGGTCTAGGAAACCCTAGATATAACTAGTTGACTTTTCTGGTCAACCTCCTTGAACCAACTTGCAAACTTGAAGTTACTTTTCTCTTAGGGGCTCATGTTGGATCCTATATTCTTATGATTATGTACAATGAAGTATCCCTTGATATTCTTGACCAAATGTTGAAGAAACTTGCTGAGGAAGGCACACAAGATACCTAGATGAATTAGGGTTTCCTTGACAAACAAACTTCAAATTCTTGATGATTACTTGATCAAAATGACAAATAAAGAACATGGGGATTCATATATTATGCTTAGAACCATTGTGGACCCTTTCTTGCTTGATCTCTTGCATTGAGGGTCTCAAACCCTAGTTGTGAGCTTGGTGAGGCACAAATGGACACACACACTACCTACAAAAGAAACAAAGTTACACTATAAATATTTTTGTATTTTGGTTAGTAAACAAAGAAAGTAAAGTATGGTATAATCACAAATTCTTGGTGATTTCTCCCAATGCAAACCCAATGAATGATAAGTGAGGAGGATACCAAAGTATGATCCCAATGCCAATGCAAAGTTATGAGATGACATGAGGGATCTTAGGGGTCAAAATTGGGGTCTTACACAACCAAGGAAGGGAAATCCATTCTTCAATAGAATTAGTACAAAGTATCTTAGATGAATAATCCCATGTTCAATGCCCTTATTCTTAATTCTACCTATGTATTTATTTTTAGGACTCCCCCTAAATATGAGAATTGCTCTCACTCTCTTTCAATCACTAATCCCAATTGATCACTACAATAATTAAAATATTGAGTGTTGAATTAAAATTCAACTAAACAAACCAAACATAATGTCTTTAGATATGAATGTATACACTAAAGTGGTGCACAAACAAAACACAAACAAAACACAAACAAACACTTAAAGTATAAATGCTAACACACGAATCTTCAATTCTTGCACACTTTAAACATTAGGTTTGAGTCTCCTTAAATAGAAATGCAGCTTCTGGCTTTTCTCCAATGGGCAAAAGATATGATCTCGTACAAATTTTATAGAGGATTTAGTTTTTAATTGTTTTTCAACAACCTCCAAAAAGATTTGATTTGTTTGAAATAAAATCTAGATCTCTAACTGATATGATTTGATCATTTTAATCAGCCAAACAAATTGAAATTTTGTTAAGGCAGGGACAAATGTTAGACCAGATGCTTGGGACAACGTGTATAACTAGTTTATGATAGATGATAGATTATGTGAATAGATGTCAGACCAAATGTCTAGGACATTGTGTACTAGAAAAAAATAGTTTTCAAACATGATAAATTCATAAAGTAGATAAGTAACAAAAGAGAATTGGTAACCCAATTCAGTGCATGCAACACACACGTCTTGAGGGAACTCTACCCAAGAAAAGAAATTCACTATTTTAAAGTAGTACAATTAGTCTTATAAGAAAAACAATCCCATGTTGTTTAATTCCTCTTCCTAATTGTAGCGGTAAATTCATGACCACTGAGCTATTGGTTAGCTCAACGTTAAATAAACAAGAGTCGCCACCGCACTTTTATTGTTTTCAAAGGAAAAGGGAAAGAGTACGAACAAAACCCAAAGATAGGAAGTTTTCAAATCAAAACTAATAAAATGTCAAAGATTACAGGTAAGGGGGTTGGTTACACAGAGGGAATGTATTAGCAACTAAAGTGTCCTAGGTACTCCTAGGGATCCCTTTTTTGTGTGTAAGTGTTTTAGTTGAAAAAGACATTTTCTAAAAATTAGATTGGGGGGATGAGAAAAGGATTCATTATTTACATTTTGTGTTTGACAAGACCTTCGGTCTTATGCCTATGTACCAACATAAAAATGAGGGATCAAAACCTCGTAGTTCGTGGTAAAAATTTCAATGATGGGTGGATTGATTTTTAAAAAAAGCTTAAAAGATATTTTGTTATCAGCGGGAGAATACTCAACCAAACATCCACCGATAATGTGGGCTTTACAACATTTAAGAGGGAGAGCTCCAACCTGGATTCAATCAACAAGTATTCCACTAACCCCTAATAAATGGAAAGTCTTACAATCAATATATCATGGAATGAGAGAATTATATCTCAACCAAAGATAACTCAAATCTAAATGCTCTCTTTTGAAAAAGTTAAAAGGAAAAGGCATAAAATGGCAAAAAAGATTAGACGAGGTTATTAGTATTTTTTGTTTTGAAGATAAGGTCAATATGATTAAGTTTATTCATAAGTTTGATTAAGAAAAATATTTTGAAAACCAATGGCATAAGGACAAGGTTTCTACTCATTAAAACAAGTCTAAGTTGCAAACAACAAAAAAAGAAGTTTTGAAAATGAGAGAGAGATTTTCAAATTTAAGAAGGAGGAGGAGATGAAGGAACTGTCCTAGACAATATTTAAAAGTTTAGAGTTGAAAAGATCTAACCAATGGGAAGTGTAAGACCCCAATTTTGACCCTAAAATCCCTCATGCTATCTCATCATATGCATATGTATTGGGATCACACCTTGGAATTCTCCTTACCCCTCTTTCATTAGGTTTGCATTAGGAGAGATCACCAAACACATTTGATTGTATTATACTTTGTTTTTTTTCATTATTTACAAACCAAAATACCAAAAATATGTCAATGTAAGTTTGTTACTCTTGTAGGTAGTGTGTGTGTTCACCCATGCTCCATCAAGCTCATATATAGGGTTTGAGATCCTAAATGCAAGAAGTGAAATCAAGAATTGGTTAACATTGGCTCTAAGCATCATATATGGATCCCCATGATCTTCACATATTTTTTTGATTAAGTAATCATCAAGAGTTTGAAGTTTGTTTGCCTTGGAAACCCTAATTCATCTGGGTATCTTGTGTGACTTATTCAATAAGTTTCTTCAACAATTGATCAAATAATTCAAGGGATACTTCACATTACATAATATTATGCATATATTATCCTTCATTAGTCCCAAAAGTCAAGATAATGCCAAGCTAGCAAGATGGTTTATGGTGGTTAACCAGAGAAAGTCAACTGGTCAAAACTGGGGTTCCCTAGACCCTATCTCCTACATGTTTTGTCATACGAAAATGATTCCAAGATAAAGGTTACTCAAAATGACATTACAAACAACTTTCATGTTTAAGTCAAGATCTAGTGTTTCTTGGAAAGTCATTTTTTATGGTGAAAGATTATAGGTCATTTTGTCTGAACCCTAGTTTGGAAGTCAACTTCCCAAGACAATAACTTGCTCAAATTTTATGATATGAAATCCATTAAAATTCCATGATCAAATTCAATATGTATACTTCAACTTTGATGTTTGTGGTAATTTCAAATTCAACTTGAAAATACATGTTCCAAGAGGAAACATTAAAGGTCATTTTGGGCCAATACCACTGAACAAGTGATTTTCCTCAACTTATAAAATGTATAAATAATTCATGAAAAATTCAAATGAGGTCAAACTTTTGAAAAATTTGAATAGGTTTGAAAGATCTACAACTTTGATGAAGGAACTTTTCTCATTTGAAGTCCATAGAAAAAGTTATTCAAGGTGGAAGAAGTGAACATTTGACTTGGGACTTAGAAAATTTTCAAATATGTTTGATTTCCCAAAATTCCATCCAAAAATTCATCATGAACCAAGATTCAAATGAAAAAGTGTTCAACATGAAAGTTGTTCCCCTTGATCTCACCTTTCCAAAAAGTTCAAGATCATCGTATTTGGCCAAAGGATGAAGGACTCGCGCATGGGTGCAACATGGAGAACCATTTGGATGATTTCCAATTCCACTTTTAATACACAATTGCATGGCTTTGTAACATGATTTCAGCATGATCCTCACTCATTTTTGGACCTAATTGCATCACTTGATGGGCCTATCACACGCCCATGCAAGCATGCAAAGAGAATTTCACATTTTTGCCAAATTTGGAAGTGTGTGGAAATGAATCTCATGGCCTATAAATAAGACCCTCATTGCTCAGAATTAAGGACCTCATGCCCAAGCTTTGAACCTGCAATCCCAAACCCTCATCATTGAAGGATAATCTTGAAGGTTTTCTTTGAAAATCGAGTTTCAAATCTCCATCTATTTTGAGATTGAAACTCCAAGAGTCCAGAACTTTTATTGATCCTAATCACTTCCAACAAGCATATGAAGCAAGGCCAAGCATAATTGGAATCAAGATTGTGCCAATCTGAAGCTCCATTGAAGGTGAATTTTTAGAATTTTCTTCTCTACGATTCTCCCTCAATTCTTCACCATTCGTTGTGATTTTTGGTTGTTTGAATTCCTATCATTGTAGGCAACAAGATTGAGTTGCTTTGAGGTCAAAACGAAGCAACTCAGTTCATGATCTTCAAAATTCAAATCCATGTATCTTTTTATATACTTGGAATTGAAGTAAATTGAGGCCAAATTCGTGCTCCTGGGAATTTTTCCTTCAAATTAATGTATTCATTTTCCATTTTTCACGAGGTTTTGATTGGACCAGTCTAGTGGCTCTCACCGAAGAAGAAGATCGAAGCTAGGGCTCCGGTGATGTGTTGGCATGTCCAAAACCATTGGGTCATGATCTCACGTTATAATCTCAGCCATTGCTTTTGCATACCACGCGTACATTAAGTTGACTTGAGTGCATGGTGGAACGCGCACGTGTGACCATCAGATCTGCCACCTCAAATAATGAGGGAGATCTGATGACCCTTGTCTTTTTTATTTATATTTTATTTTCTGATTTTTCATTTAATCCATTTATTTTGATTAATTCATATTAATTTCATTTTTAAACCAAAAAATAGGGGACTTTCACCAAAAAATTTCAAATATTTTTCTCTTTCATTTTCTGAATTAAAATTATTTTTTGGATTAATTTTGATATTTTTTATGATTTAATTGTTTTCGTGCATATTTTTATTTGTTTAAAAATACTTCTGACTTTTCACAAATGATGAATTTTTTTGTCTAAGGTCCTTTGACCTCGTTTGACCTAGGATGAATCTCTTGGCCATTTATTTGGCGTTTTGAGGAGGTTTTAGGTTTTTGACCAAACATAATTCAATTTAAGTGCATTTTAATTGATTAATTGTGTAAAAATTATGTTGATCCATTTTTATTGACTTGTGAAGTTTGACTATGTGTTTGGGCCTTGGTCAAGGTTGATTTGACTTTTGTTGGATTAAAGTCATTGGATTTAGGGAATTGATAAAATGTACATTTCATCTCCCAAAATGAATGAATGATTTTAATTTGATAAAATTCCTCCTATGACCAATTTGTGTTTCTCTCATTTCCCCTCCCTATTTATCTTCAATCCCATTCTATCCCATCCCATCCCTTTCATTGACCAATGGAGTCTCAATATCCTAAGGCTAATTGGTTCATCAATAACTTTGGGTTAGATGAACCAATACAAGTATGGATGAGATAGGTCCATCCTTTGATCCTTTTTCTTTTTGTGTGTGGTATATTTTAAGAGTATGGTTCATTATACCATATCTCTAACATGCATTAACACCAAAATTTCTATTGCCCAACCTCAGATAGTTGTGACTTCTACATAAGTCCAATTACGATTGCTTAACATAGCACTAAATTTTGACCCTAAAGACATAACATTCTAGTAAGTGAGATTGTAAGTCTCCCCTATTTCATGGTATTATATGGAAACTTGGCCTTTTTTCCTTCCTTTGGAAGATGTCTTGGTTCAAGGATCCATGCTTGTGAATATAGGGTTGAGTGTTCTCCAAAGAATGACTTAATTGAAAAGCAAAACTACACTAACTCCTAATCAACTAACATTTGACTAACTTTTATTATTCTTGCTTTTATTTTCAATTCATTTACTTTATGCAATTTAAATTCTAGTCATTTACCATTTCATTTGTCATTTACATATCATTTAATTTGTTTATGTTTATGTCATTTTCACTTCGCTCATTTGAGCCATATATTGTGATTATATATATTTGTGTTTGTTTGTGGTCTTAGGACCATAAAATACTTAATAAACAACAAAAAACCTAAAAACATTTGTGCGGGCTGTAGGATTTGATCTGAGCTTTTGGACTTAGAGTTAGGCAACCTTCCATATGCAAAAGGACTTGGCCAATGCCAACATTTCTGAGACCAAATTATTATGATTTGAGCTTTCATCTGATGCAAGTATTGGGATCCACATGAATTCATTTGCTACATGATCTTGATGCAACTGTTATTTTGAACCTGTGTCTAATGCCTTATTCTAAGCCAATCTAGGAGTATGTCATCTGATACGTGAGAAGACAAAGAAGACTGTTAGCTATGGAGTTGTTTGCTTGGATGTGACTATCTTTATTTGATGCCTTGCTCTTCATACTGCTAATTGGTTTTTGATATTGCTTGATTCAAAGTCCAAAGGGAAAATGGGTTTTCTATATGACATTATTTTCTGTTAGATTGCATCCCATTGGTCAAATCTTTTCAACTCTTAACTTTTAATTTTATGCTTAGGATTAATCTCTTCATATCCCCTCTCTTCTTAAATTTCAAAATCTCTCCCCCTTTTTCAAAAACCTTTTTTGCTTGTGATTTTAAAACTTAGACTATATTGCAAATTAGAAACTTTGGCCTTTTGTCATTGCATTTTTTAAACTCTTTTCTTAAATCAAACTTGTAAATGAATCTAATCATATTAACTAAAAATTTCAAAATACAAAAAGAACTAACACTCATTCAAACTCTTTTGGACCTTTGTGCCTCTTTTAAATTTAAATTTTTATTAAAAGCAATCCACTCATTTTGAAATTGATACCACGAACTCCGAGGTTTTGATCCCTCATTTTTATGTTGGTACGTAGGCACAAGTCCGAAGGTCTTGTCAAAAACAAAAATATAATTAATGAATTCTTTTCTCATCTCCATACTCTATTTATTGCAAACATCTTTTATACCAAAATACATACACACATAAAAAGGGCTCCCTAGGAGTACCTAAGACACTTTGGGTGCTAACACCTTCCCTCTGTGTAACCAACCCCCTTACTTGTAATCTTTGGTATTTTATTAGTTTTGATTTGAAAACTTCTTATCTTTGGGTTTTGTTCGTACTTTTCCCTTTTCTCTTGGAAAAAATAAAAGCGCGGTGGCGACTCTGGTTTAATTGACGTCTAGCTTATCCATAGCTTGATGGTCGTGAATTTGCCTCTACAAAAATTAAGTGGCGACTCTGCTGGGGACTAGTCTCCAGTGGGTTTAGCCTACTTTTTTGTGTGTATATAATTGTATATTTGATGTATGTATATTTCTTTGTATGATATAATCTGCTTGTTGTGCTTGGTGATCTCTGAGTGGTGAGATAAATTCTAACCCGAACTTGAGTGCAATTGCGATAGGAGGATGGTATAGTCATGTTTGACTTATGTGGAGTAGTCCTTAATGGTCATGAATTTACCGCTACAGGAAGCATCCACAAGACAATAATTTCATATAGAAACCCATTTCCTTTGGATTGTTAGGCAAGCAACAAAGCATAATCATCCAAGAAATTAATAATAACACCAATGGTATCAAATAAAGATAACCAAACATCCAAGCAAGCACTCCAAAGCAAGCAGTATTCAATGTCCTTTAAATGTATTAGATGGAAAGTCCCTTGAAACATACTCACAGAGACAAGCATCAAATAGTATCAATAAGATCAAATTAACAATTCTGACAAGAAATAATGATTGTATTAGATAAACCAAAGGAGTTTTCTCAAGGCTTGTATCATATGAATGACATTGGCCAAGAATTGGTCTCAAATAATGGCATTGCCCAAGTTCTTCCATAGCTTAGGGGTGTTGGCTACTCTAAGTCCAAGGATCCAAACCAAGTCAAAGATAGAGGCCCAACAGTCCACCAATATATTTTTTAGGGTTTTTATTTTTATTAAGTATTTTAAGGTCCTAAGACCACAAACATAACAAAATCACAACCACAAAATATATCACAAGCACACAATATGGCTCAAGTGAGCAAAGTGAAAATGACTGAAACATAAACAATTAGCATGAATGAAAATGACAATGAATGATAAAGCGCAAGAATTAAAATTGCACTAAAGTAAATGACACTTAAAATAAAGTTAATACAAAGAGATGTTAGTGGAAGAAGAAAAAAATTGTTTAAGTCCTTTTTTGGAGAACACTCAACCATCCACTCATAAGCATGAAGATATGAACCTAGACATCATTCATGAGAAGGGCTCCAACTTGGATAAAATCAACAAGTATGCCACTAGCTCTCACAAATGGAAAATAGGTATAATCTTCACACAATAACATGAGGGATGGGAGACTTACAATCTCATTGACAAAAATGCTATTATATTCGGGACAAATTTAGCGCTATGTTAAGCAATCGTAATTGGACTTATGTAGAAGTCACAACTATTTAAGGTTAGACAATAATAATATTGGTGTTAATGCATGCTAGAGACAAGGTATCAAGACCAAACTCCTAAAACATACCACATACAAAATGAAAGGGGATGGACTTATCTCAATCAAGCTCATGTTGATTCATCTAACATAAGGTCATTGATGAATCAACTAGCATTTTGATTTATGAGAAATCATTGGCCATGAAATAGATTGGGGAAGAAGTGAGATGAAAATGGAGAGGTGAAGTGAAAAGAATCCCAAATTGATCAAGGGATGAACCTTACTTGATAAATACCATTCATTCATCTTGAGGGATGGAGTTCGAACTTCATTAACCCCCTAAATCCAATGGTATCGACCAAATTAAAGTTCAATTCAACCAAGAGCAGGGCCAAACAGAAGTTGAGTTAACACAAGGTCAATAAAATAGCTCGACAAAATATTAAAAGCAATTAAAACAATTTAAATCAATTTTTAAAATAAATAAAAATACATTTTAAAAGGTGAAATTCCTAAAATCCATTCAAATCACCAAAGAAATGGTCAAGGGGTTTATCATAGGTCAAACAAGGTCAAATGACCATTGACTAATGTTTTTGGCATTTTTTGAAAGTCAGAAGTATTTAAAATTAATTAAAAGTAAGTCAAAAATCACAAAATTGACAAAAAATATCAAACTCAATCCAAAAATTAATTTTAATTCAGAAATGGGAAAAGGAAATTATTTGTAAAATTTTGGTGGCAGTCCCATATTTTTTGGATTAAAATTGAAATTATAATGAATTTTATTAGAAAATGATATTTAAAAAATAATTTGGAAAATAAAAGAAATCAGAAAAAACAAGGGCCATCAGATCTCCCTCATTAATTGAGGTGGCAGATTTGATGGCCAAACGTGTATCATCCATCATGCATTGCAGTCAACACGTGCATAAAAATGGTATTCATATTGGGTGGACCAGATTAGAACATGGCAGCATGATCAGATGGCTTGGACAACGCCAATGCACCACCGGAGCCCTAGCTCTGATAATCTTCTTGGACCACCTCACCGGATTGGTCCAGATAAAAAACTCATGAATATAAATGGATCATACATCAATTTAAAGATAAAATCAAGAGGAGATAATTATCACCTCCAAAGTTTCCAACTCCCACTCTATAATAAGAAATGTGGAGTTGAAAGTTGAGGTGTTCAAACTGAATTGCTTCGATTCAACCTCAAAGCAACTCAGTATCAATGCCTACATTGCTAGGACTTCAGTCATGCAGAAACCAAACCTAGATATTAAGAAAGTAGTGAGAATCGAAGAGTAAAAGTTTGTGAAAATTCACCTTCGGGTAGCAACTTTGAGGCTCGATCTTGATGCAATTCCACTTGGTTTTGCTTCCTCTTGCTTGCAGGAGATGATTAGAGTGAAAAAAGATGTGAATCCCTGGAGTTCTAGTTTAAAAAGAGGAGTTAAACTCGAAGCTCGATTTCAATGAAATCCTCAAGATATTCTCTCAAGTATGGCTATGGGATTGCTTGGCAGAGCTTGGGAAATGGTTCTCTTCAATTATGAGGCAATGTGCTTCAATATATAGGCCATGGAAAATGATTTCTACACCTTTCAAATGTGAACAAAAAATAGAAATTCAACATGCATGGGTGCATGGGTATGTGCTTAGACCTAAATGATCATTGCAATCCAACTAAATTCGTGCATAAATGATGTTGATATTATAACATGAGGCCATGCAAAGATGTGTAACAATTGAGTTCAAAAGTTGCCAAATTGAGCCATGCAAAGAAACTATGCGCAAGTCCCTAAAAACTTGTCCAAATGGAATGATCTTGGACTCTTTGGAAAGATACCATCATGGGTAACAACTTTGATGTCGAGACGTTTTCTGTTTGAGGCTTGGATCATTGTGAATTCTAACCTTGAAGTTTGGGGAATCAAACATACTTAAATATTTTCTAAGTTAAAAGTCAAATGACCCCTTTTTCCATCTTGAATAACTTTTTCTATGGATTCAAATGACTTTGGTTCCTTCTTAAAAGTTGTATATATTTCAATTATATTCAATTTGGTCACACATTTGACACCATTTGGATCTTGCATGATGAAGTTATGGATTTTAGAAGTTGAGGAAAATTGTTTGTTCAATGGTAAAGACCAAAATGGACCTATAATGTTTCGTCATGGTACATGACCTTGAAATTATAATTTGACCTTTATCAAAGAATAAAGGTTGGATAAGACATCTTTAAATTTATCACTAAACTTGAATCATCTTCATATCATAAAAATTGAAAAATTTATGGTTCTTGGAAGTTGACCTTCTATCTAGGGCAACAGACAAAATGACCTTTAATCTTTCACCATAAAGAATGTCTTTCCAAGCAAAATTATCTCTGGATGACAACATAAAAGTTGTTTTTAATGTAATAAAGAGTAACCTTTCTCTTGTAATCATTTTCATATGACAAAAATTGTAGGAGATAGGGTCTAGGGAACCCTAGATTTGACTAGTTAACTTTTCTGGTCAACCTCCTTGAACCAACTTGGAAACTTGAAGTTACTTTGATCTTTGGGGATCATGGAGGATAATATATGCTTATGATGATTTAAAATGGAGTATCCATTTATATTTTTTACCAATTCATGAAGAAACTTGTCGAGGAAAGCACATAAGATACCTAGATGAATTAGTGCCTCCTTGACAAACAAGCTTCAAACTCTTGATGAATTCTTGGTCAAAATGAAAAATAAAGAACATGGGGATACATATATGATGCCTAAAACCAATGTGAATCATTACTTTCTTGATCCTTTCTTTGAGGGTCTCAAGCCCTAGTTGTCAGCTTGATGAGGCACAAGTGGACACACACACTACCTACAAATGAAATAAAGCTACACTAGACATATTTTTGGATTTTGGTTAGTAAACAAAGAAAAAATAAAGTATGATACAATCAAATATGTTTGGTGATATCTTCTAATACAAACCCAATGAATGATGGGTGAGGAGGATACCAAGGTGTGATCCCAATGCTAATGCCAAGTTAATGAGATGGCATGAGGGATCTTAGGGGTCCAAATTGAGGTCTTACAGCTACCCCTATTTAAGGTCATTATATCCGGGAATGCAAAGGTTAAAATCTTCATATCAACGCGGTAGAATGGGCTTAAATAACAACACCAAGAAACAAATTTTGGTCCCAAAGAGAACTTATGATACATATGATATGAATGCAAAATATAATCTTTGTGGCGATATATTGCCACAAAGGAAAAGAACCCGGTAGAGACTGAAAGTCCACAGGAGCACAAATCCTTCACTGAGGGGACATGGACTCTGGGGATAAAAAGTTATGCGTAGGCCAGGCTACGACATAAAAACTGCTGGAGACACGAGGGGATTTCCATAAATCAATGGAAATATATGGATTGGGGAAAAAGAATTTGCGTGTATCTGGCCACAGCTAACACAGCAAGAAACATCCACTAGGGAAAGGCGTAAATCATAAAAAAGCTAAAATACCCAAACATTCAAAAAGAAATTCAATTTCACAAAGAAATATGAATCCCGACTCAACCGAGGAAGAAAAACTTCAACACATGAGTAAAAGAGATATGTTACCCACCACCTGTTATTGGGTAGGGAGATAATATACTTGGGCAGAGGGACATCTGTCACCGGTTAAGGAAAACATATCAAGGATGACTCGCTGAGAGAAAAAATGAGGAATATTCATTATCGATTAATGGGTAAGAATAACCTATTGGGAAAAAATGAATAAATAGGATTTACAACTACCTGTTACTGGGTAGAAGACCATACATGAGGAATATCCATTACCGATTTGGGTAAACATATCAAGGATAGAATGTCGGGAAGAAATAGGATTTACAACTATCAGTTATTGGGTAGAAGACCAAAGGAAGAATATCTGTTACCGGTTAAGGTAAAGATATCAAGGATAGACCACCAAATAGAAATAGGATTTATAATTACCAGTTACTGGGTAGAAGACCAAAGAGAAAATATTCATCTCTGGTTAAGGTGAACATATCAAGGATAGACTCAGAAGGAAGAATATCTATCACTAGTTAAGGTGAACATATCAAGGATAGATTACCAAAAAGGATAGGATTTACAACTACCAATTACTAGGTAGAAGACTAGAGGAATAATATCTGTTAGCAGTTAGGGTAAATATATCTAGGATAGACCACCCAAAAAGAAATAGGATTTACAACTACCTGTTACTGGGTAGAAGACCAGACAGAAAGAATATCCGTTACCAGTTAGGGTAAACGTATCAAGGATAGATTGCCGGGAAGAAATAGGATTTACAACTACCGGTTACTAGGTAGAAGACCAACAGAAGAATATCCGTTACCGGTTAAGGTATACATATCAAGGATAAACCACTAAAGAGAAATGGGATTTACAACTACCGGTTACTGGGTAGAAGACCAAAGAGAAAACATTCGTCACTGGTTAAGGTGAACATATCAAGGATAGATTCATAAGGAAGAATATCCATCACCGGTTAAGATGAACATATCAAGGATATACTATCAAAAATGATAGGATTTACAACTACCGGTTACTGGGTAGAAGACCAGAGGAAGAATATCTTTTACCGATTAGGGTAAACATATCAAGGATAGACCACCCAAAAAGAAATAGGATTTACAATTACCTATTACTAGGTAGAAGACCATACAGGAAGAATATCCGTTACTAGTTAGGGTAAACATATCAAGGATAGACTTCCGGGAAGAAATAGGATTTACAACTACTGGTTACCGGGTAGAAGACCAAAGGAAGAATATCTGTTACCGGTTAAGGTAAACATATCAAGGATAAACCATCAAAGAGAAATAGGATTTACAACTACCAGTTACTGGGTAGAAGACCAAAGAGAAAATATTTGTCACTGATTAAGGTGAACATATCAAGGATAGACTCAGAAGGAAGAATATACTTCACCGATTAAGGTGAACATATCAAGGATAGACTACCAAAAATGATAGGATTTACAACTACCGGTTACTAGGTAGAAGACCAGAGGAAGAATATCTGGTACCGGTTAGGGTAAACATATCAAGGATAGACCACCCAAAAAGAAATAGGATTTATAATTACCTGTTAATGGGTAGAAGACCAAAGGAAAGAATATCCCTTATCGGCCAGGGTAAACATATCAAGGATAAACTCGCAAAAAAGAATAGGATTTACAACTACCTGTAACTGGGTAGAAGACCAAAGGAAGAATATCCGTTACCGGTTAGGGTAAACATATCAAGGATAAACTACCAAAAAGGAATAGGATTTACAACTACCTGTCATTGGGTAGAAGATCGGGGAAGAATATACGTCACCGATTAAGGTGAGTATATCATGGATAAACTTTTTGGGGAAACGAAAATGAATCCACTAGAGAAGTCAAAAAAGTAAATTACCTTTTGTAAGTTAATGTGTAAATTAACATAGGTAAATTACTTAGTCATCCAGAAGGATATTACCAGTTACTGGGTAATAATTCTTTGGGAGACCAAAAGATCTATCGAGGTAAGAACTAGAAAGAAACAATCAAACAAGACTCAACCCAATAAGGATATAACTCAAGGGGAGTGGTTCCATCCAGATAATGAACTGAGGAGGAGGAAGAAATAATAATAATCCACGAGGAAATAACTCAGTAGGGAAGAAGAATGGATAAACTCTTTCTGCTTAAGGGGCCGACATTCTACATTGAAGGAAGACATACACACCAAATCTGCATGGGGAAATGATATCACTAAAGTAGGGGATCATAAAAATTAGGTCAATGCGTAAAAATGCATAATGAAATTGTTGATTCTAAGTGTTGGCAGCAATTTTTGTAAAACAAAGAGTGTTCACAAGATGTTATATGTGATGTCTTAACATGAGATATCCTATGTACCTGCTAGAGTTCAAGAACATGTTCATGCATGATTGTTTCAGAATGCCACATACAATGACAAGGCTTCTGATATTGGATGTACCTGCTGGATCTTAAATGAAAGACATGTTCATGCAGGATAGTTTCAGATGACATACACAAGGTCATGGCATCTGATATGGCTGTACCTGCTGGAAGTTATAAAAGGAATTATTGGATTATGCAGGATTTTTCCAGGATGTCAGACCCGATGTCATGACATTCTGTACACAGAACATTCAGTATGAATGTCTGGTGTTTTGTGATTGCATAATTAATGGCAATCTTTGTATGATTGAAGATATGATTAGCTGGCACATTCAATCATGGATTACAACCAGATTTACTTATTTTCCAAGAAGATCTAAACAGCTGTTATAAAAAGATTTGATTGGAAAATAGATTTATGGTTTTCAAGATGTCCAAGCCCAGCTGGATGCTTCTATGAAAAGGGACTTAGAAAACCTGTTTGAACACACAACCAATACTGAGCGAAATACAGAGAGAGAGAGCTAGGGTTTGTGTCTGTTTAGTCGTGAGACTTGTAGGTCATTCAAGTCATCCATTGATGATTGAATTGGATTGATTTGTGGTTGTAATTTGTCACTCTAAAGCTGTTAAGCAAGAGTGTGTGTCTTCTTGATCAAAGCTGTGAAGCAAGATCAAGAGTGTGTCTTCTTGATTGAAACTATGAAGTAAAATCAAGAGTGTGTAATTGAAAAGTATTTTCTTTTCACAAGGGATTGTTGTTTAAAATCACTGGTGTGTGATTGTAGGGAAGTGAGTGGGTTCTCATATCTAAGAGTGCTTAGGTAGAAATTGCACGGGTAGAGATTAGGTGAGAAAGACTGTAACTTGTTGAAGTGTACGGAGAGTCTTTGAACTAAGTCTATTTTAGTGAATTTCCTTCCTGGCTTGGTAGCCCCCAGACGTAGGTGAGTTGCACCGAACTGGGTTAACAATTGCTTGTGTTATTCGCTTTACCATTCTGTATTTTTTATCCATTGTGTGTTAACAGATATTAGTGTCGTGACATTACCTTCGACATCTTATATCTGATACCAGAATTTCAATTGGTATCAGAGCAGGCATCCTGCTCTGGTTCTGGGTGAGATCTAGGGGCAATACTTTCTGATACAATCGAGAGAGATGAAGGATCTGTTCATAGGCCACCAATTTTGGATGGTTCTAACTATGACTATTGGAAACCTCGAATGGTAGCGTTTCTGAAATCCCTTGATAACAAGGCTTGGAAAGCTGTGTTAACAGGTTGGGTGCATCCTGTCATCACTAAAGAAGGAGAAGCCACTACTGAGAAGAAACCTGAAGAACAATGGTCCGAGGAAGAGGATGATCTTGCTCTTGGAAACTCTAAAGCATTGAATGCAATATTCAATGGGGTAGACAAGAATACTTTCAGGCTGGTAAACAACTGTGAAGTGGCCAAAGATGCTTGGGACATTCTCAAGACCACTCATGAAGGCACCTCTAGGGTAAAGATGTCTAGACTTCAGCTGCTCACCTCCAAGTTTGAAAACTTAAGAATGAAAGAAGATGAAAATATTCATGAATTCTACATGAGTATCCTTGAAATTGCCAATGCCTCTAGAGCCTTGGGTGAGAAGATATCAGATGAAAAGTTAGTAAGAAAAATACTCAGATCACTCCCCAAGAGGTTTGCTATGAAAGTAACAGCCATAGAAGAATCTCAAGACATCTCAAATATGAGAGTTGATGAGCTAATTGGATCCCTCCAAACATTTGAGATGGGAATATGTGATGGAGCTGAAAAGAAAGCCAAGAGCATAGCATTTATGTCAAACACTGAAGAGGAAGATGAGGAAGGTGGTCAAGATATTGATGAAGACCTGGCAAATGAGACAGCAATGTTGGGAAGACAGTTCAACAGACTGATAAAAAAGGTATATATGAGAACAAAGGGCAATGTCAAGAACATCACATCTGACATCAGTAAATCCAACAACCTTGGTAAGAAACCAAAGTCTGAAGAAAAGCCCAAAGAAGTTCAGTGCTATGAGTGTAATGGGTATGGTCATTTTAAAACAGAATATGGGACCTACCTCAAGAAACAAAAGAGGAGTCTTGTGGCCTCTTGGTCTGATGGAAGTGAAACAGAAGAAGCCATAAACCATGTGACTGCATTGACAGGAAGATGGGGGTCTGAGGAAGAGTCATTTGATGATGACAGAACCCTTAAAGAGTTGTGCCGCAGAAGGGCAGGAGTGTGCAGAGGAGTTGAAAGCCAGAAGAAAATGATAGCTCAGCTGAAAAATGAAAAGGAAGAGCTTGTGGAAACCATCTCAAAATTGAAGGTGGAAGCTGTATTCTTGAGTTCCAAACTAGATGAGATGACTAAGTATGTAAGAATTCTTAACAATGGATCTGCCATCTTAGACAAGATTCTCCAGACTGGCCAAATAACAGGAAACAAATCTGGTATTGGATTCAAGGCTGAGTGCAGTTACACTGGTTGCAAACCAAAATCCAAACCTAAGTGCAACCATGTTAAAAGCAAACCTGAGATGTCACATCAGATGTCACAACAGCAAAAAGGGAAGCATCAAAGATGGAAATGCTAATACTGTGGAAAATTTGGCCACCTGAAGCCCTTTTGCTATAAGCTATGTGGCTATCCTGGCCCTGTTCAGTCTCAATACCAATCAAGGTCCAAGCATCACAAGACTGTCAACAAAAAGCAATGGGCTCCTAAGACAAAGGTCACAAGTCTCATAGCTCACACTTCTCTCAGAGTTTCATCCAAAGAAGATTGGTATTTTGACAGTGGTTGCTCCAGACACATGACTGGGAACAAAAATCTGCTAACTGAACTTCATCCTCATGCCATGAGTTATGTTACCTTTGTTGATGGTGCAAAGGGGGAAATCAAGGGAATGGGTAGGCTGGATCGCCCTGGAGTTCCTGACCTTGATAATGTCCTACTTGTTAAGGGATTAACTACTAATCTTATAAGCATCAGTCAACTGTGTGATCAAGGTCTGAATGTAAACTTCACCAAAACTGAATGTCTGATTACTAACAAAGAAAATAAAGTAATCATGAAGGGAGTTAGTTCCAAAGACAACTGCTACATGTGGAGCTCTCAAGAAACTGGATACTCTTCAATGTGTACCTTAGCCAAAGAAGAAGAGGTGAAGATATGGCATCAAAGATTGAGCCATCTGCACCTTAAAGGTATGAAAAGGATCATATCTGTTGAAGCTGTTAGAGGAATTCCCAACTTAAAGATTGATGAGGGAAAAATCTGTGGAGAGTGTCAGATTGGAAAACAAACAAGGATGTCACACCAGAGGCTTAGACATGACATAACTACCAAAGTCTTGGAGCTACTTCATATGGACTTGATGGGACCCATGCAAGTAGAAAGCCTTGGTGGAAAAAAATATGCATATGTGGTGGTGGATGACTTCTCCAGATACACCTGGATCAATTTTATAAGAGAAAAATATGATGTATTTGAAGTATTTAAGGAGCTTTGTTTGAAACATCAAAGGGAAAAAGAAAGTCCTGTTGTCAAAATTAGAAGTGATCATGGGAAGGAGTTTGAGAACAACAAATTTGTTGAATTCTGCTCTTCAGAAGGAATTCATCGTGAGTTCTCATCCCCCATCACTCCCCAGCAAAATGGTGTGGTGGAAAGAAAAAATAGGACTCTTCAAGAATCAGCCAGAGCTATGATTCATGCTAAGAAATTGCCCTATCATTTTTGGGCTGAAGCCATGAACACAACCTGCTATGTTCACAACAGAGTGACATTGAAGAAAGGAACTCCCACAACCCTTTATGAAGTCTGGAAAGGAAGAAAACCCACAGTCAAATATTTCCATGTATTTGGTAGCAAATGCTATATCCTGGCTGACCGTGAGCAAAGAAGGAAGATGGATCCCAAGAGTGATGAAGGAATATTTCTAGGCTATTCAACAAACAGCAGAGCCTACAGGGTCTTTAATTCCAGAACTAATGTATTGATGGAATCCATTAATGTTGTGGTTGATGACCAACAGACGGATGTCACAGACGATGTTGAGACATCTCTGAATGATTCTCCAGTTGACCTCTCAGACAAAAATAAGGAAGAAGAACCTCCTCAAGCTGAACCTGAAGATGACAAAATAAACAAGGGACACTCTATCAGAATTCAGAAGGATCATCACAAAGATCTTATCATAGGAGATCCAGATAAAGGAGTCACTACTAGATCAAGGGAAGTAATCTCACATGGCTGCTTTGTGTCAAAGATTGAACCCAGAAATATCAAGGAAGCCTTGACTGATGAGTTCTGGATCAATGCAATGCAAGAGGAGTTAGGCCAATTCAAGAGCAATGAAGTATGGGAATTGGTTCATAGACCTGAAGGAGTAAATGTCATAGGAACAAAGTGGGTATATAAGAATAAATCTGATGAACAAGGGGTTGTTACAAAAAACAAAGCTAGATTAGTAGCTCAAGGATACACTCAAGTTGAAGGATTAGACTTTGATGAAACATTTTCTCCTGTAGCTCGCCTTGAGTCCATTAGACTATTGCTTGGAGTTGCATGCATTCTGAAATTCAAGCTGTTTCAAATGGATGTAAAAAGTGCCTTCCTGAATGGCTACTTAAATGAAGAAGTATATGTTGAACAGCCTAAAGGATTCACAGATCCAAATCTTCCACAACATGTGTAAAGATTAAAGAAAGCCCTCTATGGGTTAAAGCAAGCTCCCAGGGCTTGGTATGAGAGACTCACAGTGTTCCTCACTGACAATGGATACAAAAAGGGAGGTATTGACAAAACTCTGTTTGTGAAGAATGAAGGAGGAAAGCTCATGGTGGCACAAATATATGTAGATGACATTGTTTTTGGTGGGATGTCAGAACAGATGGTTGAACATTTTGTTAGACAAATGCAATCTAAGTTTGAGATGAGCCTTGTTGGAGAACTGACCTACTTTCTTGGGCTACAAGTCAAACAGATGGAAGACTCTATCTTTCTATCTCAAAGCAAGTATGCCAAGAACATTGTGAAGAAGTTTGGAATGGAAAATGCAAGCCATAAAAGGACACCTGCTCCTACTCATGTGAAAATCTCCAAAGATGAAAATGGTGTCAGTGTAGATCAGAGTCTATATAGAAGCATGATAGGAAGTCTGCTATATCTCACAGCAAGCAGACCTGACATTGCATTTGCTGTAGGTGTTTGTGCTAGGTATCAAGCTGAACCAAAAGTCAGTCACATAAACCAAGTGAAGAGAATACTGAAATATGTCAATGGCACCAGTGACTATGGGATGTTGTATACTCATGGATCTGGATCCATGTTGACTGGTTACTGTGATGCTGACTGGGCTGGAAGTGCTGATGATAGGAAAATCACATCTGGGGGATGATTCTTTTTGGGGAACAATCTGATTTCATGGTTTAGTAAGAAACAAAACTGTGTATCTCTATCCACTGCTGAAGCTGAATACATAGCAGCTGGGAGTAGTTGTTCTCAACTGGTCTGGATGAAGCAGATGTTGTCTTAATACAATGTCACACAAGAAGTCATGACATTATACTGTGATAACCTGAGTGCCATAAATATTTCCAAAAATCCTATTCAACATAGCAGGACAAAGCACATTGACATTCGTCATCACTTCATCAGAGAACTCGTAGAAGAGAAGATCATAACTCTGGAGCATGTTACTACTGAAAAGCAATTAGCAGAAATTTTCACTAAAGCTTTGGATGCCAATCAATTTGAATGTTTAAGGGGGAAGTTGGGGATCTGTGTTCATGAGAACCTATAGCAAGTAAAGGAGTTTGTGGTTATCCCAGAGGATATTTCTGACTGGGTAAACTGTGCTGTAGCAAGGACTAGACTGTGTGGCTGGAAGCTATTCTGATGCTGATGTATGAAAGATTGAAGTTTTAGTTTGGAAAAAGGTCACCTTTGGTCAATTTTGACTAAAAAGGGGGAGAAGTGGATATATGGAAGTTGTTGTGGAAGTTGTGATATGTATATGGCTGGACAGAAGGACAACTATTATTAGTGCACAAGAGGTGTTAAAACAGAATGTTATGGTGCACAAGTGTTGTTGTTAAAGCAGATGTCAGAATGACATTCTGGCTGGTACAAGTGCTGGAGTTACAGTAGTTGTTATGTTCATGGAGACTGTTGTTGTATGCACAGATTTAGGGGGAGAAGGAGTACCCTTATGCATTTGTGTGTCTTACTAGTTGCATCTATAACTAGTAATTCTGTTTGTTGCACAGATTTAGGGGGAGGAGAAGTACCCTTGTGCATGTGTGTATTACTAGTAGCCATAACTAGTAATTGTTTTGCTTCTGTTGCTGATTAAACTACTGTTAAGTTGTTTAACTGCTGATAGTTTACCTTGTGAACAAAAAGGACTGATATATGTTTTAGCCAAAATTTTCCAAAGGGGGAGTTTGTTGATTCTAAGTGTTGGCAGCAATTTTGGTAAAACAAAGAGTGTTCACAAGATGTTATATGTGATGTCTTAACATGAGATATCCTATGTACTTGCTAGAGTTCAAGAACATGTTCATGCATGATTGTTTCAGAATGCCACATACAATGACAAGGCTTCTGATATTGGATGTACCTGCTGGATCTTAAATGAAAGACATGTTCATGCAGGATAGTTTCAGATGACATACACAAGGTCATGGCATCTGATATGGCTGTACCTGCTGGAAGTTATAAAAGGAATTATTGGATTATGCAGGATTTTTCCAGGATGTCAGACCCGATGTCATGACATTCTGTACACAGAACATTCAGTATGAATGTCTGGTGTTTTGTGATTGCATAATTAATGGCAATCTTTGTATGATTGAAGATATGATTAGCTGGCGCATTCAATCATGGATTACAACCAGATTTACTTATTTTCCAAGAAGATCTAAACAACTGTTATAAAAAGATTTGATTGGAAAATAGATTTAGGGTTTTCAAGATGTCCAAGCCCAGCTGGATGCTTCTATAAAAAGGGACTTAGAAAACCTGTTTGAACACACAACCAATACTGAGCGAAATACAGAGAGAGAGCTAGGGTTTGTGTCTGTTTAGTCGTGAGACTTGTAGGTCATTCAAGTCATCCATTGATGATTGAATTGGACTGATTTGTGGTTGTAATTTGTCACTCTAAAGCTTTTAAGCAAGAGTGTGTGTCTTCTTGATCAAAACTGTGAAGCAAGATCAAGAGTGTGTCTTCTTGATTGAAACTGTGAAGTAAAATCAAGAGTGTGTAATTGAAAAGTATTTTCTTTTCACAAGGGATTGTTGTTTAAAATCACTGGTGTGTGATTGTAGGGAAGTGAGTGGGTTCTCATATCTAAGAGTGCTTAGGTAGAAATTGCACGGGTAGAGATTAGGTGAGAAAGACTGTAACTTGTTGAAGTGTACGGAGATTCTTTGAACTAATTCTATTTTAGTGAGTTTCCTTCCTGGCTTGGTAGCCCCCAGACGTAGGTGAGTTGCACCGAACTGGGTTAACAATTGCTTGTGTTATTCGCTTTACCATTCTGTATTTTTTATCCATTGTGTGTTAACAGATATTAGTGTCGTGATATTACTTTCGACATCTTATATCTGATACCAGAATTTCAGATATATTTGATGACATGTTTATGCATGTATATGCATGAGTATGTATATGATTATGCTGACAAATAAGCGCAAGGGATACAAACATGAAGATCCCATCATCACAACTAGATACTCGACTAATCTCAACAAGATGGGAATACCAACTGGAGAACCTGCTAGAGATGAAAATAAATCATCGAGGATATAAATGCTATCTTTAGATATTCAATTCCCTGGGGATGACACACAACCATGTACTCAAGGAAAGCTGGGGATATAACAATCCAAAATTAATGCTCAACTCTAGTTGGGGGAGACATGGAGAACATGCATCCGACCAAAAACTGCTGATAACTCAACACTCAGAGGAAATGAAGAATATACATATATCAGTAGCAATCACATGGATTATCATAAATCCAACTTAACACTCGACTCTCTTGAGAGGAGGAATAACTGCTAGGGGGTAAACAATGATTGACTTAAAGTTCAAACTCTCTGGAAGAGGAGAAAATATAGCTTGAAAACCTCACGGGGGACGAAAGTACTATTGCGAGTATCAACCAATATGCTAAGGATAAAAGAGATCTATTGAGGATCCATATCTCAAGCTGAGGTATATATATATATATATATATATATATATATATATATATATATATATATATATATATATATATATATATATATATATACACACACACACACACACTTCAAAGCCACAAGTCAATGCTACGGAGGGATTTTAGGTCAACACCATATCAAATGAAAGAAACCCTACAGGGAACGACTACATCAATACTGCTCATAATCAAATACTACCTGAATGGGGAGATATTTCATCAGAAGAGGAAAATCCGTTGGGAATCCACGTCACAATAAGAGGTAAAACTCCGAGTGGGGAATCAGATAACTTACTGGGGATTCCATCAATCAATATCAACTATATGGGACTTTACTGGTGTAGCGGGGTATTCGTTACCATTAGAGATATTGACTAAATCCAAGGTAAATCATACAAGTCGAGTCGCCACCGCACTTCTATTTATCCAAAGGAATGGTTAGAAAGCGAACAAAAACCTAAAAGTTTTATCGAATCAAAAACTAGTAAAAGAGAGTCAGAGATCTGGGTAAGGGGGTTGGTTATGCAATGGGAAGGGGTTAGGCACCCAAGACATCCTAGGTACTCCTAGGGAGCCCTTTTCATACTTGTGGTAAGGTCGTTGTTTTGTGAAAAATTTGTTTGTGCAAACATGATTGAAGAGATGAGAAGATAATATACAAGTTATTTACATTTTGTGTTTGGATGGATAAACCCATTGCCTACGTACCATCTTAAAAAAGATTAGGATCAAAACCTCGTAGTTCGGGGTAAAAATCTCAAAATGAGTTGGTGAATTGATTGGTTCAAAAGCCTTAAGGTCTTTTGTTATCAAAGGGAGAAAACTCAACCTAAAACCACAAATCCACCATGTGAGGGTAGCTTCAACATGCTAGTGAGGGGTTAACCCTATAATAAGCATGTAAGACTCATTGTCCATCACTAAGGATATAGGTGAGTATTACATCTACCACCAAGATAACTCAAACCTAACAGCTAAAGGTTATGAAAAATTTGATTAAGGAACTGGCCATTGGAACCACAAAAAGACATTTGAATGGGTTATATTTACCAATTAGAAGTATATACAAAATGGTCAAAGTGGACTTAAAGATTCAATTCAGAATAAGTATTATGAAAAGAAGGTTTGAAAATCAAAAGCATAAGGCTTAGGTTTCTAGTGTTGAAAACAAATGTTAAGTGTTTGCACAAAAGTTTTGGCTTGGGTTAGAGTGGAGAGAAGAAGAAGAAGGGCTAAAGTCCTAAGCATGTAAGGGGTAAGGAATAAGAAACAAAACCACAATGGAGTTCCTCTCTTGAGATCATATTGATGATCCAAGTAGCTCTCATCCTTTGGAATAAGCAATCACATAAATATAAACCCAAGCATTCATCAATCAAATGAACTCTTGGAAGGCTCTTCAAGGTATCTTGTAATTCTTTCTCTTAGAAGCTCATGGAAATAGTTCCTCAAGTTTGAATCAAGATGGAGTCCCTAGCACAAGAACACACACATCAAAGAGTTTTATGACGCAAATCAAGAATGGACAAGAGTGAGTTTAGAGGCTTGTCCTTCTAATCCATCTTCATCATTAAGGTCCTTTTACTCCAATTTTTTGCATAGGGAATGTCCTAGAAACTAAGTCCATTTGTCCATTTCTTTGCATTTGGTTCACAATAATCAAAACAAAACACAAGCACAATAGTATATACACAATTATCTGCTCAAGTGAGCAAAAGGCAAATTGCATTAACATAAACATGTGCTCAAGTGAGCAAAGGGAAAAGCAAATGGATAATATGTACAAGAATAGTAAATTGCATAAAAGTAAAGAGCAAAAAGTAAATGTTAATGGTTAATGGTTAGTGTTAGTAATTAGTGTGCCATAAGGCAAATTTAGCGCTATGTTAAGCAATCGTAATTGGACTTATGTAGAAGTCACAACTATCTGAGGCCGGTCAATAATAATGTAGGCAACAACACAAGTTAGAAGTCTTGATTAGTGAACCAAGTTCCAACAACTTGCCATGCCAAAAAGAAGAAGAGAATTGATCTTGTATTGGTTTAAGTCTTTTGCATAATTTAGGAAACAACCTATCCTTAATGCAAAGCCATTCATTTGATCAATTGATCAAGATGAATTAGATTTGAATCAAGGAAGATTAAGCCTCCCTAATCAATGCTAACTTATCAACCTTCAACTCATTGATCATAAAAGAAAAAGAAGAAGAAGAAGAAAGAGATGAATAATGGAAAAGGAAAATGGAAAGAATAAAGTGCATAAGATGAAATCAAATGTACCAATCCATATGTGTTGACCAAATGACATTGAAAGTCAAAGTCAAATAATGAGAAATCATAAATGAGATGAAGATTGGAGATCACACAATAAGCAAAATATTTTTGGCATTTTTAATATTAAAATAAACTTGAATTAAAAAAATAAAAGAAAGGTCAAACTTCAAAATCACTTCAAATCAACCTTGAAAGGTCCAAGTGATTTATCCCAAGTTCAACAAGGTCAAACAAAGTTTGACAAAAAATTTCAGCATTTTTAAAAGTCAGAAACTATTTTTAATCAATTAAAAATGAATAAAAATAACCTAATTGAACTAAAATTTCAAATAAATCTCAAATCAATTAAAAAATTGATGAGAATATTTTTCATAGATTCATCATCATTCAAATAGGTTAGGAAAATATTTTTGTATTTTTTGAATATCAAAAACTATTTAAAATGAATTATAAATAACCAGAAAAGAGAAAATTCACAAAAAATATCAAATGATTAAATAAAAAAAATTAAAAATCAAAATCAGAAACTAGAATTTATTTGGGGAAGAATGCAATTGGTCCCATATTTTTTGGATTTAAAATGAAGGAGATATGAATTTTTGAAAATAATGGAAATAAAAGAAATTAAATGAAAATTCAGAAAATCAGAAAAAACCACAAGCATCTGATCAAGCCTCATTAATTGACGTGGCTGATCAGACGGATGTGAGATGCGCGTGCACGGAAGGCATGAGTCAACTGAGAAACATCCAGCATTATTGAAAGTGATAAGATCCAAAGGACACGATTCAATCTGGAAACATGATCAAACGGTCTAGATTTAAACTGGTGAGCGGACGGTGGTGTACACCACCGTCGTCTCCGGCGAGTACATGAACTCCGGCCAGAGTTGCAGGTTTACAAACCTCCACCAAAATCCACGATCCATATATCAAAATGAAGCTGGGGTGATGTACATCACCCCTGTAACCTTGAATCACACTCAAGATTCCTATAGCGTAAGAAATCTGAGCTTGAAGATTCAGGTATAAAAAATGTAGTTCAATAAATTATGAAATTGAAGCTACCACTAGCTTGCCTCTCAAGTGAGGACTTCAGAAAACACAATATCCAAGCAAATAGATCAATAATTGGTGAGTTTTGAAGAAAAAACCAGTTGAAGAACAACCATGGATTCTGGAGATTTGAGCTTGCTTCCTTGCTTCCTTTGGCCAAACAGAAGATCAATGGAGTATGAGAGAGAGGTCTAGGAGCTTTAGATCCAAAGATTCAACCAGATGTAGTTGAATTTTAGATCTGAAAAAAATGAAGAAAAGTGAAATAGCACCTTTGGTGAGAGGTTAGGTTTTCAGTTCTGCAACATTTCAGGTTGATTCATGGATGAATTTTGAATGGAATGGAGCTCTTATTTATAGATGGAAAGGCAAGGCAAGTGTGATTCAATCCGTGTGCATGGAATTGGATATTCATTTCATGGGCTTGCATGATCATGCAAAAGGCCCAAATTCAATTCCAAATGCAATCTGAAATGAATGTGAGATGATTTGGACGCATAGCTTAGAGTGAATTGGCTTGTGCATGGAGTTTTGATATGTTATGCATAATTGAATCAAAAACTTCCCCTCTTCGAAAATGCCATTTGCTAAATCCAAACATGAGCATGTGAGTAATGGTTGGAAAGGTTTTGATGTAAGGAACAATTGTTATGTTGGGCAAAAATCCATTTGAAGTGTGGAAATTGGTGAAATTTGAGTTTAAAGTGCAAGGTGCAAAACATGTGAAGGCAAAGTTTCCAAATTTGGCCAATGTTCAAGCCCCTCTGTTTGGATGACGCAAGCCTCAAATGAGAAAACCTACAACATCAAAGTTGTAGATCTCTCCAAGACAATAAAAATGGAGTGAAATATTGCATCATTTGGAGTTTTTATGAAAGAGTTATGGGCACTTGAAGTTGGACTTTTTTGCCTTTTAATGCTTTTGGTCCAAAAGGACCTATAATGTCTTGCATTATCACATGTATTTCCTTTGAGATTTGGAACTTTTGTTTAACATAACATTTGAAGTATACATCTTAAGCTTTCCAATGCATTTATTTCCACCTCAAAATCATAAAAAATGAATGAGTTATGTTCTTGGGAAGTTGACCTAAAATTAGGGTTTCTGTCAAAATGACCTATAATGTCTTGGAATGGGAGATGACCTTCCATGCTTCAAATCAATTTTGGATGAACATGAAAATTGTTCATGTTGTCCTTAAGAACATGTTTTATTTTGGGATCATCTCCTTTTGACCAACACATAAAAAGTTGGGTCTCAGTGCATTTCAAAATAGTCAGATGAATTTGACTGATCAACTTCTCAAGTCCACGACTCATATATTGATGAATTGATGATTGAGGACACTCAAATAAGTTAAAATATGCATGAAATGATGAGTTAAAGAACTTCCCTTGATTTTATTTGATCATGGGCTGAGGTTGCTTCAAGAGCAAGGCATTGTGGTGCACAGATGAATTAGGGTTTCCTTGGGGAACAAACCTCAAACCCTTTGACTTGCTTTGATCAAAGTGATGAATTGAGATGCTAGGGAGGCATATTTGATGGATGATAGCTTTGGGAACCATTACCATGCTTGCTATCATCTTCACTTGGCCATATCTTTGTACCAATGATCTCCTTGAAGCTTTTGACCTTGTGATTGCTCAAGCTACAAACAAAAGATGTTAGTGACATATTTTTGTGCTTTTGGTTAGTAAACAAAATAGGAAAAGCAATAATATACAATTCAAGCATGCTTGGTGATCTCAAACCACTCACAAGAGGTCCTACCCAAAGGTAAAGGGAACCAAGATGCTTATGATCCTTGAAGCAATGCAAATGCAATGTTATGATGCCATGAGGGATCATAGGGGCAAAATTAGGGTCTTACAACTGGGGAATAAAATCCATCCGGAAAAATCATGCGTAATATGAGGATGCCATTAGCAATATATTCCTTAATAGGAAAAACAACAGTCATAAGTATCTTCTTGGAGATTAAGAAATAAACCGATTCCAAGGTACCAAAATATCAATCGGCCTACAGAAACTTGCAAAGGGAGGAATACTTCCATGGTTATGTAACAACCAAATAAAGGTGTGCCGGGGATCTATGAACCAAATGAAGGTTTTACCATAGGTCCAAGGTTCAATCGCACTATCAATGCAAGCTAAGAATGAAATTCATGAAGGTCTCGGCTAGGGACAGATGGTGAACTGTTTGGAGAACAACACCTCGACCATGCTGGGGATAAACGAAGAACTGTTTAGATAACAAACATCTTCGATCGACTGCTTGGGGAAGACAATAATGCTTCACACGTCTAGACTTACCGTTCTTAGATTTCTGTTGATATTCCTTTTTGAATTCAAATGTTCTTTAAAGTAAATTCTTATTATTTTAGAAAAATGTTTATTCATTGATTTATTTATTTCAAAATTATCTTTATAAAAATACATTTTTATTAAACATAAACAAATAACAATAACAATAATTGGATAAAGACTCAACTTTATTTAGTAGAATGGTAGTCTGCAAATGGCAAGACCCCATGGATCTTTACAAAGTTTGAAAGTGGTAATTTACATGGAAAAAGGGCTACATTGAATACAATGACCACTACTCCCCCTACCAACTCTGAAATACACTATGCTTTTGTCCTTCGCTGAGAATGAAGAATCAGAACCAAATGATTGTTCATGTTGTTTCAATGATCAGGCCTATCCGGATGCAATTACTTGCCATAATCCCTCATTTTTGCCTAGATTGCCCTAAGGTGGGGTACTCAAACTACCAGGATAATTTTCTGTTTATGTCTCTAACTTTTTCCTAGATCGCCCTTTCGGGTTTTCAATCAACCGAGACGCTTATTTTTTTGCCTAATCCTCCCTTTCGGGTTTTCAACTTAGCGAGTTGTTCTTTTCTTTTTAGGCAAAGTATTTCTTGACTGCATCGGTGTTCATAGGACGAGTGAACTCTTCGCCATCCATAGTTGTAAGAATCAATACACCGCCCGAGAAGGCTTTTTTAACAACATATGAGCCTTCATAATTAGGAGTCCTTTTCCCATAGAATAAGGTTTGAAAGATAAGATCTTTTTTAGCACCTACTCAAAACACACGAGGCTTGACCTTCTTATCAAAAGCTTTCTTCATTCTCTATTGATATAACTGACCATGACACATGATAGTCAATCTCTCGTCTTCAATTAAATTGAGTTGATCAAACCTGGTCTGACACCATTCAACTTTGGTCAACTTGGCTTCCATCAATACACACATTGATGGGATCTCAACCTCTATGGGGAGCACAACTTCCATGCCATAAACAAGAGAGAAATGGGTTGCCCCTATCAAAGTTTGAACGGATGTACGGTACCCATGCAAAGCAAATGGGATAATATCATGCCAATCTCTATACATCACAACCATCTTCTGGATAATCTTCTTGATATTCTTATTTGCAGCTTCAACAACCCCATTCATCTTGGGTCTGTAGGGAGAAGAATTATGATGTGCTATTTTGAAGTCTTTTCAGAGAGCTTCCACCATATTGTTATTCAAGTTCGATCCATTATCAGTAGATCTAACTTGGCACACCATATCAGCATATAACTTGATTCTTGATAAACCTCATAACAACTTGCTTGGACAGATTTGCATACGATGCCGCTTTAACCCACTTTATGAAGTAGTCAATAGCCACTAAAATGAAACAATGTCCATTTGATGCCTTCAGCTCAATCATGCCAATCATATCAATTCCCCACATGGAGAAGGGCCATGGAGAGGAAATGACATTCAAAAGTGTCGGAGGAACATGAATCTTATCCGCATAAATTTTACACTTGTGGAATTTCTTCGCATACTTGAAACAGTCAGATTCCATTGTCAGCCAAGAGTAACCTGCTCTCAACATCTTCTTTTCCATAACATGTCCATTGGAATGAGTACCAAAGGACCCTTCGTGGACTTCCGTTATCAACATGTATGCTTCGTGTGTATCTACGTATTTGAGCGAAATCATATCAAAATTTCTCTTGTAAAGCACATTATCATTTAGGTAGAAGTTTCCAGCTAATCTTCTCAAAGTCTTCTTATCTTTCAAAGATGCCCCAAGCGGGTAAACCTGACTTTGGAGGAAACATTTAATATTGTGGTACCATGGCTTATCATCGTTGATCTCTTCAACAACAAATACATGAGCTGACCTATCAAGGCACATCATAGTCATAGTAGGAACTTCATTCCAATATTTCACAATGATCGTGGAAGCCAATGTTGCAAGAGCATCTGCCATCCGGTTTTCATCTCGAGGGACATGTTGAAACTCAATCTTTGTGAATAAAGTTGATATCCTCCTCACATAATCTCTATCTGGTATCAAACCGGGTTGATTCATCTCCCATTCACCTTTGATCTGGTTAACCACAAAAGCTGAATCTCCATAGACGTCAAGATATTTGATTTTGAGATCAATGGCTTCTTCGAGCCCCATAATGCAAGCTTCATACTCTTCCATATTATTTGTACATTTGAAGGTCAATCTAGCTATAAACGAAAAATGAGTGCCTTGAGGAGTAATGATCACTGCCCCAATTCAATTACCATATGAATTAACAGTTCCATCAAATACCATGCCCCAACGGGAACCAGGTTCTCGCCCTTCTTCAAGCAATGGTTCACCACAATCTTTCATCTTCCAGTACAAAATCTCTTCATCAGGGAAATCATCCTGTACCGATTGGTCATCTTTAATAGGTTGGTGAGCCAAATGGTTAGCCAAGACACTACCTTTAATCACTTTCTGAGCTCGGTATTCAATATCATACTCAGATAACAACATCTGCCAACGGGCAATCCTCCTAGTTAAGGTAGGATTTTTAAATATGTACTTGATCGGATCCATCTTGGATATCAACCAAGTAGTATGATTCAACATATACTGGCGCAGACGCTTAGCATCCCAAGCCAAAGAACATCATGTCTTCTCAAGTATAGAATACCGAGACTCATAATCGATGAACTTCTTATTGAGGTAGTAAATATCATATTCTTTCTTATCGGATTCATCTTGATGACCCAGAACACAACCCATACTCTCTTCAAGCACAATCAAATACATGATCAACAATTTTCCTTCAACAGGTGGAGATAGAATCAGAGGCTCAAGCAGATATTCTTTGATACTGTCAAAAGATTTCTAGCAATCCTCGATCCAATCACAAGACTTGTCTTTCCGAAGGAGCTTGAATATAGGTGCACATGTGGCAGTCATATGCGATATAAATCTGGAGATATAGTTCAAGCGGCTAAGAAAACCTCTGCTTGCTTCTCAATTTTCGGCGCAGGCATCTCTTGTATTGCTTTGACCTTGGCAGGATCAACTTCAATACCCTCCTCACTGACAATAAAGCCTAACAACTTACCAGAGCGAACATCAAATGTACACTTATTGGGATTCAAGCGGAGTTTATACTTCCTCAAACACTGGAATAACTTCAATAGATGCTCAACATGCTCATCTTTGGTCCTTGATTTGGCAATCATATCATCAACATATACCTCAATCTCTTTATGCATCATATCATGGAAAATATTGGTCATGGCTCTTTGGTACGTTGCACCAGCATTCTTCAAACCGAAAGGCATCATTGGATAATAAAATATTCCCCAAGGCGTAATGAATTTGGTCTTCTCCATATCTTCGGGTGCCATTTTAATCTGATTATAACCAGAAAATCCATCCATAAAAGAGAAGACATTAAATTTAGCTGTATTATATACCAACATATCAATGTGTGGCAGAGGAAAATTATCTTTTAGACTAGCTTTATTCAAATCTCTATAGTCAACGCACACACATACTTTTCCATCCTTCTTCTGAATATGCATAATATTTGCCACCCACTACGGATATTTAGAGGTAACAAGGAAACCGATATCAATATGCTTTTACACTTCTTCCTTGATCTTCACTGCCATGTCAGGATGAGTTCTTCTCAACTTCTGCTTGACTGGCGGATATTCTGGCTTCAACGAAAATTTATGCTCTATAATACTAGTATCAAAACCTGACATGTCTTTATAAGACCAAGCAAACACATTAGAGTATTCTCGAAGAAGCTCAACCAACCCCTTCTTAACCTCTGGAAGAAGCTGTGACTGAATCTTGACTTCTTTGATGTCATCTTCGGAACCCAAGTTGACCAACTCAACTTTATCTTTAAACGGATGAATGGTTTTTTCCTTGTGCTCAAGCAAACAGGATAACTCATCAAAGGCGTCTTCATCATCATTCTCTTACTCAGCTTCAAACACAGGGAGATCAATGTTCGGAGAGGGAGTAAGGTCATTATTTTCAATGGGTTTGATAAGCAACCTGCATAATGATTTGATATTTTGATTTTAGAAATCTGAAGTGCAAACAAATATTATGAAGATATGGGAAAATTATTGTTTATTTATATTTTTTTGTGATTACCATTTTCAGAAAAAGCAAAAAGTAAACATAACATAAATATGGATGAATAAAATTGTATGTTATTGATGATAATTTGAAAATGCCTAACAATGTTTTCACTTATCCCTTAGGCATAGGAGAAGGATTTTTCTATAACAATAAGACATATTACTTTGAACGATGAACTATGATAGGAACATCAACAACAACCCAATTGTTGCAAATCTGTCCATGTGTTATAAAGTTGGTGTTATCTTCTTCATCTTCATATCCAATGATCGCAACTGAGTGTTCTTCTTCTTTGTGAATGAACCCTTCACTATGGAAAACTTGTTGCATAACCTTGACGTCTTCTTTAAACGGCCCTTGCTGAAATCCTAGACCAGCCATGTTCTTGTTTTCAATGACTTCTACGACACGACCCCACTTGTCGGTGCTACCAACCTGAACAACTTCTTGCATATCTTTTAGAGAAGACATGGATGCCCCAGTCTTCTGAACTTCATTAGCTATAGATAAAGCTTGGAAAGGAGTTCTAACAGCTTCTTCAGCTTCAACATATGTGAAAGATGACAAGTGGCTTACCAACAACTCTTTCTCACCTCCCACAATAATAAGCTTGCCATTCTTAACAAATTTGAGTTTCTGATGTAGTGTCGACGTGATAGCACCAGCCTCGTGAATCCACGGTCTTCCCAATAAACAACTATAGGCTGGGTGAATATCCATTACTTGGAAAGTAATATGGAAATCACTCGGACCAATCTTAAATGGGGGGGTCCACTTCTCCTATGACAATTTTACGAGAACCTTTAAACGCTTTTACAACCACACTGCTATATCTCATGGGTGCATCATGATAAGATAACCTTGCCAAAGTAGATTTGGGTAGCACATTCAAAGACAAACCAGTGTCTATCAATACATTGGACAAAGCATCTTCTTTACAATTCATGGATATATGGAGGACAAAATTGTGGTTCCTACCTTCCTCGGGAATCTCTTCTTCGCAAAAACTCAAATTATTGCATGAAGTGACATTAGCAACGATATGATCAAACTGATCAACCGTAACATCATGCTCCATATGTGCTTGCTCGAGCACCTTCTGCAATACCTCTCAGTGTGCTTAGGAGTTAATTAATAAAGATAAGACAAAGATCTTAGAAGGTGTCTGGGGAAACTTCCCCACATCATTAAACTCACTCTTCTTAATCAACCGGAGAACCTCATCATCATCATCCTTAACCTTCAACCCGCTGGATTCACCAGACTGACAAATTAAAGTATTAATAGGATTAACCAAAGGAAAATCCGCCTTCTTGCCAACCACAATATTCTCCATAACCTTTGGGGACATTGGGCTAAATACACGATTGCTTCGGGTTACTTTAATAACATCAACAATGCTCACCACTGAATTAGCTGAGGGAAGAGGAACCTCTTGCCCATTTTCAATCATAGTAGCATTATATTTGTAAGGTACAACTTTATCAGATGCGTACGATACTAGGCCCTCCAACCGTATTACCAACGATGATACCGATCTATCACTTCCTTTGCTACTACATATTACCACTCGCTCGGGAGTCTTGAACACTGGAAAAATTACATTTACATTATTACCTATATCTCAGGCTTTGTTGATTTGAATCACACCTTCTTCCATCAACTTCTAAATGTCCCTTTTAACAATCATACATCCTCGTGGATTAACACTGGAAATAATACAACCATCATGATCATGTTCACAGTAACTGATCAAACACAAAGTTTTATGCATCTCCACCAAGGACCTTTGGATGCGTCATACATCAAAAAATCTGTATTTACCAGGACAACCGTCCACTATATTCACATAAGAATTACAATGAACAGGCAATGGATTAACTTTAACATTTGGCGCACGGTCCTCGAAAGACACCATCCCACTTTTCACCAACTTCTGGACTTCATACTTCAATGGATAGCAATCCTCGATATTATGGTCGGGTACCCCTTGATGATAAGCACAATGTTGATCAGGCTATACCACCATGGTAGAGGCTCAGGCGTATGTGGAGGATTCTTCGACTGGATCAAATTCTTGATAATAAGAGATGGATAGAACTCGGTGTAAGTCATCGAAATAGAATCAAAAGTGACCTTCTTCCTTTTAAATTTTTTATGCTGATTGTTGTTGTAATTATGATAGTTGTGAGTATGTCGTTGTTGCTGTTGATGTTGTTGTTGAACTGGTGTTGATTGAATAACATAATTGTTGGTAAACACTGGAATGACAGAGGATACTTGATGATACTACTGAGATCTGGAATTTTTCCTCACATGAGGCCTCCTTTGCTCCCCACATATATCGAATTAGCTTCCTCTTCTTTCTTCTTAGAGAAACTTCCTCCATACTTCTTGCTCGTAGATGCTTCTTCTTTAGACAAACGACCCTCTCGGACACCTTCTTCTAAATGCCTTCCCATGTTCACCATTTCGGTGAAGTCATTGGAAGAGCTAGCAATCATACACTCGTCATAGAGTGAACTCAGAGTCTTAAGGAGGATCTTTGTCATCTCCTTTTCTTCTAGTGGAGGACTAATTTAAGCGACAAGCTCTCTCTCCATCTCTGTGCATACTCTTTAAACGTCTCCTTATCCTTATGAGACATGGACCACAACTAGTCACAATCGGGCGCCATATCTACGTTTTACTTATACTGTTTGACGAAGGCCTCGTCTAAGTCGTTAAAAGTACGAACACTGCTACTATCTAGACCCATGTACCAACAGAGTGCGACACTAGTCAAACTGTCTTGAAAATAGTGGATGAGCAGTTGATCATTATCTGTCTGGGTCAACATCTTGCGGGCGTACATCACAAGATGGCTCAAAGGACAAGTGTTTCCCTTATATTTTTCAAAATTAGGGACCTTGAACTTGACAGGGATTTTTGAATTGGGAACTAAACACAACTCAACATCGATCTTCCCAAACAGATCTTTACCTCTCAGGGTCTTCAATTCCTTTTTTAGCTCTTGAAATTGGTCTTTCACTTCATCCATTTTCTCATACATATCAGGGCCCTCAAACGGCTTAGAATGATAATGGTATCCTCAACACGAGGCAAAGCATGCATGATAGGAGAAGGAGTTGACATGACCGGGCGAGATGCCGGTATAAGAGCAACAGTAGGGCCATAGCTTTCAGGCACATAATTCATAGGCATTCTCCACGGGAATCTGGCAGACATAGCATGTGCAGGCTGGCTGACAGGAACCACAGACACTGGCATTGAGACGACCTCAAAGATGACAGTCCTTTGTTGCGGAGTTGTAGGAGTTGGAGCCGCTTGACTCTGAGCAGCAATGAGAGACTTCATCAGAGCAGTGAGTCTAGCAACTTCTTCCTTGAGCTCTTGGTTCTCTTGTTCTAAATGATCCATTCTTTGTTGACGATTAGCGCGAGTATCGTATTAATGAGTCAACTTGTCTGATACAAAGATGAAGCACAATGAGACACCTGGCCAAAGGGCTAGAATGCAAGAAACATATGATGCAAATGATGCATGAATGCAATGTTTTTTGGTTTTATTATTTTCAAGGAACATATAAATCCTTACTTGCAAATATTTCAATTAATAATAATAATAATCAATAATAACAATTTGAATTGACCATAAAATATCCTTTTATTAATAAAAATTTGGAAGGATTACACTGAATACGATTTGCGAAACCAAAAATAAAAATACAAGAGAAAAGTAAAGTATCATCCCGAGGATCCCTAGCAACGACGTCAGATGAACTGGCCAAGGGAGTGTACTTCCTTCGGATGCGTCTGATCTCTAACTCATAAGCGGTCTTCATATGAGCTTTCTCGAGGACGAGCTGATCGACGATCTTTTTCCAAGCACCAGAAGGCTGAGCAATACTAGAGGAAAATAAATCCTCGGGCTCTTTCTCTCTCTCTCTCTCTCTCTCTCTCTCTCTCTCTCTCTCTCTCTCTCTCTCTCTCTGCACGCTCTTCAAGAATCTCGATAAGTGCATATTTGTCTTTTAACTCAAGTTGCAACTCCACTTGCTTTCAATTCAAAGCATGGAATCGTTCTTCCCAAAGGTCCCTATCTTGCTTCATCTTAGCTAGTGCGTCTTCCAACTCCTCTACATCTTGGTTAGGGAAAGTTAATGCCTTAGCCTCAACCATAGACATAGGTCTTTCGCAGGCGTACGACATCTTAAGCTCCAAAGCTCTCTTCTTCACCCAACTAGTGTAAGCTCCCAAAGTTACACAATTACATGGTCCAAACTCGGTTCTTCCCTTCCTATGAACATTTTGCCAAGAATGCACCATTTTTCCTTTCAAGTTTTGGGGATCTTTACCCTCTTGATAGAACAAACCTTCTAACTGAACGTTATTAGGTTTATCCTTCAAGGGTAACCCAAGCTGACGGCGAGCCAAAGCAGGGTTGTAATTGATTCCTCCTTGTGTACCAATGAGGGGAACATTAGATAATTCACCATAACTGTCAATAATCTCCAAGCCATCAAATGCATAATCATACCAAGTAATATCATCATTAGTGAGAGACATAAGTCTCTGAGACTACCATAGACATTGTCGGTTTTCTAGGAAGACGGATGTCTGAGGCAAGTGTGAAATAAACCACTTGTACAGAAGAGGGATGCAACATACAATGGTTCCCCCGCCCTTATCATTCTTTAAATGTAGAGATAAATATGTTTCACTCAAAAAAGTCGGAATAGGATTCCCAATCAAGAAGATCCTAATGGCATTATCATCGACAAAGTTGTCAATGTTAGGGAACAATGTTAAACCATGGATAAGCATGATAAATATGGCTTCGAAAGCATCCATACTACCAGCTTGAGCAAAATCAACATCTCTCCCAATGAGAAACTCAGAAGTGATTCCTCGGATACATCACTTATTCGTCATATTGGCGTCGATTTTGGACTTCTTCAAATGAAGAGCATCACCTATGACTTGGGATTCCGGAATCTCCTATAATCCACTAAAACGTGCCTTTCCAGATACAGGTATACCTAAGAGATAAGCATACTCTTCTAACGTAGGCATAAGTTGATAATCGGAAAAAGTGAAGCACCAATAGAGAGGATCATAGAACTGGACCAAGACACTCAAGAGTCCATCCACAACCTCGGTTGATAGCATAGATATAAGCTTCCCATGACATTCCTTGAAATCCAAGGGATCAACTACAAAGGATGCTAGCTTCCTTAGCTCTTTCAAGTCTAGACATCTGAAACTGTACTTGTTAGTGTTCCTTCATCCATAATCCAAATATGACCTTAGTTCCTTGATTTTTTTTTTCTGTGATGAATATCATGAGGTGCATGTATGCATGAATGCAACAATCACACACAAGGCAAACATAAACAAAGGTCATGGAATGGATCAAGTCGACATCAAGATCAATCATCCATTTTGGTGGATTATGGTTTTCACCTTACCAACACCCAAGATCCACCGATATTAACGATAACTGATCGGATCAACCGAGAATCAAGGGGTTTGTTGTGAGTCACAAGCATGAAGTCAGTTTAAGAACCATCCCAAAGGAGTGTACTAAGGATAAAAACCTATAGATCATGTTCTAAAAATTTCCCAGAGTCGTGATCCCATCTATCGGATACTATAGGTTTGGATGACTGACTCATCGATCGATAATATTCTCAAGATAAACTCGTCGGAGTGTAGTATCGCACAACAACTATTATCAAGTCTACACTTGAACAGTCTCCGCACTACTTCCTAAATAGGCCAAGTTGGGTTAAATGCTCTACGATCCTCAGCTTCTCAGACTCCCAGGTCAAAAGAAGTAATGTCTATCTACGACTTACTTGTGTGATATCAGTAATTCCAAAGGGGTCTCCACTAAGTGGGTGAATTTCAATTCAACTCGTTAAGGACTACTCCACACGAGTTAAACATGACTATAACATCCTTCTATCTTAGATTGCACTCAAGTTCGGGTTAGAACTTATCTCACCACTCAGAGATCACCAAGCACAACAAATATAAAGTATCACACATACAATATATACAAATATACAAACATCAATAATCAACAAATATATATGTAATACCCCAATTTTGACCCTAAGATCCCTCATGCAATTTCATCATATGCATTAGCATTGGGATCATACCTTGGCATCCTCCTTACCCCTCTTTCATTGGGTTTGTTTTGGGGGAGATCACCAAGCATCATGTGATTGTATCATACTTGTATATTATCATTTTACTAACCAAAATACCAAAAATATGCCTTTGCATTTTCCTAACTCTTTTGTAGGTAGGGCATGATCACATTGATTTATCAAGTTCATATCTAGGGTTTGAGACCTTCACGACAAAGAGCATAACCATGAATTTGATCCAAGAATGGTTATAAGCATTATATATGAGGTCCTTTGATTCCTACATGTTATATTGATCAAGTATTCTTCAAGAGTTTGGAAGTGATTTGCCTTGGAAACCCTAGTTTAACTGGGTGTCTTGAGTAACTTCTTCAACAAGCTTCTTCACCAATTGATCAAATTTCTCAAGGGACACTTAAAAATTCATCATCTTATGTATATATAATCTACCATGAGCCAATAAAGTCAAGAGATTTAAGGTTAGCAAGTTGGTTGATGGTGCTTGGCCAGATGAATTCATCTAATCAAAACTGAGTCTCCCTAGACCATATCTCCTACAATTATCACCATATGAAAATTATTCCAAGAGAAAAGTTACTCTAAATGATATACCAAACAACTTTCATGTTGAGACCTAGAGCTGTTTTGCTTGGAAAATCATTTTCTATGTTGAAACATTATATGTCATTTTGTCTAAACCCTAATTTGAAAGTCAACTCCCCAAGGCCATAACTTGCTCAATGTTTATGAGATGAAATATTTCCAAGTTTCACAATCCAATTAAATATGTCTAGTTTAACTTTGATGTTTGGAGTGAGAGCTAAATAAACCTTTATGAGCATGTGATATGAGGATACATTATAGGTCCTTTTTGACCTATACGATTGAACAAGTGATTTTTCCAAACTTCAAAAATGCATAACTCTATCATTCTAAATCCAAATGACATGAAATTGGTAACCATTTTGAATGTCTTTGAAAGAGCTACAATGTTGATGACGACATGTTTCTCATTTGAAGCTAACATAAAAAGTTAAGCAAGGTGGACTATTGAGATATATGGCTTGACACTTAGAAAAAATTTCAACATGTTGAAATTTCCAAACTTCCACCTTCAAATTCACCATGATCCAAGCTCTAAATGGAAAAGTGTTCAACATCAAACTTGTTCCCCTTGATCCAAGTTTTCCAAAGAACCCAAGTTCATGCATTTTGGATGAAGTTTGCTAGGTCTGCGCATGGATTTAACAGAGCTGCACCATTGGAGGAAATCAAATGTCCAAAACTCCATTTCACATTGCCTTGCCAATCAAGCATCATTTGAACTTCAGTACAGTTGCAATTGGATCAAAATGGATTACTTCACGGGTCTGTACACGCCCATGCAAGCTTGTGCATCACATTGCCAAATTTAGCAAATTTTCAAGTGTGCAATTATCAATCCCAAATGCTATAAATACAGGGCCTTGGAGCTCAATTCAAACACACCTTGCGCGCCAGCTTTGCCCCCCAATTGAAACCCTCTCATTCTAAAGGAAAACCTGATGATTTTCAATCTGAAAATTGAGTTTGAATCTCAACTGTTTGGAGATTCAAGAACTCCAGGATCCAAAGCCTTGCACCATTGCTAACCACTCCCTGCAAGCTTCTCAAGTGTGATCAGATCATATTTGAAGCAAGCAACCTCAAGTTTTGCATATCATTGAAGGTAATTTTCAGAAAACTTCATCTCTTCGATTCTCACTTAATTCTTATCAATTATCTTGGATCTTTGGTTGTCTGAAGTCCTACCAATGTAGGCAAGAAGATTAAGTTGCTTAGAGGTCAAATTGAAGCAACTCAGTTGACATACCTTAAAATTCAACTCCTCATATCTTTCTATATAAGTGGAGTTAGTTAAAATTGAGGTCAGATTCGTGCTCTATGCCATTTTTTCTTTTAGATCGTGTCCTCCTTTTTTATTTTGGTGATGGTTGAGGGTGGACCAGTCCGGTGAGGTCCACCGGAGAAGAAGACCGGAGCTCTGGATCTGGTGGTGCGCTGACACGTCTCCTAACCACAAGATCCATTCAATTTATTTTAATCTTGGGCGCTGGTTTTGATTACCACGCGTGTGGCGCGCTGACTAGGTTCCATCATGGAACGCGCGTTTGTATCCACTTGATCTGTCACCTCAATGATCCACGTTTTTGGGATTTTCTTATTTTAATTTTTATTCCTTTGATTTTCATTAATTCATATTAATTTTAATGTTGATCAAAAAAATATGAGAGTTTCACCAAAATTTTCAAATAATTTCCTCTTTCATATTTTGAATTAAAAATATTTTTTGGATCATTATTAATATTTTTCATGATTTAATTGATTTTGTGAATATTTTTAATTGTTTAAAAATACTTTTAAGTCTTTAAAGATTCTGAAGTTTTTTTCTCCAAGGTCGTTTGACCTTGTTTGACCTATGATAAATCTTATGGCCATTTCTTTGGTGTTTGGATGAGGTTTTAGGAATTTGACAAACCATATTTAATTTAAATGCCTTATTTTAGTATTTTTAATTTAAATAAATGCCAAATAATTATGTTGACCTATTGTGATTATTTGTGTATGTTTGACTCATGTTGTTAGGCCTTGGTCAAGGTTGATTTGACCTTGTTAAGTTAATATCATTGGATTTAGGGGATTGATGAAATGTACATTCCATCTCCCAAATTGAATGAATGATATTAATTTGATAAAAGTCCTTCTTTGACCAATTTGAGTTTTGATCCATTCCCTTCCCTCTTCATCTCATTCCCCTTCTTTATGCATTCATCTCATTTGGCCTATGATATCTCTAAGTCCTAAGGCTAGTTGATTGCAAAATCAACATAAGTATGGATGAGATTAGGCCCCCTCTTTTGCATATTATTTTTGTGTGTGGTATGTTTCATGAGCATAGTCCATTATACTATGTCTCTAACATGCATTAACACCAAAACCCTATTGCCCGACCTCAAATAGTTGTGACTTCTACATAAGTCCAATTACGATTGCTTAACATAATGTTAAATTTTTGACACAAAGGCATAACATTCTAGTTAGTGAGATTGTAAGTCTCCCCTCTTTCATGGTATTGTGTGAAAACTTGGCCTTTTTTCCTTCCTTTGGAAGATGTCTTGGCTCAAGGATCCATGCGTGTGATAGATGGGTTGAGTGTTCTTCAAAGAATGACTTAAAAGGAAAAGCAAAAGCAAAACAATACTAACTTCTAACTCATTAACAACTAACATTTAATTTCAAGTCCTTTATTTTAATGCACTTTAATTTTGAAGTTCTATTCATTTGCCATTATTCATACCATTCTAATTTTTTATGTTAATGTGATTTTCCCTTTGTCCATTTGGCCCATATTGTGTGATATATCTTGCTTGTGTATATTTTGTTTGTTTGTTTGGTCTTGGACCATTAATGTACATAATAAGAACAAAAACCCTAAAAAACCTTTGTGTGGACTGTTGACTTGATCTTGGACAAATTGGACTTAGAATTTAGGCAACCTCCCTATGCTAAAGGACTTGGCCAATGCCAACTTTTGTGAATCCAAGTGATTTCAATTTGAAACTTCATCTGATATATCATTCAAGATCCCTTTGAGTTTATCTGCAGCATAATCATTGTGAAGATGTTATTTTAAACTAGTGACTTATGGAATTCATCTGTTACATGGGCTTAATATGAAGAAGATCATGGAATGGCTAAGCTTGGATGTGGTTATCTTTATTTTATGTCTTGCTCTTCAAGTTAATATTGTATGCATTGTTTGTTTCTTGATTCTAATGTCCAAGGGAATTTGGGGTTTCTTTATGGCATTTTTGCCTATTGGATTGCTACCCATCGATCAGATCTTTTCAACTCTTAAATTTTAATTTTGTGCATAAGATTAGTCTTTTCATCTCCTCCTCATTTCTTTAATTTCAAAATCTCTTCCTCCTTTCAAAAACTTATTTGTTTGAACTTGTTATTTTCTAAATTTTGACCACTTTGCAAACTAGAAACTTTGGGCTTATGCCATTGCATTTTCAAACTTCTTTTCTTAATCAAACTTGTAAATGGACTTAAATATACTTGACCTAAAATTTCAAAAGCCAAAAAAGAACTAACTCATTCAAATTATTTTCAGGCCTTTGTGTCTTTCAAACTTAATTTTGTTAAAAGTAATGCATCCACTTTGAAATTTGTATCACGAACTACGAGGTTTTGATTCCTCATTTTTACGTTGGTACGTAGACACAAGTCTGAAGGTCTTGTCAAACACAAAAATATAATTAATGGATTCTTTTCTCATCCTCTCACTCTACTTGTTTGTAAACATCATTTTTCTTATACAAAATACATATGCACGCAAAAAAGGGCTCCCTAGGAGTACCTAGGACACTTTGGGTGCTAACACCTTCCCTCTGTGTAACCAACCCCCTTACCTGTAATCTCTGACATTTTATTAGTTTTGATTTGAAAACTTCTTGCTTTTGGGTTTTGTTCGTACTTTTTCCCTTTTCCCTTGGAAATAATAAAAGCGCGATGACTACTCTTGTTATCTGATGTCTAGCTTATCCATATCTTGATGATCATGAATTTACCGTTATAATATACACACACAAAATTAGGCTAAACCCATTGAGGACTACTCCCCAGCAGAGTCACCACTTTCTTTCTGTAGCGGTAAATTCATGACCACTGAGCTCTTGGTTAACTCAACATAAAATAAACAAGAGTCGCCACCGCACTTTTATTATTTCCAAAGGAAAATGGAAAAGGTACAAACAAAATCCAAAGATAAGAAGCTTTCAAATAAAAACTAATAAAATGTCAGAGATTACAGGTAAGGGGGTTGGTTACACAAAGGGAATGTATTAACACCAAAAGTGTCCTAGGTACTCATAGGGATCCCTTTTTGTGTGTAAGTGTTTTAGTTTAAAATGATGTTTGCTAAAAATTAGATTGAGGGGATGAGAAAAGGATTCCTTATTTACATTTTGCGTTTGACAAGATCTTAGGTCTTATGCCTACATACCAACATAAAAATGATGGATCAAAACCTTTAGTTCATGGTAAAAATTTCAAATATGGGTGGATTGATTTTTAACAAAAGCTTAAAAGATCTTATGTTATCAACGGGAGCATACTTAACAAAACATCCACTGATAATAAGGGCTTTACAACATTTAATAGGGAGGGCTCCAACTTGGATTCAATAAACAAGTATGCCACTAACCCGTATTAAATGGAAAGTCTTACAATCAATATATCATGGAATGGGAGAATTATATCTCAACCAAAGATAACTCAAATCTAAATGCTCTCTTTTGAAAAAGTTAAAAGGAAAAGACACAAAATGTCCAAAAAGATTAGATGAGGTTGTTAGCTCTTTTTTTTTGTTTTTTGAAAATAAGGTCAATATGATTAAGTTTATTCACAAGTTTGATTAAGAAAAATATTTTGAAAATCAACGGCATAAGGACAAGGTTTCTACTAATTAAAATAAGTCTAAGTTGCAAACAACAAACAAAGAAGTTTTGAAAATGAGGGAGAGATTTTGAAATTTTAGAAGGAGGAGGAGATGAAGGGACTATCCTAGACAAGATTTAAAAGTTTGAGTTAAAAAGATCTAACCAATGGGAAGCATCAACAAGACAATAATGTCAGATAGAAACCCATTTCCTTTGGATTTTTAAGCAAGCAACAAAGCATAATCATTCAAGTAATTAATAAGAAGACCAATGGTATCAAATAAAGATAACCAAACATCCAAGCAAGCACTCCAAAGCAAGCAGTCTTCAATGTCCTTTAGATGTATCAGATGGAAAGTCCCTTGAAACATACTCATAGAGATAAGCATCAAATAGTATCAATAAGATCAAATAGCAATTAAGATAAGAAAGAATAATTATATCAGATAAACCAAAGGAGATTTCTCGAGGCTTGTATCAGATGAATAATATTGGCCAAGAAATGGTCTCAAATAATGGCATTGGCCAAGTTCTTCCATAGCTTAGGGGTATTGCCTACTCTAAGTCCCAGGATCCAAACCAAGTCAAATATAGGGGTCCAACAGTCCACCAATATATTTTTTAGGGTTTTTATTTTTATTAAGTATTTTAAGGTCCTAAGACCACAAACAGAACAAAATTACAAGCATAAAATATATCACAACCATACAATATGGCTCAAGTGAGCAAAGTGAAAATGACTGAAACATAAACAATTGGCATGCATGAAAATGACAATGAATTATAAAGTGCAAGAATTTAAATTCCATTAAAGTAAATGACACTTAAAATAAAGTCAATACAAATAGATGTTAGTGGAAGAAGAAAAAAATTGTTTAAGTCATTTTTTGGAGAATGCTCAACCATCCACTCATAAGCATGAAGATATGAACCTAGACATCATTCATGAGAAGGTCTCTAACTTGGATAAAATCAACGAGTACGCCACTAGCTCTCACAAATGGAAAAGAAGTACAATCTTCACATAATACCATGAGGGATGAGAGACTTACAATCTCATTGACAAAATTGATATTGCTTTCGGGACAAATTTAGTGATATGTTAAGTAATCGTAATTGGACTTATGTAGAAGTCACAACTATATGAGGCCGGGAAATAAAAATATTGGTGTTAATGCATGCTAGAGACAAGGTATCAATACCAAGCTCCTAAAGCATACCACATACAAAAATGAAAGGGGATGGACCTATCTCAATCAAGCTCATGTTGATGCATCTGACACAAGGTCATTGATGAATCAACTAGCATTTTGATCAATGAGAAATCATTGGCCATGAAATGGATTGGGGAAGAAGTGAGATGAAGATGGGGAGATAAAGTGAAAAGAATCCCAAATTGATCAAGGGATGAACCTCACTTGATCAATACCATTCATTCATCTTAAGGGATGAAGTTCAAACTTCATCAACCCCCTAAATCCAATGGTATAGACCAAATTAAAGTCCAATTTAACTAAGACCAAAGCCAAACAGACGTATTTAAAATTAATCAAAAATAAGTCAAAAATTACAAAATTCACTAAAAATATCAAACTCAATCCAAAAATTAATTTTAATTCAGAAATGTGAAGAGGAAAATATTTATAAAATTTTAGTTGCAGTCCCATATTTTTTGGATTAAAATTGAAATTATAATGAATTTTATAAGAAAATGGTATTTAAAAATAATTTGGAATATAATAGAAATCAGAAAAAACAATGGCCATAAGATCTCCCTCATTATTGAGGTGGCATATCTGATGGCCAAGCGCGTATTATCCACCATGCACTGCGGTCAACATGCGCGTAGCAATGGTATTCACAATGGATGGACCAGATTAGAACATGGCAACATGATCAGATGGCTTGGACAACAACAATGCACCACCGGAGCCCTAACTCCAGCCATCTTCTCCGGCCACCTCACCGGACTGGTCCAGATCAAAAACTCATGAAAATAAATGGATCATACATCAATTTAAAGAGAAAATCACGAGGATTCCAAATATCACCTCCAAATTTTCCAACTCTCACTCTATAATGAGAAATGTGGAGTTGAAAGTTGATATGTTCAAACTGAATTGCTTCGATTCAACCTCAAAGCAACTCATGATCAAGGCTTACTTTGGTAGCACTTCAGTCATGCACAAACCAAGTCTAGATCTTAAGAAATGAGTGAGAATCAAAGAGGAAAAGTTTTTGAAAATTTACCTTGGGGTATGTAGCGGTAAATTGATGACCATCAAGCTATGGATAAACTTAACGTCAATAAAACCAGAGTCGCCACCGCGCTTTTATTGTTTCCAAAGGAAAAGGGAAAAGTACGAACAAAACCCAAAGATAAGAAGTTTTCAAATCAAAACTAATAAAATGCCAGAGATTACGGGTAAGGGGGTTGGTTACATAGAGGGAAGGTGTTAACACCCAACGTGTCCTAGATACTCCTAGGGAGCCCTTTTTATGTGTGTATGTGCTTTTGGTATAAAAGATATTTGAAACAAATAGAGTGTGGGGATGAGAAAAAGAATTCATTGATTATATTTTTGTGTCTGAAAAGACCTTCGGACTTGTGCCTACGTACCAACATAAAAATGAGGGATTAAAACTTCGTAGTTCGTGGTATCAATTTCAAAATGAGTGGATCGCTTTTAATCAAAATTTAAGTTTAAAAGAGGCACAAAGGGCCCAAAAGTTTGAATGGGTGTTAATTCTTTTTTGTATTTTGAAATTTTAAGTCAAATATGGTTAGATTTATTTATAAGTTTGATTAAGAAAAAGGATTTTAAAAAATGCAATGGCATAAAGCCAAAGTTTCTAATTTGCAATAAAGTCTAAGTTTCGAAATCACAAGCAAATAAAGTTTTTGAAAAGGGGGAGAGATTTTGAAATTTAAGAAAATGGGAGGAGATGAAGAGGCTATCCTAAGCATAAAAATAAAAGTTAAGAGTTGAAAAGATCTGACCAATGGGATGCAATCCAACAGACAAGAATGTCATATAGAAAACCCACTTTCCCTTTAGACTTTGAATAAAGCAATAATCAGCAAGCAATTAGCAATATGAAGAGCAAGGCATCAAGTAAAAATGGCCACATCCAAGCAAGCAAGTCCATAGATAACAATCTTCTTTGTCTTCTCATGTATCAGATGGAATACTCCTTGATTAACTCAGAACAAAGCATTAGACACAAGATCAAAATAACAGTTGCATCAAGACCATGCAGCAAATGAACTCAAGTGGATCCAAATACTTGTCTCAGATGAAAACCCAAATCACAATAACTTGGTCTCAGAAATATTGACATTGGCCAAATCCTTTTGCATATGGAATGTTGCCTAATTCTAAGTCCAAAAGTTCAGATCAAACCCAACAGTCCACACAAACATTTTTTTAAGGTTTTTGTTTGTTTATTAATTATTTTAAGGTCCTAAGACCACAAACACAAACAAAATACACAAACAAATATATACAAACACAATATATGGCACAAATGAGCAAAGTGAAAATAAGCAAATAAAACCTTAGTTCCTTGAAGTTATTTTTCGTGTAATGAATGTCATGATACGCATGAATGCAACAATCACAAATAAGGGATCAACCACAAATCAAACAAAACAAAGGTCAAGGGATGAATCAAGTCATTGTCAAGATCAATCATCGATTTTGGTGGATTATGGGTTTCACCTTATCAACACCCAAGTTCCATTGATATTGACAAGACTTGATTGGATCAACCAAGAATCAAGGGTTTGTTGTGAGTCACGAGCATGGAGTCGGGTTAAGAACCATCCCAAAGGAGTGTATTAAGGATAAAAACCTATAGATCATATTCTAAAAAGTTCCCAGAGTCTTAATTCCATCTATCGAATATTATAGGTTAGGATGACTGACTCATCAACCCATAATATTCTCTAGAGAAACTCGTCTGAGTATAGCATCGGGTAACAACTGTTATCAAGTCTACACTTAAACAGTCTCCGTACTACGTCCTAAAGAGGCCAAGTTGGGTTAAATGTTCTACGGTTCTCAACTTCTGGGACCCCAAATCAGAGAAAGTAATGTCTAACCATAAATAACTTGTGTGACATTCATAAATCCAAAAGGGTCTCCACTCAGTAGATGGGTCTCAAGCCAACTTGTTAAGGACTACTCCACACAAGTCGAACATGACTGTACCATCCTCTTATCTTAATTTCACTCAAGTTCGGGTTATATCATACAAATAAGTATACAAACATCAAATATACAATTATATACACATAAAAAAGTAGGCTAAACCCACTGAGGACTACTCCCCAACAGAGTCGCCACTTAATTCGTAGCGGTAAATTCATGACCATTAAGCTATGGATAAGCTTAACATCAATAAAACCAGAGTCGCCACCACGCTTTTATTGTTTCCAAAGGAAAAGGGAAGAGTACAAACAAAACCCAAGTATAAGAAGTTTTCAAATCAAAACTAATAAAATTCCAGAGATTATAGGTAAGGGGGTTGGTTACACAGAGGGAAGGTGTTAGCACCCAAAGTGTCCTAGGTACTCCTAGGGAGCCCTTTTTTATGTGTGTATGTGTTTTTGGTATAAAAGATGTTTGCAACAAATAGAGTGTGGGGATGAGAAAATAATTCATTAGTTATATTTTTGTGTTTGGCAAGACCTTCGGACTTGTGCCTACGTACCAACATAAAAATGAAGGATCAAAACCTCGTAGTTCGTGGTATCAATTTCAAAATGAGTGAATTGCTTTCAATCAAAATTTAAATTTAAAAAGGCACAAAGGCCCCAAAGAGTTTGAATAAGTGTTAGTTCTTTTTGTATTTTAAAATTTTAAGTCAACATGATTAGATTCATTTATAAGTTTAATTTAAGAAAAGAGTTTTAAAAATGCAATGGCATAAGGCCAAAGTTTCTAATTTGCAATAAAGTCTAAGTTTAGAAATCATAAGCAAAGAAGATTTTGAAAGGGGGAGAGATATTTGAAATTAAGAAATGGGAAGAGATGAAGAGACTAATCCTAAGCATAAAATTAAAAGTTAAGAGTTGAAAAGATCTGACCAATGGGATGCAATCCAATAGACAAGAATGTCATATAGAAACCCAATTTTCCTTTGGACTTTAAATCAAGAAATATCAATAAGCAAGTAGCAATGTGAAGAGCAAGGCATCAAATAAAGATAGACACATCCAATCAAGCAACTTCGCAGTCTTCTTATTAATCTTCCCATGTATCAGATGACATACTCCTTGATTGGCTCAGAATAAGGCATTAGACACAGGTTGAAAGTAACATTTGCATCAATACCATGTAGCAGATGAATTCATGTGGATCCCAATACTTGCATCAGATGGAAGCTCAAATCACAATAACTTGGTTTCAGAAATGTTGGCATTGGCCAAGTCCTTTTGCATAGGGAATGTTGCCTAATTCTAGGTCCAAAGCTCAGATCAAATCCAACAGTCCACACAAACATTTTTTATGGTTTTGTTGTTGTTTATTAAGTATTTGAAGGTCCTAAGACCACAAACATAAACGAGATACACAAAAAATATATACAATCACAATATATAGCTCAAGTGAGCAAAGTGAAAATGACATAAACATAAACAAGTTAAATGATATGTAAATGGAAAATGAAATGATAAATGACTTGAATTTAAATTGCATAAAATAAATGACTTGAAATTAAAAGAAATAATAATAGAAGTTAGTCAAATGTTAGTTGATTAGATGTTAGTGGTGTTTTGCTTTTTAATTGTTTAAGTCATTCTTTGGAAAACACGCAACCCTCTATTCACAAGCATGAATCCTTGAACCAAGACATCTTCCAAAGGAAGGAAAAAATGCCAAGTTTCCACACAATACCATGAAAGGGGGGAGACTTACAATCTCACTTACTAGATTGCTATGCCTTTGGATCAAAATTTAGCGTTATGCTAAGCAATCGTAATTGGACTTATGTAAAAGTCACATTTATCTGAGGTCGAGAAATAGAAATTTTGGTGTTAATGCATGTTAGTGATATGGTATAATGAACCATACTCCTAAAACATACCACACTCAAAAAGAAAAAAAAGATCAAAGGATGGACCTAATCTCATCCATACTTGTATTGGTTCATCTAACACAAAGTTATTGATGAACCAATTAGACTTAGGATATTGATACTTCATTGGTCAATGAAAGGGATAGGATATAATGAGATTGAAGACGAAGAGGGGGAGGGGGGGGGGGGGGGAGATGAGAGAAACATAAGTTGGTCATGGGAGGAATTTTATCAAATTTTAATCATTCATTCATTTTGGGAGATGAAATATACATTTTATTAATCCCCTAAATCCAATGATTATAATCCAACAAAAGTCAAATCAACCTTGATCAAGGCTCAAACACATAGTCAAACTTCACAAGTCAATAAAAATGGCTCAACATAATTTCTACACAATTAGTCAATTAAAAATCAAATAAAAAATGCATTTAAATTAAACTATGTTTGATCAAAAACCTAAAATCTATTTGAAACACCAAATAAATGGCCAAGAGATTTATCCTAGGTCAAACAAGGTCAAAGGACCTTAGACCAAAAAAATTATTATTTTTTAAAAGTCTGAAGTATTTTTAAACAATTAAAAATATGCACAAAAACAATTAAATCATGAAAAATATCAAAATTAATCAAAACAATTGAGTGAAAGTCATGATGAATTCATGTTGGAAGGCCATGCAATTGTGTATGAAAAGTGGAAATGGAAATCATTCAAATAGTCCTTCAACTTACACCCATGCCCAAGTCAAATGTTCACTTCTTCAACCTTGAATTACTTTTTCTATGGACTTCAAATGAGAATAGTTCCTTCATCAAAGTTGTAGCTATTTTAAATCTCTTAAATTTAGTCACAAATTTGACCTAATTTTGATTAGGCATGGAGGAGTTAGGCATTTTAGAAGTTGAGGAAAATCACTTGTTCAATGGTATTGGCCCAAAATGACATATAATGTTTCCTCTTGGCACATGCATTTGCAAGTTGAATTTGAACTTCCTATAAACATAAAAGCTGAAGTATACATCTTGAATTTGATCATTCAATTTGAATGGCTTTCATATTTAAAAAAAAAAGCAAATTATGGTCTTGGGAAGTTGACCTTCAAACTAGGATTCAGACAAAATGACCTATAATCTTTCACCATAAAAAATGACTTTACAAGCAAAACTTGCTCTTGACTTAAACATGAAAGTTGTTTGGAATGTCATTTTGAGTAACGTTTTTCTTGGAATCATTTTCATATGGGAACCATTGTAGGAGATAGGGTCTAGGGAACCCCAATTTTACCCAGTTTACTTTCTCTGGTCCACCACTATGAACCATATAGATAGCTTGACAATCTCTTGACTTTTGGGACTCATGGAGGATCATATATGTGTAAGATGATGTAATGTTAAGTATACCTTGAAATATTTGATCAATTGTTGAAGAAACTTGTTGAAGAAGTCACACAAGATACCCAGATGAATTAGGGTTTCCAAGGCAAACAAGCTCCAAACTCTTGATGATTTCTTGGTCAAAATATCATGTGAAGATCATGGGGATCCATATATGATGATTAGAGCCAATGTGAACCATTTCTTGATTGTGCTCCTTGCATTGAGGGTCTTAAACCCTATATATAAGCTTGGTAGAGCATAGGTGAGGATGCACACTACCTACAAAAGCAACAAACTATATATTGACATATTTTTGGTATTTTGGTTAGTAAATAATAAAAAATTAAGTATGATACAATCAAATGTGCTTGGTGATCTCTTCCAATGCAAATCCAAAGAATGAGGGGTAAGGAGGATGCCAAGGTGTGATCCCAATGCCAATGCATATGATGAGATAGCATGAGGGATCTTAGGGTCAAAATTGGGGTCTTACACCCTCGAGAAGAAAACCGGATGGCATATGCTCTTGCAACGTTGGCTTCCATGATTGTTGTGAATTTTTGGAATGAAGTTCCTAAGTTGACTGTAATGTTCCTTGATAGGACGTCTCATATATTTTCTATTAAAGAGATTAAAGATGATAAGCCATGGTACCATGATATTAAGTGTTTCCTCCAAAGTCAGATTAACCCGCTTGGGGCATCTTTGAAAGACAAAAAGACTTTGAGAAGACTGGCTGGAAACTTCTATCTAAATGGTGATGTGCTTTACAAGAGAAATTTCGATATGGTTTTGCTTAGATGCGTGGATAGACATGAATCAGACTTGTTGATGACCGAAGTCCATGAAGGTTCCTTTGGTACTCATTCCAATGGACATGTTATGGCAAAGAAGATGTCGAGAGTAGGTTACTATTGGTTGACAATGGAATCTGGCTGTTGTAAGTACGTGAAGAAATGCCACAATTGTCAAATCTATGCGGATAAGATTCATGTTTCTCTGAAACTTTTGAATGTCATTTCCTCTCCATGGCCCTTCTCCATGCGGGGAATTGATATGATTAGCATGATAGAGCCCAAGGCATCAAATGGACATCAGTTTATTTTTAGTGGCTATTGATTAGCTCAAGAAGTGGGTTGAAGTGGCATCGTATGCTAATGTAAGCAAGCAAGTTGTTGTAAGGTTAATCAAGAATCAAATTATATACCGATATGGTGTGCCAGGTAATATCAAGTGTTTGTTGTGAGTCACGAGCATGGAGTCAGGTTAAGAACCATCCCAAAGGAGTGTATTAAGGATAAAAACCTATAGATCATATCCTAAAAAGGTCCCAGAGTCTTAATTTCATCTATAGAATATTATTGGTTAGGATGACTGACTCATCAACCCATAATATTCTCAAGAGAAACTCGTCTGAGTGTAGCATCGCGTAACAACTGTTATCAAGTCTACACTTGAACAGTCTCCACACTACGTCCTAAATAGGCCAAGTTGGGTTACATGTTCTACGGTCCTCAGCTTCTCGGACCCCAAATCAGAGAAAGTAATTTCTAACCACAAATAACTTGTGTGACATTCATAACTCCAAAAGGGTCTCCACTGAGTAGATGGGTCTCAAGCCAACTTGTTAAGGACTACTCTACACAAGTCGAACATGACTATACCATCCTCTTATCTTAATTGCACTCAAGTTCGGGTTAGAACTTATCTAACCACTCAGAGATCACCAAGCACAACAAGCATATTATATAATACAAACAAGTATACAAACATCAAATATACAATTATATACACATAAAAAAGTAGGCTAAACCCACTGAGGACTACTCCCCAGCAGAGTCGCCACTTAATTTCTGTAGCGGCAAATTCATGACCATCAAGCTATGGACAAGCTTAACATTAATAAAACCAGAGTCGCGACCGCGCTTTTATGTCTCCAAAGGAAAAGCGAAAAGTACAAAAAAAACCCAAAGATAAGAAGTTTTCAAATCAAAACTAATAAAATTCCAAATATTACAGGTAAGGGGGTTGGTTACACAGAGGGAAGGTGTTAGCACCCAAAGTGTTCCAGGTACTCCTAGGGAGCCCTTTTTTATGTGTGTATGTGTTTTTGGTATAAAAGATGTTTGCAACAAATAGAGTATGGGGATGATAAAAGAATTCATTAGTTATATTTTTGTGTATGGCAAGTCTTTTGGACTTGTTCCTACGTACCAACATAAAAATGAGGGATCAAAACCTCGTAGTTCGTGGTATCAATTTCAAAATGAGTGAATTGCTTTTAATCAAAATTTAAATTTAAAAGAGGCACAAAGGCCCCGAAGAGTTTGAATAAGTGTTAGTTCTTTTTGTATTTTAAAATTTTAAGTCAACATGATTAGATTCATTTATAAGTTTGATTTAAGAAAAGAGTTTTAAAAATGCAATGGCATAAGGCCAAAGTTTCTAATTTGCAATAAAGTCTAAGTTTAGAAATCATAAGCAAAGAAGATTTTGAAAGGAAGGAGAGATTTGAAATTAAGAAATGGGAAGAGATGAAGAGACTAATCCTAAGCATAAAATTAAAAGTTAAGAGTTGAAAAGATCAGACCAATGGGATGCAATCCAATAGACAAGAATGTCATATAGAAACCTACTTTTCCTTTGGACTTTAAATCAAGAAATATCAATAAGCAAGTAGCAATATGAAGAGCAAGGCATCAAATAAAGATAGATGCATCCAAGCAAGCAACTTCACATTCTTCTTCTTAATCTTCCCATGTAGCAGATGACATACTCCTTGATTGGCTCAGAATAAGACATTAGACACAGGTTCAAAGTAACATTTGCATCAAGACCCTGTAGCAGATGAATTCATGTGGATCCCAATACTTGCATCAGATGGAATCTCAAATCACAATAACTTGGTTTCAGAAATGTTGGCATTGGCCAAGTCCTTTTGCATAGGGAATGTTGCCTAATTCTAGGTCTAAAGCTCAGATTAAATCCAACAGTCCACACAAACATTTTTTTTTATGTTTTTTGTTGCTTATTAAGTATTTTAAGGTCCTAAGACCACAAATACTAACAAGATACACAAAAAATATATACAATCACAATTTATAGCTGAAGTGAGCAAAGTGAAAATGACATAAACATAAACAAGTTAAATGATATGTAAATGGAAAATGAAATGATAAATGACTTGAATTTAAATTGCATAAAATAAATGACTTGAAATTAAAAGAAATAATAATAGAAGTTAGTCAAATGTTAGTTGATTAGATGTTAGTGATGTTTTGCTTTTTAATTGTTTAAGTCATTCTTTGGAAAATACTGAACCCTCTATTCACAAGCATGAATCCTTGAACCAAGGCATCTTCCAAAGGAAGGAAAAAATGGCCAAGTTTCCATACAATACCATGAAAGGGGGGAGACTTACAATCTCACTTACTAGAATACTATGCCTTTGGGTCAAAATTTAGCGCTATCTTAAGCAATCGTAATTGGACTTATGTAGAAGTCACAACTATCTGAGGTCGGGCAATAGAAATTTTGGTGTTTATGCATGTTAGAGATATGGTATAATGAACCATACTCCTAAAACATACCACACTCAACAAGAAAAAAAGATCAAAGGATGGACCTAATCTCATCCATACTTGTATTGGTTCATCTAACACAAAGTTATTGATGAACCAATTAGACTTAGGATATTGATACTTCATTGGTCAATGAAAGGGATGGGATAGAATGAGATTGAAGATGAAGAGGGGGGGGGGGAGAGAGATGAGAGAAACACAAATTGGTCATGGGAGGAATTTTATCAAATTAAAATCATTCATTCATTTTGGGAGATGAAATATACATTTTATTAATCCCCTAAATCCAATTATTTTAAACCAACAAAAGTAAAATCAACCTTGACCAAGGCCCAAACACATAGTCAAACTTCACAAGTCAATAAAAATGGCTCAACATAATTTCTACACAATTAGTTAATTAAAAATCAAATAAAAGTGCATTTAAATTAAATTATGTTTAATCAAAAACCTAAAACCTCTTTGAAACACCAAATAAATGGCCAAGAGATTTATCCTAGGTCAAACAAGGTCAAAGGACCTTAGACAAAAAAAATTATTATTTTTTAAAAGTCTGAAGTATTTTTAAACAATTAAAAATATGCACAAAAACAATTAAATCATGAAAAATATCAAAATTAATCAAAAAAATTGAGTGAAAATCATGATGAATTCATGTTGGAAGGCCATGCAATTGTGTATGAAAAGTGGAAATAGAAATCATTCAAATGGTCCTTCAACTTACACCCATGCGCAAGTTCTTCATACTTTGGCCAAATGAGATGATCTTAGACTTTTTGGAAATGTGAGATCAAGGGGAACAACTTTAATGTTGAACACTTTTTCATTTGAAGCTTGGATCATTCTGAATTTCGAGGTCAAAGTTTGGGAAATCAAACATATTTGAAAATTTTCTGAGTCCCAAGTCAAATATTCACTTCTTCCACCTTGAATTAATTTTTCTATGGACTTCAAATGAGAACAGTTCCTTCATAAAAGTTGCAGCTCTTTCAAATCTCTTAAATTTAGTCACAAATTTTACTTTGTTTGGATTAGGCATGGAGGAGTTATGCATTTTAGAAGTTGAGAAAAAACACTTGTTCAATGGTATTGGCCCAAAATGACCTATAATGTTTCCTCTTGGCACATGCATTTGCAAGTTAAATTTGAACTTCCTCCAAACATAAAAGTCGAAGTAGACATATTGAATTTGATCATTCAATTTAAATGGATTTCATATTTAAAAAAATAAGTAAATTATGGTCTTGGGAAGTTGACCTTCAAACTAGGGTTCAGACAAAATGACCCATAATCTTTCACCATAAAAAATAACTTTACAAGCAAAACTAGCTCTTGACTTAAACATGAAAGTTGTTTGGAATGTTATTTTGAGTAACATTTTTCTTGGAATCATTTTCATATGACAAACATTGTAGGAGATAGGGTCTAGGGAACCCCAATTTTGCCCAGTTTACTTTCTCTAGTCAACCACTATGAACCATCTTGCTAGCTTGACATTCTCTTGAATTTTGGGACTCATGGAGGATCATATATGTGTAGGATGATGTAATGTTAAGTATACCTTGAAATATTTGATCAATTGTTGAAGAAACTTGTTGAAGATGTCACACAAGATACCCAGATGAATTAGGGTTTCCAAGGCAAACAAGCTCCAAACTCTTGATGATTTCTTGATCAAAATATTATGTGAAGATCATGGGGATCCATATATGATGATTAGAGCCAATGTGAACCATTTCTTGATTGTGCTCCTTTCATTGAGGGTCTTAAAACCTATATATAAGCTTGATAGAGCATAGGTGAGGATGCACACTACCTACAAAAGCAACAAACTATATATTGACATATTTTTGGTATTTTGGTTAGTAAATAATAAAAAATGAAGTATGATACAATCAAATGTGCTTGGTGATCTCTTCCAATGCAAATCCAAAGAATGAGGGGTAAGGAGGATGCCAAGGTGTGATCCTAATGCCAATGCATATGATGAGATAGCATGAGGGATCTTAGGGTCAAAATTGGGGTCTTACACCCTCAAGAAGAAAACCGGATGGCATATGCTCTTGCAACGTTGGCTTCCATGATTGTTGTAAATTTTTGGAATGAAGTTCCTAAGTTGACTGTAATGTGCCTTGATAGGACGTCTCATGTATTTTCTATTGAAGAGAACAAAGATGATAAGCCATGGTACCATGATATTAAGTGTTTACTCCAAAGTCAGAGTAACCCTCTTGGGGCATCTTTGAAAGACAAAAAGACTTTGAGAAGACTGGCTGGAAACTTCTATCTAAATGGTGATGTGCTTTACAAGAGAAATTTAGATATGGTTTTGCTTAGATGCGTGGATAGACATGAATCAGACTTGTTGATAACCGAAGTCCATGAAGGTTCCTTTGGTACTCATTCCAATGGACATGTTATGGAAAAGAAGATGTCGAGAGCAGGTTACTATTGGTTGACAATGGAATCTGGCTATTGCAAGTACGTGAAGAAATGCCACAATTGTCAAATCTATGCGGATAAGATTCATGTTCCTCTGAAACTTTTGAATGTCATTTCCTCTCCATGGCCCTTCTCCATGCAGGGAATTGATATGATTAGCATGATAGAGCCCAAGGCATCAAATGGACATCGGTTTATTTTTAGTGGCTATTGATTAGCTCACGAAGTGGGTTGAAGCGGCATCGTATGCTAATGTAAGCAAGCAAGTTGTTGTAAGGTTAATCAAGAATCAAATTATATGCCGATATGGTGTGCCAAGTAATATCATTACTAATAATGGATCGAACTTGAATAACAATATGATGGAAGAGCTCTACAAAGACTTCAAAATAGTGCATCATAATTCTTCTCCCTACAGACCTAAGATGAACGGGGTTGTTGAAGCCGCGAATAAGAATATTAAGAAGATTATCCAAAAGATGGTTGTGACATACATAGCTTGGCATGAGATGCTCCCATTTTCTTTGCATGGGTACCGTTCATCCGTCCGCACTTCGACAGGGGTGACCCCTTTCTCTCTGGTTTATGGCATGGAAATTATGCTCCCCATGGAGGTTGAGATCCCATTAATGCATGCATTGATGGAAGCCAAGTTGACTGAAGCTAAATGGTGCCAGACCAAGTTTGATCTGTTGAATTTGATTGAAGAGAAGATATTGACTGTCATGTGTCATGGTCAGTTATATCAGTAGAGAATGAAGAAATCTTTTGATAAGAATGTCAAACCTCGTGTGTTCCAAGAAGGTGACCTCGTACTCAAGAAGATCTTATCCTTCAAAACTGATTCAAGGGCAAAGTGGACTCCTAATTATGAAGGTCCATATTGTAATACCCCAATTTTGACCCTAAGATCCCTCATGTAATTTCATCATAAGCATTAGAATTGGGATCATACCTTGGCATCCCCCTTACCCCTCTTTCATTGGGTTTGTTTTGGGAGAGATCACCAAGCACTATGTGATTGTATCATACTTGTATATCATCATTTACTAACAAAAATACAAAAATATGTCTTTGCATTTGCCTGACTCCTTTTGTAGGTAGGGCAAGATCTCCATTGGCCTATCAAGTTCATATCTAGGGTTTGAGACCCCCGTGACAAAGAGCACAACCATGAATTGATCCAAGAATGGTTATGAGCATCATATATGAGTTCCATTTATATCTACATGTCATATTGATCAAGTGTTCTTCAAGAGTTTGAGGGTGATTTGCCTTGGGAACCCTAGTTTGACTGGGTATGTTGAGTAACTTCTCCAATAAGCTATCTCACCAATTGATCAAATTTCTCAAGGAAAACTTCAAAATTCATCATATTATGCATATATGATCTACCATGAGCCAATAAAGTCAAAAGAATTGAAGGTTAGCAAGTTGGTTGATGGTGGTTGGCCAGATGAACTCATTTGATAAAAAATGGGTCTCCCCAGACCCTATCTCCTACAATTTTCACCATATTAAAATGATTCCAAGAGAAACTTTACTCTAAATGACATTCCAAACAACTTTCATGTTGAGACCTAGAGCTATTTTTGCTTGGAAAGTCATTTTCTATGTTGAAACATTATAGGTCATTTTGTCTAAACCCTAATTTGAAAGTCAACTTCCTAAGGCCATAACTTTCTCAATTTTTATGAGATGAAATATTTCCAAGTTTCAAAATCAAATTCAAGATGTCTACTTCAACTTTTATGTTTATAGTGAGAGCTAATTCAACTTTTATGAGCATGTGATATGAGGTTACATTATAGGTCATTTTTTACCTATACGATTGAATAAGTGATTTTTCCAAACTTCAAAAATGCATAACTATATCAATCTAAATCCAAATGACATGAAATTTGTGACCATTTTGAAGGTCTTTGAAATATCTACAATGTTTATGAATACACTTCTCTCATTTGAAGCTCACATAAAAAGTTAAGTAAGATGGAATATTGAGGTATGTGGCTTGACACTTAGAAAAAATTTCAACATGTTAAAATTTCCAAACTTCCACCTCAAAATTCTCCATGTTCCAAGTTCTAAATGAAAAAGTGTTGAACATCAAACTTTTTCCCCTTGATCCAAGCTTTCCAAAGAACCCAAGTTCATGCATTTTGGATGAGGTTTGCCAGGTCTGCGCATGGCTTTAACAGGGTTGCATAATTGGAAAGAATCAAACTTCAAAATTTCAGTTCACAATGCCTTGCCATCCAAGCTTCATTCAGACCTCAATTGGAATCATTTTGGACCTTTTTTCATTGCATCATGGCCCTGTACATGCCCATGCACTCGTGCCACTCACATTGCTAATTTTGGACAGATTTTGAAGTGTGCAAATATCATTCCATTTGGCTATAAATAGCATGCTTCTGAGCTCATTTGAACAACACTTTGTGCTCCAGCTTTGCCCCCCATTGAAACCCTCTCATTTTAAAGGAAAGCCTGAGAAATTTCAATTTGAAATTTGAGTTTGAATCTCAACTGTTGGAGATTCAAGAACTCCAGGATCCAAAGCCTTGCAACCTCTTTAATCACTTCCTGCTAGCTTCTCAAGTGTGATCAGATTGTGTTTGGAGCAAGCAACATCAAGAATTGCATACCATTGAAGGTAATTTTTAGAAAACTTCATCTCTTCGATTCTCACTCAATTCTACTCAATTCTCTTGGATCTTTGGTTGTCTGAAGTCCTACCAATGTAGGCAAGAAGATTGAGTTACTTAGAGGTTAAATCGAAGCAACTCAGTTGACACACCTCAAAATTCAACTCCTCATGTTTTTCTATATATGTGGAGTTACTTAAAATTGAGGTCAGATTCGTGCTCTACGCCATTTTTTCTTTCAGATCATGTCCTCCTTTTTTATTTTGGTGATTGTTGAAGGTGGATCAGTCGGGTGAGGTCCACCGGAGAAGAAGATCGGAGTTACAGCTCCGGCCGTGTGTTGTCACGTCTCCAACCACATGATCCAGTTGAAATGTTTTAATCTCATGCGTCCATTGTGATTACCATCCATGCAGCACGATGAACTCGTGTGTTTGGTGGAACGCACGTTTTAGGCCACTTGATATGCCACCTCAATTAATGAGGGAGATCAAGTGGCTCACGTTTTTTCGTATTTTCATATTTTTGTTTTATTCCTTTTATTTTCATTAATTCATATTAATTTTAATATTGATCCAAAAAATATGAGAGTTTCACCAAAAATTTTCAAATAATTTCTTTCATATTCTGAATTAAAATTATTTTTTAGATCATTATTAATATTTTCATGATTTAATTGATTTTGTGATTATTTTTAATTGTTTAAAAATACTTTTAAGTCTTTAAAAATTCTGAAATTTTTTCTCCAAGGTCCTTTGACCTTGTTTGACCTATGATAAATCTCATGGCCATTTCTTTGGTGTTTTGATGAGGTTTTAGGAATTTGACAAACCATATTTAATTTAATTGCAATATTTTAGTCTTTTTAATTTGGATAAATGCCAAATAATTGTGTTGACCTATTCTAATGACTTGTTTGAGTTTGACTCTTGTTGTTGGGCCTTGGTCAAGGTTGATTTGACTTTGTCAAGTTAATATCATTGATTTAGGGGATTGATGGAATGTACATTCCATCTCCGAAAATGAATCGATGATATTAATTTGGTAAAAGTCCTCCTTTGACCAATTTGAGTTTTGATCCATTCCCCCTCCATTTTCATCTTATTCCCCTTCTTTATGCATTCATCTCATATGGTCTATGATATCTCAAAGTCCTAAAGCTAGTTGATTGAAAAATCAACATGAGTATGGTTGAGATTAGGCCACCTCTTTTGCATATTATTTTTGTGTGTGGTATGTTTCATGAGCATAGTCCATTATACTATGTCTCAAACATGCATTAACACCAAAATCATATTGCCTGACCTCAAATAGTTCTGACCTCTTCATAAGTCAAATTACGATTGCTTAACATAGCGCTAAATTTTTGACACAAAAGGCATAACATTCTAGTTAGTGAGATTGTAAGTCTCCCCCCTTTCACAGTATTGTGTGGAAACTTGCCCTTTTATCCTTCCTTTGGAAGATGTCTTGGCTCAAGGGTCTATGCTTGTGATAAGTGGGTTGAGTGTTCTCCAAAGAATGACTTAAAAATGAAAAGCAAAAGCAAAATAATACTAACTTCTAACTCATTAACAACTAACTTTTAATTTCAAGCCATTTACTTTAATGTCATTCAATTTTAGCCTTTATTCATTTGTCATTATTCATGTCATTCTAATTGTTTATGTTAATGCAATTTTCACTTTGTCCATTTGGACCATATTGTGTGATATATCTTGTTTGTATATATTTTGCTTGTTTGTGTGGTCTTTGACCATTAATGTACATAATAACAACAAAAACCCTAAAAAAAACTTTTTGTGTGGACTGTTGGCTTGATCTTGGACAAATGGACTTAGAACTTAGGCAACATTCCTATGCTAAAGGACTTGGCCAATGCCAACTTTTGTGAAACCAAGTGATTGCAATTTGAAACTTCATCTGATACATCATTCAAGATCCCTTTGAGTTCATCTGCAACATGATCATTGTGAAGCTGTTATTTTGAACCTGTGACTTTTGTTCGTACTTTTTCCCTTTTCCCTTGGAAACAATAAAAGCGCGGTGGCGACTCTTGTTATTTGATGTCAAGCTTATCCATAGCTTGATGATCATGAATTTACCGCTACAGAAATTAAGTGGTGACTCTGCTGGGGAGTAGTCTCCAGTGGGTTTAGCCTACTTTTTGTGTGTATATTTGTATATATGTATGTGTGATATAATCTGCTTGTTGTGCTTGGTGATCTCTGAGTGGTGAGATAAGTTCCAACCCGAACTTGAGCGCAATTAAGATAGGAGGATGGTATAGTCATGTTCAACTTGTGTGGAGTAGTCCTTAACAAGTTTGCTTGAGACCCATCTGCTCAGTGGAGACTCTTTTGGATTTGGAAATGTCACATAAGTATTTGTGGTTGGGCATTACTATCTCTAATCTGGGTCCGAGAAGCTGAGGACCGTAGAACATTTACCCCCTATTGGACTATTTAGGACATAGTGCGGAGACTGTTCAAGTGTAGACTTGATAATAGTTGTTACGCAATACTACACTCAGACGAGTTTCTCTTGAGAATATTATGGGTCGATGAGTCAGTCATCTTAACCTGTAATATCTGATAGATGGAATTAAGACTCTGGGAACTTTTTAGAACATGATCTACAGGTTTTTATCCTAAGTTCACTCCTTTGGGGTGGTTCTTACCTAGACTCCAGGCTTGTGACTTACAACAAACCCTTGATTCTTGGTTGATCCAATCAAGTCTTGTCAATATCAATGGAACTTGGGTGTTGATAAGGTGTAAGCCATAATCCACCAAAATGTATGATTTATCTTGACAATGAATCGATTCATCCCTTGACCTTTGTTTGCTTGCCTTGTGTGTGATCCCTTATTTGTGATTGTTGCATTCATGCATTCATGCACATTATAACATTCATTACACGAAAATTTCAAGGAACTGAGGTATTATTTGCAAATATTTTTTCAGACCATGGATTGTGGACGATGGAACACTAAGAAGTAAAATTTCAGATGTCCCGGCTTGATAGAGTTAAGGAAGCTAACATCTTTTGTATTAGATCCCTTGGACTTCAAACAACGCCATGGGAAGCTTCTATCCATCTTGTCTGCTGATGTGGTTGAAGGACTTTTGAGTGTGCTAGTGCAGTTCTATGATCCTCTCTACCGTTGCTTCACTTTCCCAGATTTTCAGCTTGTGCCTACCTTGGAGGAGTATTCTCATCTTTTGGGGATACTTGTTTCTAGTTGAGTGCCTTTTAGTGGAGTGGAGGAGATTCCCCGATCTAGTCTTATTATTGAAGCTCTTCACTTGAAGAAGTTTGAGATAGAGGCTCATTGGGTGTAGAAAGGAGGATTGTTTGGGTTTCCATCTGATTTCCTCATCAAGGAAGCTACTACTTTTTCTCAAGCCGGAAGTGTGGATGCTTTCAAAGCTATCTTTGTGTTGCTCATTTATGGATTAGCTTTGTTCCCTAACATTGACAGTTTTGTTGATGTTAACGCCATTAGACTTTTCTTGATTGGGAATCATGTGCCTACTTTGTTGGGTGATATGTATTTCTCTTTGCATCTAAGGAATTCTAAGGGTGGTGGAACTATCATCTGTTCTATGCCTCTTCTGTAAAAGTGGTTTATTACACACTTGCCTCAGACGCCTACTTTTGTGAAGAACAAACAATGTCTAATGTGGTCTCAGAGACTTATGTCTCTCACTAATGATGATATAGTTTGGTATGATCCTTCTTTGGGCAGTTTGGACATTATTGATAGTTGTGGTGAATTCTCTAATGTGCCTCTCATTGGTACACAAGGAGGAATTAACTATAACCCTGCTTTGGCTCGTCGTCAACTTGGGTTCCCCTTGAGAGACAAACCTAATAAAACTTTGTTAGAAGGTCTTTTCTATCAAGAGGGTAAAGATCCCCAACATTTGAAGCAGAAGATTATGCATGCTTGGCATAATGTGCATAGGAAGGGAAGATCCAAGCTTGGTCCTTGCAATTGTGTAGCTTTGGAAGCTTACACTCTTTGGGTGAATAAGAGAGCTTTGGAGTTGAAGATGCCTTATCCTTGTGAAAGACCTATGTCTATGGTTGTGGTTGAGCCATTAACTCTCCCTAACCAAGATGTAGAGGAGTTGGAAGACGCACTCGTCAAGATGAAGCAAGAGAAGGATATGTGGGAAGAGCGTTTCCGTGCTTTGAGCAAGAAGCATGAAGAGTTGCAACTGGAGTCTAAGGACAAGGATGCACTTATTGAGCTACTTGAAGACCGAGTGACGAAGAGACCGAGAGAGCCAGAGGTTTCATCTTCTAGCATGCCTCAGCCTTCCGTTGCTTGGAAGAAGATTATTGATCAGCTTGTCCTCGAGAAGACTCAGATGAAGGCTTCTTTTGAGACTGAGATTCGTCGCATTCGAAGGAAGTACGCGCCTTCAGCTAGGGCTTATGACATTGTTGATAGGGATCCTTAGGATGACTAGTCTCCTTTTCTCTTGCATTTTTCATTTGGTTTCTGAAATTGTACTCAGTGTAATCCTTCCAATTATAAATGAAAAGATATTTTTGGTCATATAAAAATTGTAATTGTTGATATATATATATATATATATATATATATATATATATATATATATATATATATATATATATATATATATATATATATATATATATATTTTCAAATGATATAATAAGTTCCTTGAAAATAAAAAATAAATAAACAAGCATCGCATTTCATGCATCATGTGCATAAGCAAGTTTCTCTTTCGCCAGATGTCTCATTGGTGTTTCTTCTGTGCTTTAGCCAAGCTGACTCATCGGTACAACACCCGCGCCAATCATCTGAGAATTATGGAGCATCTAGAGCAACAGAACAGAGAGCTGAAGGACGAGATCACCCACCTGACTACCATGATGGAGTCAGTTCTTGCCGCTCAAAGCCAAGCTTCTCCAACACCTGTAACTCCTCTTCCTCAAAAGACAGTTATTTCAGAGGTGCATACCTCTACCATGCCTGCTTCTACCGTTCATTTCGCGCCCACTATGCCTGCCGGATTCCCGTGGGGAATGTCGTCCAACTTTATGCCTGAAGGCTTTGCGCCTACTTTTGCTTCCATGCTGGCATCTAGGCCGGTCATGTCTGTGCCACCTCCCGTTGTGCATACCTTACCTCGTGTAGAGGACACCATTTATCACTCCGAGCCATCTGAGGGTCCGGATGTCTACGAGAAAATGGATGAAATGAAAGATCAATTTCTTGAGCTGTGCAAGGAATTGAATACGCTAAGGGGTAAGGACTTGTTTGGAAAGAGTGCTGCTGAGTTGTGTTTAGTGCCCAACGTCAAGATCCCGGTGAAGTTCAAAGTTCCAGACTTTAAAAAGTATAAAGGGAACACTTGTCCACTTAGTCACCTAGTGATGTATGCTCGTAAGATGTCTACTCAGACCGACAATGATCAACTGTTGATTCATTACTTCCAAGATAGTTTGACGGGTGTTGCGCTCCGTTGGTATATGGGATTAGACCGTGCAAGCGTTCGTACTTTCAATGACTTGGGAGAGGCTATTGTTAAACAATATAAGTACAATGTAGATATGGTGCCTGATAGAGACCAGTTGAGGTCTATGTCTCAAAAGGATAAGGAGACGTTTAAAGAGTATGCGCAGAGATGGAGGGAATTGGCTACCCAGATCACTCCTCCTTTGGAGGAAAAAGAGATGAAAAAGATCTTTCTGAAAACTCTGAGTTCATTCTATTATGAACGTATGATTGCTAGTGCCCTCAATGAATTTACCGAGATGGTAAACATGGGGATGAGGCTTGAGGAAGGAGTCCGAGAGGGACGTTTGTCGAAATATGAAGCATCTTCGAGTAAGAGGTATGGTAGCAATTTTGGGAATAAAAAGGACAAAGAAGCGAATGCAATTTCAAGTGGGAGGTAGAGGAGGCCTCAGATTAGAAGGAATCCACCATCCCGTCAACATCATCATCAAGTATCTTTAGTTATCCCTGTGTTTTCTAATCAATAATCAACACCAGTTCAACAACAACCACAATGTCAACAACAATAGCCACAACAACGAACAAACACCTACAACAACAACAATACCAACAACAATCATCATCAACAAAACTTCAAGAGGAAGAAGGTCTCTTTCGACCCAATTCCTATGACTTATGCAGAATTGTATCCTTCTTTGGTTCTCAAGAACCTAATCCAACCGAGAAACCCACCGCTGATTCCAGAACCACTTCCTTGGTGGTACAAGCCTGAGCTTCGTTGTGCTTTTCATCAAGGAGCACCCAAACATGATATCGAGAATTGTTATCCGCTCAAGTATGAGGTTCAGAAGCTGATGAAGAGTGGAATGGTGTCCTTCGAGGATCGTGCGCCAAATGTGAAAGAAAATTCGTTACCTGTCCATGGGATCTCTTCTGTGAATATGGTGGATGGTTGTCCTGGCGAGTTTAAGGTTTTTGATATGCGTTTTATTTGGAGATCTTTGGTGCAGATGCATAGAGATGTTTGTTTGGTAAGTGATTCTGAACACGACCATGACAGTTGTGTTATCTGTAGTATTAACCCGAGGGGTTACGAAGTTGTGAAAAGGGACATCCAACGACTGATGGAGGAAGGCATGATTCAAATTGTTCAATCCCATCATGTAGATGACGATGTAAATGTCATAGTGCCCATTTTCAAGCAGCCAGAGAGATTGGTAATTCAGTACGATAGCATCAACAGTAACAATGTCAGCAATAGATCAGTATCGCTGTTGGTTATACAATTAGCGGGTCCAGTCCCATATTCATCTGATAAAGTTGTTCCGTATCAGTATAATGCTACAATGATAGAAGGTGGTCAAGAGGTCCCATTACCTACGACTAGTTCAGTGGTGAGCATTGTTGATGTTACCAAGGTGACCCGCAGTGGTCGAGTGTTTAGGTCGGTGTTCCAAAAGGATAAGGAAGAATCAGTTGTGAGTAAGAAGGTAGAAGTGCCTGTTGTAGATCCAGTTGGTGCTTCAAAGGGTAAGTCTGGCGAACCCAGTGATTTGAAGGCTAACAATCATGATGAGGTCCTTCGGTTAATCAAAAGGAGTGAGTTTAATGTGGTGGAGCAGCTGCTCCAAACCCCCTCAAAAATCTCAGTGTTGTCTCTGCTCATGAATTCTGAAGCGCACAGAGAAGCACTGCAGAGAGTTCTAGAATAAGCTTTTGTAGAACATGATGTTACAGTGGATCAATTCGATCATATTGTGGCTAACATCACTTCTTGCAATAATCTTAGCTTCTCTGATGAAGAACTCCCTGAGGAGGGCAGAAATCATAATTTGGCTTTGCACATCTCCATGAATTGCAAAGAGGATGCTTTGTCAAATGTGCTTGTTGACACCGGGTCGTCGCTGAATGTGCTTCCGAAGTCAACACTGTCAAAGTTGCCATACCAAGGAGCGCCCATGAAGTATAGTGGTGTAATTGTCAAAGCTTTTGATGGTTCGCGCAAAACGGTTATTGGTGAAGTGGACCTTCTAGTAAGATAGGTCCGAGTGATTTTCAAATTACTTTTCAAGTAATGGATATCCACACGGCCTATAGTTGCTTGTTGGGAAGGCCATGGAATCATGAGGCAGGAGTTGTTGCTTCAACTTTGCACCAGAAGCTCAAATTTGTGAAGAATGGCAAGCTTGTGATTGTTGGTGGGGAGAAAGCGTTGTTGGTTAGCCACCTATCATCTTTCTCTTATGTTGAAGCTGAGGATGAGGTTGGAACTCCATTCTAATCCTTATCTATTACTGTTGAAAAGAGGGTTGGGGCATTTATGTCCTCATTGAAAGATGTTAAGAAGATTGTTGAAGAAGGCAATGTTGATCAGTGTGGGCGCATGGTAGAGGTCTCCGACAACAAAGGCAGAACCAGTTTAGGGTTCCAGAGAGGTTCATCAGCTGCAAGGTCTGAAGATATGCAACTTAGCTTCCGTAGCGGAGGCTTGCAACAATTGGACTGTTGTTGATATTCCTATTATTTTGCATCAATCTAAGTAGTTGCTTTTATATGTTTTTAAAATCCTTCTCCTATGCCTAAGGGAGAAATGAACATTGTTTGGGCATTTTAAAATTGATCATTAATAAAATTAATTCTATTCATCCACATCTATGATGTCTTGTTTTTACTTTTTTCTTTATTCTGAAAATGGTAATCACAAATAAACATAAATAAATAATATAGTTATCCATCTACATAATATTTGGTCACAAATTCACTTCTCTAAAATCAAAATATCAAATCATTATGTAGGTTGATTCCTAACCCCATTGAATACAATGATCCTTCTCCTTCTCCAAATTTTGAATTCCTTGTGTTCGAAGCCGAGGAGGAAAGTGATGTAGAAGTGAGTGATAAATTATCTCGTCTTCTTGAGCAAGATGAAAAGACCATTCAGCCGTTTGAAGAGAAGATTATGCTAGTCAACTTGGGTTCCAAGGAAGATGTGAAGGAAGTCAAGATTGGGTCTCGACTGTGTCTAGATGTCAAGAAGGGGTTTATTGATCTTCTCCGAGATTATTCAGATGTGTTTGCTTGGTCCTATCAAGACATGCCTGGTTTGGATTCTGAGATTGTGGAGCATAGACTGCCATTGAAGCCTCAATGCCCGCTAGTCAAACATAAGTTGAGAAGAATGCATCCTGATATGGCTGTGAAGATCAAAGAGGAAGTGCAAAAGCAGATTGATGCCGATTTCCTTTTTACCGCTGAATAGCCACAGTGGGTGGCCAATATTATGCCTATGCCAAAGAAAGATGGAAAAGTCTGCATGTGTGTTGATTATAGAGATTTGAATAAAGCCAGTCTGAAAGATGATTTCCCTGTGCCACACATTGATATGTTGGTAGACAATACTGCTAAATTCAATGTCGTTTCGTTTATGGATGGATTTTCTGGATATAATCAGATCAAAATGGCACCCGAAGATATGGAGAAGACCACATTCATTACACCTTGGGGGACATTCTGTTATAGAGTGATGCCTTTCGGTCTAAATAATGCTAGTGCAACTTACCAAAGAGCAATGACCACTCTTTTTCATGATATGATACATTAAGAGATTGAAGTATATGTCGATGACATGATTGCTAAATCGATTGATGAAGAGGAACATGTTGAGCATTTATTGAAGCTATTCCAGCGTTTGAGGAAATATAAACTCCGCTTGAATCCCAATAAGTGTACTTTTGGTGTTCGTTCTGGTAAGTTGTTGGGCTTTATTGTCAGCGAGAAAGGTATTGAGGTTGATCCTGCCAAGGTCAAAGCAATACAAGAGATGTTTGCGCCCAAAACGGAGAAGCAAGTCAGAGGTTTTCTCGGCCCTTGAATTATATCTCCAGACTCATTTCCCACATGTGCACCTATATTCAAGCTTCTTCGAAAAGATCAGTCTTGCGATTGGCCCGAAGACTGCCAGAAAGCTTTTGACAGTATCAAAGAATATCTGCTTGAGCCTCCGATTTTGTCTCCACCTGTTGAAAGAAGCCCGTTGATCATATATTTGACTGTGCTAGAAGATAGTATGAGTTGTGTTCTTGGTCAGCAAGATGAGACTGGAAAGAAAGAATTTGTAATTTACTACCTCAGTAAGAAGTTCACCGACTGTGAGACTCAGTATTCTATGCTAGAGAAAACTTGTTGCGCATTGGCTTGGGCTGCTAAGCGTCTGCGTCAATATATGTTGAATCATACCACTTGGTTGATATCCAAAATGGATCCAATCAAGTATATATTTGAAAATCCTGCTTTAACTGGGAGGATTCCCCCGTTGGCAGATGTTGTTATCAGAGTATGATATCGAATTCCGATCTCAGAAAGCGATCAAAGGTAGTATCTTGGCTGACCATTTGGCTCACCAACCAATTAAAGATTACCAGTCAGTGCAGTATGACTTTCCTGATGAAGAGATTTTGTACTTGAAAATCAAAGATTGTGATGAACCATTGCTTGAAGAAGGGCCAGAGCCTGGTTCCCGTTGGGGCGTGGTATTTGATGGAGCGGTTAATTAATATGGAAATGGCATTGGGGCAGTGATCATTACTCCTCAAGGCGCGCATCTACCATTTACATCTAGATTGACTTTCAAGTGTACGAACAACATGGTAGAATATGAAGCTTGCATTATGGGGCTCGAAGAGGCCATGAATCTCAGAATCAAGTATTTCGACGTCTTTGGAGATTCAGCTTTGGTTATGAATCAGATCAAAGGTGAATGGGAGATAAATCAACCCGGTTTAATACCATATAGAGATTATGCGAGGAGGATTTCAACTTTCTTTACAAAGGTTGAGTTCCATCATGTCCCTCGAGATGAAAACCGGATGGCGGATGCTCTTGCAACATTGGCGTCAATGATTGTGGTAAAGTATTGGAATGAAGTTCCCAATTTGTCTGTGATCCGTATTGATAGGCCAGCTCATGTTTTTACTGTTGAAGAGATCAAAGACGAGAAGTCGTGGTTTTATGACATCAAATGTTTCCTCCAAAGTCAGATTTACCCGCCTGGGGCATCTTTGAAAGATAAGAAGACTTTGAGAAGATTAGCCGGTAATTTCTACTTGAATGGTGATATACTGTACAAGAGAAACTTCGACATGGTTTTGCTCAGATGCATGGATAGACACGAAACAGACTTGTTGTTGACTGAAGTGCATGAAGGTTCCTTTGGTACTCATTCCAATGGACATGCAATGGCAAAGAAGATGTTGCGAGCAGGTTACTATTGGCTGACAATGGAATCTGACTGTTGCAAGTTTGTGAAGAAATGCCACAAGTGTCAAATATATGTTGATAAGATTCATGTTCCTCCGACACTATTGAATGTTATCTCTTCCCCATGGCCCTTCTCCATGTGGGGAATTGATATGATTGGGATGATTGAGCCCAAAGCTTCAAATGGACATCGTTTCATTTTGGTGGCAATTGACTACTTTACAAAATAGGTTGAAGCGACATCGTATGCAAATGTAACCAAGCAAGTTATTGTAAGGTTTATCAAGAATCAAATCATATGCCGATATGGTATGCCAAGCAAGATCATTACCAATAATGGATCGAACTTGAATAACAATATGGTAGAAGCCCTTTGCAAAGACTTCAGATCGCACATCATAATTCTTCTTCGTATAGACCTAAGATGAATGGGGCTGTTGAAGCTGCAAATAAGAACATTAAGAAGATTATTCAGAAGATGGTTGTCACATATAAGGATTGGCATGAGATTCTCCCATTTGCTTTGCATGGGTATCGTACATCCATCCGCACTTCAACAGGGGCAACCCTTTTCTCTCTTGTATATGGTATGGAAGTAGTGCTCCCTGTAGAGGTTAAGATTCCTTCATTGCGTGTGCTCATGGAAGCCAAGTTGACTGAGGTTGAATGGTGTCAAACTAGGTTTGACCAGTTGAATTTGATCGAAGAAAAGAGATTGACTGCCATGTGTCATGGTCAGTTATATCAGCAGAGAATGAAGAAAGCTTTTGATAAGAAGGTCAGACCTCGTTTATTCAGAGAAGGTGACCTTGTGCTCAAGAAGATTCTATCGTTCAAACCAGATTCTAAGGGAAAATAGACTCCTAATTATGAAGGCCCACATGTTGTTAAAAGAGCCTTTTCAGGAAGTGCTTTGATTCTTACAACTATGGATGGTGAAGAGTTCACTCGTCCTATGAACGCAGATGCAGTCAAGAAATACTTCGCCTAAAAAGAAAAGAACAACTCGCTAAGTTGAAAACACGAAAGGGCGGCTTAGGCAAAAAATAGTGTCTCGGTGGATTGAAAACCCGAAAGGGCGTGTAAGACCCTAATTTTGACCCTAAGATCCCTCATGGCATCATATCATTGCTCAATGCATTGCCTCAAGGATCATAGCATGTGTGGCTCCTTAACCCTATGGGTGGGACTTGTGTGAGTTGGTTTGAGATCACCAAGCATGCTTGTATTGTATATTATTGTTTTTCTTATTTATTTACTAACCAAAAGCACAAAAATATGTCACTAACTCTTTTTGTTTTGAAGCTCAAGTGATCATGTACTCCGATGCTCCTAGGAGGCTCCTAAGCTCAATGAAGTGGCTAGATGAAGATGAGAAAAAGCATGACAATGGTACACAAAGCTCCTAATCATCATATATGTCTCCCAAGTATCTCAATTTTCCAATTTGATCAGGATAACCCAAAGGGCTTGAGGATTGTTTCCCAAGGAAACCCTAATTCAACTATGCTTTGATTGTGCCTTGCTCATGAAGCAACCTCAACCTAGGATCAAGTTTAATCAAGGTAAGTTCTTTCATTAATTATTTTATGCATATATGAGTTTATGTGAGGTTCCTCAATCCTTCATTCATCAAGATTTGAAGTTTGGCCTTGAGAAGTTGACCAATCAAGTCATCTGACTAAACTGAAGATCACTGAGATACAACGTGTGATGTGTTTATCAAATGAAGATGACCCCAAGAGAAATAATGTTCTTAAGAACCATATGAACAACTTTCATGTTAATAAAAAATACATTTGAAACATGGAAGGTCGTCATTCATTTCGGAACATTATAGATCATTTTGATTGAAACCCTAATTTTGGGTCAACTTCCCAAGGACCTAACTTCGTTAATTTTTATGATTTTTAGGTGAGAAAAAATGCATTGGAAAGCTTAATATGTCTACTTAAAATGTTATGTTGGAAAAAATTTCATAATCCTAAAAGAAATACATGTGATAATACAAAACATTATAGGTCACATTGGACCTAAGTCATTGAATTTGAAAAATGCCCAACTTCATGTGCCCATACCTTTCTCATGAAAACTCAAAATGATGCAAAATGTAAATCTAAATTGATCATCTTGAAAATATATACAACTTTTATGTTGGAGGTTTTTCCATTTGAGGCTTGCATCACTTAAACAGAAGGGCTAGAACATCAAACTTTCTTGATCTAGATCTTGCAATATAATGTGAATCTCTTTGGTTTGTGCTGTTTTCTGAAGCCCTCATGCATGAGGCAGGCCAGTGGTGGTCTTAATTTTGCAAATCGTGCCATTTCAGTTCATGCACCATGATCTTCAAGCTCATGTTTCTCTCTAAATAGGAACTGTGAGGATGATCCATGGTTATAGGGGTGATGTACATCACCTCAGCTTCATTTTAATGCCTTTGTTTTTCATTTACATTGCCATTTACTTTCCTGCGCGTGGTGGCCGGATCTTGTTGGATCGCCGGAGAAGATGGTGGTTTCCACCACCATCCCCACGTGGTAGCCTCCCAGCCTTTGGATCATGTTGAAACGTTTTAATCTTGGCCTTTCTTTATGTTGACTCATTTAAATGCAAGGTGTAGCGCGCTTGACTTTGGTCTATCATGTATTCGCGCCTTAGAGCCCTTGATGCCATGCCACGTCAATTAATGAAGTGATCCTGTGGATGCGCATTTTTGCTATTTTTCTTATTTTCTGTTAATTCCATTTAATTCCTTTTATTTTCAAAAATTCATAAATATTTTATTTGAAGTCACAAAAATATGAGACCAATGCCAAAAAATTTCTTGAAAAATCTAGTTTCATATTTTGATTTTTAATTATTTTTGTGACTTCATTTAATATTTTTTGTGAATTATTTGGTTTTTAATAGTTTTAATTCATTTTTAATTACTTTCTGATATTTGAAAAATCCAAAAATATTTTCCTAACACCTATGAATGATGATAAGTCAATGAAAAATAGTCTCATCAATTTCTTATTTGATTTGAGATTTATTTGAGATTTTAATTCATATTGTGTTATTTTTTGTTATTTTTAATTGATTTTAAATAGTTTCTGATTTCAAAAATTATTGAGAAAATTTGTCAAAGTTTGTTTGACCATGTTAGACCTATGAGAATTTAATTGGACTTGTTGAAGTTGATTTGAATTAAATTTGAGGTTTGACCATATTTTGTTTATTTTATTTTGCATTTAATTTTAATTCAAAAATTACCAAAAAAATATGTTTGACTTGTTGACTTGTGATCTTCATTTCTTTTCTATTTAGCATTGATTGATGATGATTTGGTTCACTTTTGACCAATTGAGTTTGACACTTGAATTCTCTTTTCTTCCATTTCATCTTCATCCCATTATTTTTCTAATTTGGCCAATTAGTTAATGACTTATGGTTGGTCTCGACAAATGAGAGGTTTAACCTTCTTTGATCCAAACCAAACTAAACTTGAATCAAGATCAAGTGAGTTGTTTTGTGTCCAAGCTTGGTTGCTTCTTGATCAAGCAAAAAAACCTAAAGTCCATACAAGGGCCTTCCCCTTTTGTTTTGGCATGGCAAGTTTTAGGAGCTTGGCTTACTAGTCATGATCTCTAACTTGTGTTTATTTGCCTATAGTTTTATTGACCAGCCTCAGATAGGTGTGACTACTACATTAGTCCACTTACGATTGCTTAACATAGCGCTACATTGTCTTTTGACAAGCTAAGATAACTACACTAGTTACTAACTTTAATTTGAGCATTTAATTTCTTGCAATTTACTTTAATGTCATTTATTTCTTGCTCATTTATTCATATTGCTTTTCATTTTGCTCACTTGAGCATATATTTTATGTTTATGTCATTTTCCTTTTGCTCATTTGAGCTCATTATTGTATATAAATATATTGTTGTCTTGTGTTGGTTTTTGTGTTTGTTTGTGTGAACCAAATGCAAAAAAGGAGAAAGGACTTAGAATTAGGACATACCTATGCTCAAAGGAGTTCAAGAGCAACTAGGCCTCATGCCTTTAGAATGCTAAATTTGTTGAAGAGCAGCTAGACCTCATGCCTTTAGAATGCTAAAACTTCAAAGTTGACTTAAAAGGACTTCTTATCTAAACTCATTCCTTGTCCATTCCTCTTATTGTGTTGTGAACTTTTTGATGTTTGCTTTTGTGTGATAGGGATTCCATCTTGAGATAGTAAAGAGGACCATTTTCATGATAAGCAAAGTTAAGAGAGACAAGCCAAAATGGAGATCCTAGGAGCTTGAATCTAATTTGTTTGATTGCTTGATTGTGTGTTAAGTCCAAAGGAAAGGAGCATCTTGAATCATCTCTATGATTTCAAGAAAAGGAACTCCAAGGGTTTTATCTTCTCTCTTATCTTTTTATGCTTTAGGACTAGCCATTCTCTTCTTCTCCTCACTCTAACCCAAGCCAAAAATATTTTCTTGCAAACTTTGACTTTGTTTAAAACTAGAAACCTAGGCCTTAAGCCTTTGACTTTTTCAAAACCATTTTCATCAATACTTATTTGTGAATAAATCTTAACCCAACCTTGACTTCATTTTGTAAGTAAATCTAACTTGTAAATATAACTCACTTCAAGTTGATTTTGTGGTTCCAATGGCCACCTTTGTTAAAACCTTTTCATAAACATTAGTCATAGGTTTGAGTTATAATAGTGGTTGATGTAAATCTCACCTCATCCTTAGTGATTGGATTATAAGTCTTTCGTACTTATTATAGGGTTAACCCCTCACTAGTATGTTGAAGCTCTCCTCACATGGTGGATTGTTGGTTTAGGTTGAGTTTTCTCCCTTTGATAACAAAAGACCTTAAGGCTTTTGATCAAATCAATTCACCAATCTTTGAGATTTTTACCCCTAACTACGAGGTTTTGATCCTACCTTTGTGATGGTACGTATGCAATGGGTTCATCCATTCAAACAACAAAATTTGTAAATATAATCTATTCTCTTCTCATCCCCCCAATCTCCTGCACATATTTTCACAAATACCAACCTATAGCACATATTTGCAAAAAGGGTTCCCTTAGAGTACTAAGGATGTTTTGGGTGCGTAAAACCTTCCCATTTCATAACCAACCCCCTTACCCATATCTCTGACATTTTTATTAGTTTTTGATTTGATAAAACTTCTTACTTGGCTTTTGTTCGCTTTTTAGCCTTTCCTTTGGACAAATAAAAGTGCGGTGGCGACTCGAAATTGTATGTTTACTTTTGGTTTAGTCAATAAACCTAAAGGTAACGAAAACCCCGCTACACAAAAGTGGCGACTCTGCTGGGGAACTGTCATGCCTTCCTAGTGGATTTAGCCTACTTTTTGCTTGTATGTGTTGTATGTTTATATTTATTTGTGACATATTTTTGTGCAAATTTGGGATGACTGTATTGTTTGTAATGTATGAATTGCTTGATATATTAATTGCTTGTATGCTTGGTGGTTTCTTGATTGATGAGTTCTATACCCGAACTCGAGTGCACTTATGATAGGAGAATGGCATAGTCTTGTTGGCTTGTGTGGAGTTATTCCTTGGCAAGTTGACTTGCAAGCCCATTCACTTGGTGGAGGTCTTATTAGGATCAATAATGTCACACGAGTAGTCGTGGTTAGGCATTACTTTTTCCAATATAAACCTTAGAAGCCAAGGACCTTAGATACCTAGCCTATCTTGGCCTATTTTAGGATGTAGTGCGAAAGTCGTTCAAGTGTAAGATTTGATACGATTGTTACGCGATACTACACTCATAAGAGTCTCTCTTGAGAATATTTTTGGAATACGAGTAGTCGTTTTATCCAATAATATCCGAAAGATGAGATGATGACTATGGGGACCTTTTAGAACATGATTGTCAGGTTTAACCATAGTACACTCCCGTTGGGTGGTTCTTAACCGAGACTCCATGCTCGTGACTTACAACAAACCCTTGATTCGGGGTTGATCCGTTCTCGTATATCCTCAATATCAGTGGAACTTGGGTGTTGATAAGGTGTAAACCATAATCCACCAAAATGGATGATTGATATTGATGATGACGTGAGCCATCCCGTGACCTTTGTGTGGTGTGACTTGCTTGATCCTTGAGTGTGATTGTTGCATCCATGCATTCATGCATTCATTTGTATCCATATCATCAACAATGAAGATTTTTAAGGAACTTAAGAGGTTTATTTGCAAAATTTTCAGACATGGATAAGCAAAGAAGGAATACGAAGAAGTACAGTTTCAGACAACCCGACTTGAAAGAGTTAAGGAGTTTGACATCTTATGTATTAGAGCCCTTGGAGTTCAAAGCTCGCCATGGGAAGCTTTTGTCTATTCTTTATACCAAGGTGGATGAAGGTCTGATGAGTGTGTTGGTGCAATTCTACGATCCTCTGTATCAGTGCTTCACTTTTCTGGATTTCCATCTCTTGCCTACACTTGAGGAGTATTCCTATCATGTGGGTATACCTATTCTTGACCAGTTGTTGTTTAGTGGCTTGGAGAAGATTCCATCTTCTCAAGAGATTGCTGACATGCTTCACATAGATGTATCTGATATTGTTGCTCATATGACTACCAAAGGTGGAATTCAAGGTCTCCCATCTGATTTTCTCATTGCCCAAGATACTTTGTTTGGGAAGGCCATGAGGGAGGATGCCTTTGAAGCCATATTTGTGCTACTCATCTATGGGCTAGTGTTATTTCCCAACATCGACAATTTCGTGGATGTGAACGTTATTAAGATTTTCTCTTCTCTTAATCCCGTTTTGACTCTGTTGGGTGACACTTATTTCTCTTTGCATATGAGGAATGCAAAGGGTGGTGGTTCCATTGTGTGTTGTCTACCTCTGTTGTACAAGTGGTTTATTTCGCACTTGCCTCAGACGTTTGCCTTCAAGGAGAACAAGGGATGTCTACGGTGGTCCATGAGACTTATGTCTCTCACTAATGATGATATCTCTTGGTATAATCGTGTTTATGATGGCGTTCAGATTATTGACTCTTGTGGTGAGTTCTCCAATGTGCCTCTTCTTGGTACATGTGGTGGAATTAACTACAACCCTGCTTTAGCTCGGCATCAGCTTGGGTTCCCCTTAAAGGATAAACCTAAAAACATTTTGTTGGAAGGCTTCTTCTTTCAAGAGGGTAAAGATCCCCAAAACTTGAAGGATAGGATGGTCCGCGCCTGGCGCAAAGTTCATAAGAAGGGAAGAAATGAGCTTGGTCCTAAGAAATGCATTGCTTTAGAGCCTTACACCGCTTGGGTGAGGAAGAGAGCTCTTGAGTACCGCATGCCATATAATTATCCGAGACCTACCCCTATGGTTATGGTTGGGCCTTTAACCCTCCTTAACTAAGGAGTAGAGGAGTTGAGAGATGAAGACCAATCGCGTGCATGGGTTCGTGAGCGTGAGGAACTTCTTCAGCAGCTCAAAGATAAAGATGTAGTGATAGAATTTCTGGAGCATCAAGCTATTGATGAGCCTGATGATATGGTTACTTCTCTTCTTCCTCACTCATACAGGTTTTGGAAGAGGAAGTATGATCAGCTCGCCAAGGAGAAGGCCGATATGGAAGCAGCTTATGAGAGAGAGGTGAAGAGGCTTCGTGCAGCCTATCTTCCGATCTCGAGGGCTTTGGACGATTGCTTCTAGGGCTCCATAGGATGTTTATTCTCCTTTCTCTTGTATTATATTTGGTTACCGAGACTGTACTACTTCTTTGGTGTAAAAATTTTCCAAATATTATTGCTATGAGTATTCCATATATGCCTTCAAAGTTAAATATTTTCCAATATTTGCAAATAGATCTCTATAAAGTTCCTCAAATAAAAATAAACCATATGCACAAACATTGCATGCATCATATGCATAAGTAGGTTTTATTCCAAGCTCTTGATCAGTGGTCTAACTCTTTGCTCTTCATTTATTTTGAAGACAAGCTAACGCACCGGTATAATACCAGAACCAATCATCCAAAGATAATGGAGCATTTAGAGCAAGAGAACATGGACTTGAAGGAAGAGATCACTAGGTTGACTGCCATGATGGAGTCAATTCTGGCTGCCCAAAGCCAAGCTTCGCCAACTCCTGCAACTCCTTCCGTGAGGACTGTTATATCTGAGATAGCGACTTCAACCGTGCCTGCTGCAACAGCCCATTTCGCTCCAACTATGCCAGCTGGGTTCCCTTGGGGAATGCCTGCCAATATCATGCCATAGGGTTTTGCTCCTACTCTCGCTTCTTTGCCGGCATCTAGCCCGGTCCTATCTGTGCCACCTCCCATTGTGCACACCCTCCCCATGTTGAAGACACCATCTATCATTCTGAGCCATCTGAGGGCCCAAATGTGTATGAGAAGATGGACGAGATGAAAGATCAATTCCTTAAGCTGCGCAAGGAACTGAAGACTTTGAGGGGTAAGGACCTCTTTGGTAAAAGTGTTGTTGAGTTGTGCCAAGTGCCCAACGTGAAGATCCCTGTTAAATTCAAAGTGCCTGACTTTGAGAAGTACAAGGGAAGCACATGCCCGCTCAGCCATCTTGTGATGTATGCTCGCAAGATGTCAACACAGACCGATAATGACCAACTGCTAATCCACTACTTTCAGGACAACCTGACTGGTGTTGCGCTCCGGTGGTATATGGGGCTGGAGAGTGCAAGCATCCTCTATTTCAACGACTTAGGCGAGGCCTTCGTCAAGAAGTATAAATATAACGTGGATATGGCTCCGGATAGGGACCAATTGAGGGCGATATCGCAGAAGGACAAGGAGACCTTCAAGAAGTACGCCCAGAGATGGCAAGAGCTGGCAGCTCAGATAGTGCCACCCATGGAAGAGAAGGAGATGACAAAGATCTTCTTGAAGACTTTGAGCTCTTTTTATTATGAAAGAATGATCGCCAGTGCTCCCTCAAACTTCACCGAAATGGTGAATATGGGGATGAGATTGGAAGAAGGGGTCCGTGAAGGACATTTATCTAGAGATGACAGTTCCTCAGCAAAGAATTATGGAGGCTTTGCTAGGAAGAAGGAGGAAGAGACTCATGTTGTGTCCTCTCATATCAGAAGAAGGCCCTCTTTGAGGAGGAAGGATGTGCATCCTGCCATCAACCAACACCAGGTGGCTCATATAGCACCTGCTTTCAGAGAAGTTCATCAACAAGAACAACAACATCGTCAATAACAACAGGCCTACCAGCCTTGCAACAATAATAACACCAGGACCAGCAACTATGAGAGGAAAAGGGTAACTTTTGACCCAATTCCGATGACTTATGCTGAGCTTTGTTCTTCCTTGATTGATAGGAAGCTGATAACTCCACGAGACCCTCCTGCTGTACCGACCAATCCTCAGTGGTGGTATAAGCCTGAGCTTCATTGCGTGTATCATTTCGGTGCCCCCGGACATGACGTGGAGAACTGTTACCCGTTGAAGACCAAGGTGCAAGACCTTGTGAGAAGTGGGATATTGTTTTTTGAGGACGTAGGTCCTAATGTTAAGAAGAACCTATTGCCCGAGAATGGGAAAGCAGTTGTTAATATGGTCCAGGGATGCCCTAGCAAATACAAAGTCCTTTATGTGAATGACATAAGGCAATATTTGGTCGAGATGTATAAGTTGTTGTGTGAACACAGCCATTACGAGCATGACCATGATAGGTGTGAAGTGTGCACTATTAATGAGAGAGGATGTCGTCAGGTGAGAAAGGACATCCAAGAGATGATTGATCAAGGGATGATTGAAATACTTCAGAATCGTAATGAGGACGAAGTTGATGTTATCACCCTAGTGTTTAAGATTCCTGAGCCTTTTGTTATCAAGTATGATGGCAGCAAGAAGAAAGTATCACCAGCTCTTGTGATCAAGCCAACGAGCCCTGTCCCGTATGTATCAGACAAAGCTGTTCCCTACCGATACAACGCAGTTATGCTAGAAGATGGAAAGGAGGTGTCGTTACCCTCAACTTCTATAGTAAGCATTTCAGACGTCAGTGGTGTGACCCGTAGTGGTCGTGTTTTCTCGGCACAGCCGAAACCCCATGAAGATGTCACGAAGGGATATGTTGCTAATCCTGCTGGTCCCGTGGGGACTTCTTCTTCAAATAATCCTGCTCCTGTTGTGAAGGGTGTTGACCCTGTTGTTGTTAAGAATAATAATACTCCTATCCTGGTTGGCCAGTCTGGCATCTTAAAAGAGGGTGGTGATGAGATGTTGAGGCTCATCAAAAGGAGTGAATATAATGTTGTTGATCACCTGCTACAAACTCCATCAAAGATATTTGTCTTATCTTTGTTGACGAATTCTGAGCCACACCACGAAGCTTTACAACGGGTGTTGGACGTGGCATACATGGACCATGATGTCACAATAGAACATTTTGATAGCATTGTTGCAAATATAACCGCTTGCAACAACTTGAGCTTCTGTGATGCTGATCTTCCCGAGGAGGGAAAAGACCACAATTTGGCTTTACACATATCTATGAACTGTAAGGATGATGCCTTGTCCAATGTGTTGATGGACACAGGGTCATCACTTAATGTGTTGCCAAAATCCACTCTTGCTAAACTTCCGTATCAAGGGCCTCCCATGAGGCAGAGTGGAGTGGCTGTGAAGACGTTTGATGGATCGCGGAAAACTGTGATCGGGGAATTAGAACCCCCGATCAAGATTGGACCTAGTGATTTCCAGATCATTTTTCAGGTCATGGATATTCATCCAACTTACAGTTGTTTGCTTGGCAAACCATGGATTCACGAGGCAGGCGGCGTGACATCCACCATACACCAAAAGTTGAAGTTCGTTAAGAACAAAAAGTTGGTGGTGATAGGGGGAGAGAAGGCTCTCTTGGTTAGTCATTTATCTCCTTTCTCCTACATTGATGTTGAGGATGAGGTTGGGACTCCGTTCCAAGCCTTGTCTATTACTGAGCCTTCAAGGAAAGGACTTACTTCATTTGTCTCCTATAATGATGCGAAGTTGGCCATTGAGCATGGTGCAACTACTGGTTTGGGGAAAATGATCAAGTTGGAAGATAACAAGTCCCGAGATGGCATAGGGTATTCTTCTGGTGTTTCCAATGAGCGTGGGATGTTTCAGAGTGGAGGTTTCATCCACACTGTTGAAGATCAGGAGGCTGCTGCCATTGTTGAAGATGATGAAGAGGAAGACCTTGGCAATTTTGTCATACCCGGAGGAATCTGCTATAATTGGATCGTTGTTGATGTTACAACCGTTATCCATAAGTTAACGTAATGTGTTCATTTTGTTCAAAACACCCTTCTCACATGCCAAAAGGAGAAGTGAAGACATTGTTGGCATAATTTGATTGATACAATGATATTCATTCAATAATCACATGTTAAATGTTTGTTTTTTTAAATTATTTTTCCTTTTTGCTTTTTGCATGAAATTGGTGATCACCATAAAACCTAAAAAGAGAATAAAATCAATCTTTTCATCTGCATAATGATTTGCCTTATTTGAATTCAGAAATCTCTTTGATACTCAAAATTATTATGCAGGTTAATCAAACCCATTGAACATAATGATCCAACACCATCTTCCAACTTTGAGTTCCCTGTATTTGAGGCAGAAGAAGATGATGTTGAAGAGATTCCTGATGAGATTACCCGTCTGCTTGAGCACGAGGAGAAGATCATTCAGCCACATCTTGAGAATTTGGAAACAGTCAACTTGGGGTCTGAAGACTGCGCTCGTGAAGTGAAGATTGAGACACTCCTTGAAGAGTTTGTTAAGAGGGGGTTGATTGAGTTGTTACGAGAATATGTCGACGTCTTTGCCTTGTCGTATGAAGACATGCCTGGTCTAGATACTAATATCATGCAACATTTCTTGCCTTTGAAGCCTGAGTGTGTGCATGTGAAGCAAAAGCTCAGAAGAACTCATCCTGATATGGCAGTTAAGATTAAAGAAGAAGTTCAGAAGCAAATTGATGCGGGGTTTCTGGTGACTTCTACATATCCTCAATGGGTGGCCAATATTGTGCCCGTGCCCAAGAAAGATGGAAAAGTCCGAATGTGTGTGGATTACCGTGACTTGAATAAAGCTAGTCCAAAGGATGATTTTCCTCAACCACATATTGATATGTTGGTAGACAATACAGCTAAATTTAATGTCTTTTCATTTATGGACCGATTTTCTGGTTATAATCAGATTAAAATGGCACCCGAGGATATGGAGAAGACAACATTCATCACACCTTGGGGAACATTCTATTATCAAGTGATGCCCTTCGGTTTGAAGAACGCTGGAGCCACGTATCAACGAGCTATGACTACCTTGTTTCATGATATGATGCACAAAGAGATCTAGTTGTATGTCGACGATATGATTGCAAAGTCGAAAACGGAAGTTGGACATGTAGAACACTTACTAAAGCTCTTCCAGCGTTTGAGGAAGTACAAGCTTCGTTTGAATCCGAAGAAGTGTACATTTGGAGTCCGTTCCGGCAAGTTATTGGGCTTTATTGTCAGCGAAAGATGTATTGAAGTTGATCCTGCCAAGGTCAAAGCAATACAAGAGATGTCTGCGCCCAAAACGGAGAAGCAAGTCTGAGGTTTTCTTGGCCGCTTGAATTACATTTCGAGATTTATATCCCACATGACTGCCACATGTGCGCCTATATTCAAGCTCCTCCGGAAAGATCAGCGTCATGATTGGATTGAGGATTGCCAAAAGGCCTTTGATAGTATCAAAGAGTATCTGTCTGAGCCTCTGATTCTGGCTCCGCCTGTTGAAGGGAGACCATTGATTATGTACTTGATCGTGCTTGATGATTCCATGGGTTGTGTATTGGGTCAGCAAGATGAATCAGGGAAGAAAGAATATGCGATATACTACTTGAGGAAGAAGTTCACTGATTGTGAGTCTCGGTACTCAATGCTTGAGAAGACATGTTGTGCTTTGGCTTGGGCTGCTAAGCGCTTACGCCAGTATATGTAAATCATACGACTTGGTTGATATCCAAAATGGATCTGATCAAGTATATCTTTGAGAAGCCTGCTTTAATTGGGAGAATTTCCCGTTGACAGATGTTGTTGTCTAAGTATGATATTGAGTATCGAGCTCAGAAGGCTATTAAAGGTAGTATCTTGGCTGACCATCTAGCACATCAACCAATTGAGGATTATCAGTCTGTGCAGTACGACTTCCCTGATGAGGAGATTCTGTATTTGAAGATGAAAGATTGCGATGAGCCTACGCTCGATGAAGGGCCAAAGCCTGGTTCCCGATGGGGTATGGTGTTCGATGGCGCTGTTAATCAGTATGGAAATCGTATTGGGGCAGTGATTATTACTCCTCAGGGCACACATTTTCCTTTTACAGCAAGGCTAACTTTCAAATGCACGAATAATATGGCGGAATATGAGGCTTGTATTATGGGTTTGGAAGAATGTATTGATCTTTGGATCAAACATCTTGATGTTTATGGTGATTCGGCCCTTGTTGTTAATCAGATTAAGGGTGAATGGGAGACGAATCAGCCTGGCCTCATCCCATACAGAGATTATGTGAGGAGGATTTCAACTTTCTTTACTAAGGTTGATTTCCATCATATTCCTCGAGATGAGAATCGGATGGAAGATGCTCTTGCTACGCTTGCTTCAATGATTATGGTGAAGTATTGGAATGAAGTTCCCAATATTACTGTGATGCGCTTGGATAGACCAGCTCATGCGTTTGCATTTGAAGAAGTAAAAGACGATAAGCCATGGTATTATGATATCAAGTGTTTTCTCCAAAGTCAAATTTACCCACCTGAGGCATCTGTTAAGGATAAGAAGACTTTGAGGAGATTATCAGGCAGTTTCTACCTCAATGGTGATGTACTTTACAAGAGGAATTTTGACATGGTTTTGCTCAGATGCATGGATAGACACGAAGCAGACCTGTTGATGACTAAAGTCCATGAGGGTTCATTTTGTACTCATTCCAATGGACATGCCATGGAAAAGAAGATGTTGAGAGCAGGCTACTATTGACTGACAATGGAGTCTGATTGCTGCAAGTATGTGAAGAAGTGCCACAAGTGTCAAATTTATGCGGATAAGATTCATATTCCCCCGACACTTCTGAATGTTATTTCCTCACCATGACCAATTGAATTTGATAGAGGAGAAGAGATTAACTGCCATGTGCCATGGTCAGTTATATCAACAAAGGATGAAGAAAGCCTTTGATAAGAAGGTCAAGCCTCGTGTGTTCCGAGAAGGTGACCTCGTGCTTAACAAAGTCTTGTCTTTCGCGCTCGATTCCAGGGGCAAGTGGACTCCAAACTATGAAGGCCCATATCTTGTTAAGAGAGCCTTTTCAGGCGGTGCTTTGTTGCTTATAACTATGGATGCGGAGGATTTCACTCGTCCTGTGAATTCAGATGCAGTCAAGAAATACTTCGCCTAAAAACAAAAACAGAATAGCTCGCTAAGTTGAAAACCCGAAAGGGCAGCTTAGGCAAAAATGAGCGTCTCGGTGAATTGAAAACCCGAAAGGGCGGTCCAGGCAAAAGTTAGAGACATAAAAAAAGAATATATATATATATATATATATATATATATATATATATATATATATATATATATCCCGCTAGATTGAGTACCTCACCCTGGGGCAATCTAGGCAAAAATTAGGGATTTGGCAAGTAACTGCATCCTGACAAGACTTCGTTCTACAACTGTCTTTTGTCAAAGATTCTCGCTCAGTCATCGTCAACTGAATCTTCAATTACAGTGAATTCAGAGTTGGTGGAGAAACGGTCATTATGTTCAATGTAGCCCTTTTTCCATGTATATCACCAATTTCAAATTTGTAAAGATCCATGGAGTCTCACCATTTGCGGACCACCATTTTATCAAATAAATTTGAGCCTTTATACAATTCTTTGCCCTCTTATTTGTTTCTATTTAACAAACGTTTGCATGTTTTAATTAATGAATATCATTTGTTTTAAGCAAATAAAGTTTTTATAAATCGTTTTAAAAAAAGTGAACATTCACAAAGACTAAAAAGGGTAATAGGAATTTCTTTAGGGCTCTCCCAAGGATAGTACGATTTCTATAAGGTAAAACATTTGTTCATATTCCGGAATATTGATATCCTCTTCATCAACTTTCAGTTGTTTCGTCAGTAGGAAGTTGTTTGGAGCAGTTGGTGAAGTGCCTGGGTCCCTTTTCACCCTCCAGCATGGCACGTGATTGACGAAGGATTCATGTCCGTTTCCCTCAGCCAAGGTTTTTCCTTTGAGGATTTTGGCAGTTTATCCCCAGTATGGTCGCCTACAGTTCATCCCCTTGCAGAATTGCTTGACCCAAGTTTGATAATTTGTGTCCCCAATATGGCAGACCATGGATTCACGAGGCAGGCGCTGTGACATCCACCCTACACAAAAAGTTGAAGTTCGTTAAGAACAAAAAGTTGGTGGTGATAGGGGGAGAGAAGGCTCTCTTGGTCAGTCATTTATCTTTCTTCTCCTACATTGATGCTAAGGATGAGGTTGGGACTCCGTTCCAAGCCTTGTTTATTGTTGAGCCTTCAAGGAAAAGACTTACTTCATTTGTCTCCTATAATGATGCGAAGTTGGCCATTGAGCATGGTGCAACTACTGGTTTGGGGAAAATGATCAAGTTGAAAGATAACAAGTCCCGAGCTGGGATAAGGTATTCTTCTGGTGTTTCCAATGAGCGTGGGCTATTCCAGAGTGGAGGTTTCATCCACACTGTTGAAGATCAGAAGACTGCTGCCATTGTTGAAGATGATGAAGAGGAAGACCTTGGCAACTTTGTCATACCCGGAGGAATCTGCAATAATTGGGTCGTTGTTGATGTTCCAATAGTTATCCATAAGTCAATGTAATGTGTTTATTTTGTTCAAAAAACCCTTCTCCCATGCCAAAAGGAGAAGTGAAGACATTGTTGGCATAATTTGATTAATACAATGACACTCATTCAATAATCACATGTTAAATGTTTGTTTTTTCAAATTATTTTTCCTTTTTGCTTTTTGCATGAAATTGGTGATCACCATAAAACCTAAAAAGAGAATAAAATCAATCTTTTCATCTGCATAATGATTTGCCTTGTTAGAATTTTGAAATCTCTTTTATACTCAAAATCATTATGCAGATTAATCAAACTCATTGAACATAATGATCCAACACCATCTCCCAACTTTGAGTTCCCTGTATTTGAGGCAGAAGAAGATGATGTTGAAGAGATTCCTGATGAGATTACTCGTCTACTTAAGCACGAGGAGAAGATCATTCAGCCACATCTTGAGAATCTAGAAACAGACAACTTGGGGTCTGAAGACTGCGTTTGTGAAGTGAAGATTGGGGCACTCCTTGAAGAGTCTACTAAGAGGGAGTTGATTGAGTTGTTACGAGAATATGTCGACGTCTTTGCCTGGTCGTATGAAGACATGCCTGGTCTAGATATTGATATCGTGCAACATTTCTTGCCTTTGAAACCTAAGTGTGTGCGTGTGAAGAAAATTCTCAGAAGAACTCATACTGATATGGCAGTGAAGATTAAAGAAGAAGTTCAGAAGCAAATTGATGCAGGGTTTCTGGTGACTTCTACATATCCTCAATGGATGGCCAATATTGTGCCCGTGCCCAAGAAAGATGGAAAAGTCCGAATGTGTGTGAATTACCGTGACTTGAATAAAGCTAGACCAAAGGATGATTTCCCTCTACCACATATTGATATGTTGGTAGACAATACAGCTAAATTCAATGTCTTTTCATATATGAATGTATTTTCCGGTTATAATCAGATTAAAATGGCACCCGAGGATATGGAGAAGACAACATTCATCACACCTTGGGGAACATTCTATTATCGAGTGATGCCCTTCGGTTTGAAGAACGTCGGAGCCACGTATCAATGAGCTATGACTACCTTGTTTCATGATATGATGCACAAAGAGATCGAGGTGTATGTCGAAGATATGATTGCAAATTCAAAAACGGAAGTTGAACATGTAAAACACTTGTTGAAGCTCTTCCAGCGTTTGAGGAAGTACAAGCTTCGTTTGAATCCGAACAAGTGTACATTTGGAGTCCGTTCCGGCAAGTTATTGGGCTTTATTGTCAGCGAAAGATGTATTGAAGTTGATCCTGCCAAGGTCAAAGCAATACAAGAGATGTCTGCGCCCAAAACGGAGAAGCAAGTCCGAGGTTTTCTTGGCCGCTTGAATTACATTTCGAGATTTATATCCCACATGACTGCCACATGTGCGCCTATATTCAAGCTCCTCCGGAAAGATCAGCGTCATGATTGGATCGAGGATTGCCAAAAGGCCTTTGATAGTATCAAAGAGTATCTGTCTGAGCCTCCGATTCTGTCTCCGCCTGTTGAAGGGAGACCATTGATTATGTACTTGATCGTGCTTGATGATTCCATGGGTTGTGTATTGGGTCAGCAAGATGAATCAGGGAAGAAAGAATATGCGATATACTACTTGAGTAAGAAGTTCACTGATTGTGAGTCTCGGTACTTAATGCTTGAGAAGACATGTTGTGCTTTGGCTTGGGTTGCTAAGCGCTTACGCCAGTATATGTTGAATCATACGACTTGGTCGATATCCAAAAGGCGTCGAACGATCACCATTTTATTCTCGTAGCTATTGATTACTTCACCAAGTGGGTTGAAGCGGCATCGTATGCGAATGTGACGAGGCAGGTGGTTGTGAAAAGTTTATAAAAAATCAACTCATATGCCGATATGGTGTGCTAGATAAGATCGTTACTGATAATGGATCTAACTTGAACAACAAGATGATGAAAGAGTTGTGTAGCGAGTTCAAGATTGCACATGATAATTCTTCTCCCTATAGACCCAAGATGAATGGGGCTGTTGAAACTGCTAACAAAAACATCAAGAAGATTATTCAGAAGATGGTTGTTACGTACAAAGATTGGCATGAGATGCTGCCATTTGCTTTGCATGGCTATCGTACATCAGTTTGCACTTCAACAGGGGAAACCCATTTCTCTCTTGTGTATGGCATGGAGGTGGTGCTCCCCGTGCAGGTTGAGATCCCATCAATGAGAGTCTTGATGGAAGCAAAATTGATTGAGGTTGAATGGGTTCAGAGTCGTTATGACTAGTTGAATTTTGATAGAGGAGAAGAGATTAACTGTCATGTGCCATGGTCGGTTATATCAACAAAGGATGAAGAAAGCCTTTGATAAGAAGGTCAAGCCTCGTGTGTTCCGAGAAGTTGACCTCGTGCTCAAGAGAGTCTTGTCTTTCGAGCCCGATTCCAGGGGCAAGTGGACTCCAAACTATGAAGACCCATATGTTATTAAGAGATCCTTTTCAGGCGGTGCTTTGTTGCTTACAACTATGGATGGGGAGGATTTCACTCGTCCTATGAATTCATATGCAGTCAAGAAATACTTCGCCTAAAAATAAAAATAGAATAGCTCGCTAAGTTGAAAACCCAAAAGGGCGGCTTAGGCAAAAATGAGTGTCTTGGTGGATTGAAAACCCGAAAGGGCGGTCCAGGCAAAAGTTAGAGACATAAAAAATGAATATATATATATATATATATATATATATATATATATATATATATATATATATATATATATATATATATATATATATATACCGCTAGATTGACTACCTCACCCTAGGGCAATCTAGGCAAAAATTAGGGATTTGGAAAGTAACTGCATCCTGACAAGACATCGTTCTACAACTGTCTTCTGTCAAAGATTCTCCCTCAGTCATCGTCAGCTGAAGCTTCGAATACAGTGAATTCAGAGTTGGTGGAGAAACGGTCATTATGTTCAATGTAGCCCTTTTTCCATATATATCACCAATTTCAAATTTGTAAAGATCCATGGAGTCTCGCCATTTGCGGACCACCATTCTATCAAATAAATTTGAGCCTTTATCCAATTCTTTGCACTCTTATTTGTTTCTGCTTAACAAACGTTTGCATGTTTTAATTAATGAATATCATTTGTTTTAAGCAAATAAAGTTTTTATAAACCGTTTTAAACAAAGTGAACATTCACAAAGACTAAAAAGGATAAATGGAATGTCTTCAGTGCTCTCCCATGGATAGTACGATTTCCAAAAAGTAATACATTTGTTCATATTCCGGCATGTTGATATCCTCTTCATCAACTTTCAGTTGTTTCGTCAGCAGGAAGTTGTTTGGAGCAGTTGGTGAAGTGCCTGAGTCCCTTTTCACCCCCCAGCATGGCACGTGATTGACGAAGGATTCATGTCCGTTTCCCTCAGCCAAGGTTTTTCCTTTGAGGATTTTGGCAGTTTATCCCCAGTATGGTCGCCTACAGTTCATCCCTTGCAGGATTTTTTGACCTAAGTTTGATAATTTGTGTCCCCTCCGTGTTGGAAGATTTCTTCTAAGTTATTGAGATGATGAGGAAGATATGTTTTTTCCTTCCCCAACTGAGCAAATTGGTCTTTCTCCCCTTAGTAGAGATGTCTCTCCTGCAGATAAAAGGGAGTGTTTTGATTGATGAGTATCTGTTTGGCGATTGTTCCCCACAGAGTTTCACATCATTCCTTGATAAGTTCTCTAGTAGAGTTTCTTCTATGAGAATTGTCGGAAAATCCCCGACAGTCGGAAGTTGTGACCTTTGCCTATCCTCGGCGGTGGTCTATGTCTCCTGGTATTAGATCATCTCCACCAGAGCTAATTTCTCATGTGGGCCTTGTCTTTCTTTTTGAAGATATTGTGTCAGATGTCTGTTCGTGGCTCTTGAGCCTTTTTGTGTTAGATATGTCTGTCTGTCAGCATTAATCATACATAAATCACGCATATACATGCATAATCATAGCATTCAGATATTCATGATGCATTCTTTGCCATATATCTTTGCTTTCTATCTCCTGCTATTGGTGAATATTTCTTCCCTAAGCAGATGTTTGTGTCTGATCTCTTCATATAGAGTCAGCCCCATAGGCAGAAAGTGTTTATCTTTCCTTCTTTATTCCCCACTGAGTTATGTTCTCGTGAATGATTAATGTTTCAGTTTCTTCCCTAGTTATGTATCGGTTTGGAATTACTCCCCTAAGTTATATCCTCATTGGGTTGAGTCTTGTTTGATTGTGTCTTTCTAGTTTGTTCCTAGATTGACTTCTCTTTTTGTTATCCCCTGCAGTTCCCTGTGGTTCGGTTGGTCAAATGCTTAGTAACCAGTATTTGTTCACCTTCTTCCCCAGTGGATTTCTATGGTTTTCTACACAGTAACCGATAGATGTAATCCCCTTTTTATTGGTTATCTTTACCCAATAGCTGGTATTGATATTCCTTCGTTTTTGAGTATTTCACCTAGTAACCGGTGATGTATCTCTTGGATAATTGCTCTTGTCAATGTATCCCCAGCGAGTCATCTTTTATTTACCCTTGTTTGGTAATGAATGTTTCTCCGTTTGATTGATCATCATTTTATACCCAGTACCCGGTATCCCGATGTCTTTTCTTTTCGGTCGATTTATCCTTTATTAACCCAGTAACCGGTTGTGGATAATCTTCCATGCGAGTATGTTATCTACGTTATGACGGTAATAGATAATATGTCTCATGCGCTCTTCAGTCGAATTCTTTTTCTTCCCCAGTTGAGCAAGATTCGCATTTCCTTGTGGAATCGAATGTCCATCTTGTGAGTCGAGTTTGCTTTTTCAGCCCTCCTTTTGGATGATGAGTGTCTTGGATGTTCCCAATTCACGCGTAGTTGGTCACCTATTTTATGCCCAGTAACCGGTATCCCTGGTGTTCCTTCCTTCTGCTCCCTATTATGACTTTGTGTCCCCTGTGGAGTCAGTTTTTCCTGAGTTGAGATGTGCCTTTTAGGTCCTCCTCAGATGTTTCGGACGATTGATATCTCTCACCTTTATACCGGTCTTAGATATTCTTTATCCCTGAGTGTGTTGTTCTCTCACCTAGTAACCGGTGTTTTGATAACATGTGTCTCTTTGAGTTTATTACCCAGTAACCGGTAATATCTCGTTGTTTCTTCCTCAACTGAGTCCTTTTTGGACATCCCCGTCTGAGTCTGGATTTTTATCTGATGTATCCTTTGTGGATAGTTTCGCTGTATTGGCATATTCCCCAATACATACATCTTTGCGTCATCTCGAGTCTTTCCATCGATTTATTTTCATGGAATCCCTTCGTGTCTCCCAGCCAGTTTTCAAGTCGTGACCTGCTCACGCATTTTTTCTTGTTTCCCCCCAGAGTCTCTGTCTCCCTAGTGAGTGTGTTGCTCCTGTGGATTTTCAGTCTCTCCTGATTTCTTTTCCTTTGTGGCAATTATTCACCATGAGGATTTTATTTTTGCATACCTACATTTGCATCATGAGGTCTCTTAGGGACCAAAATTCGTCTCTCTGTTATTATTTAAGCTCATTCTACCTCGTCGAGACGAATATTTTACCCTTCATATCGCCGGATAGAATGACCTTAAATAGGGGCATCTGTAAGACCCTAATTTTGACCCTAAGATCCCTCATGGCATCATATCATTGCTCAATGCATTGCCGCAAGGATCATAGCATGTGTGGCTCCTTAACTCTAGGGGTGGGACTTATGTGAGTTGGTTTGAGATCACCAAGCATGCTTGTATTGTATATTATTGCTTTTCTTATTTGTTTACTAACCAAAAGCACAAAAATATGTCACTAACTCTTTTTGTTTTGAAGCTCAACTGATCATGTACTCCTATGCTCCTAGGAGGCTCCTAAGCTCAATGAAGTGGCTAGATGAGGATGAGAAAAAGCATGACAATGGTCCACAAAGCTCCTAATCATCATATATGTCTCCCAAGTATCTCAATTTGCCAATTTGATTAGGATAACCCAAAGGGCTTGAGGATTGTTTCCAAAGGAAACCCTAATTCAATTGTGCTTTGACTGTGCCTTGCTTATGAAGCAACCTCAACCTATGATCAAGTTTAATCAAGGGAAGTTCTTTCATTAATTATTTTATGCATATATGAGTTTATGTGAGGTTCCTCAATCATTCATTCATCAAGATTTGAAGTTTGGCCTTGAGAAGTTGACCAGTCAAGTCATCTAACTAAACTGAAGATCACTGAGATACAACTTGTGATGTGTTTATAAAATGAAGATTACCCCAAGATAAAAAATGTTCTTAAGCACCATATGAAAAACTTTCATGTTCATCAAAAATCCATTTGAAACTTTTAAGGTCATCATTCATTTCAAAACATATAGGTCATTTTGACTGAAACCCTAACTTTGGGTCAACTTCCCAAGGACCTAACTTCCTTAATTTTTATGATTTTGAGGTGATACCGAATGAATTGGAAAGCTTAATACGTCTACTTCAAATGTTATGTTGGACAAAATTTCATAATCCTAAAATAAATACATGTTATAATACAAAACATTATAGGTCACTTTGGACCTAAGTCATTGAATTTGAAAAATGCCCAACTTCAAGTGCGCATAACTTTCTCATGAAAACTCAAAAGGATGCAAAATGTAAGTCTAAATTGATTATCTTGAAAAGATCTACAACTTTTATGTTTGAGTGTTTTCCATTTGAGGCTTGTATCACTGAAACAGAAGGGCTTGAAGATGCTTACTTTTGGTAAAAAAACTTCAAAGGAGAACCTAGACATGTTTTGTACCCAAACCTTCACAGCTAGTTTTCATAAATTTCCAATTTCCAAATGAATTTTTGCCCAACATGACTTTTGTTCTTTATTTCAAGGGCTTTCCAACCATTACTCACATTAATTTTTTGGACTTTCCATGTGGGAGTTTCAAAGAGCTTTATGTTTATGTTCATTTTTGCATTTCACATTATAACTTGGTGCGCAAGCTTGTGTAGTCCCTTGTGCACGTCCAATTCACTTCCATTTGGTCGCAACATGGATTTCCATTCATTCTTGGGCCTCACATGCACCTGTACAGGCCCATGCAAGGAGGATTCAAACTTCATGCACACGAGGGAAGCATTGCCTTGCATCACATTTTAGCTATAAATAAGAGTGCATTCTCATTCAAAGGGGAACCAAGTGGAGATCTGAATTGCTGCTGAATTGAAACCCAAACCCTCACTAAAGGAATTTTCAGTTTTCATTCTCTTTTTCAAGCTTGAAATTCAACATCATTAGTTGATTTTCAAAGCTCAATTCCTTAACCTAGCATCACCATCACACTTCCAGAGCAAAAGTATATCAAGAGCTTGGAGAATTCGTGTTGTTTGAAGCTTCATTTCAGAGGTAGAACACCAAACTTTCTTGATCTAGATCTTGCAATATAATGTGATTCTCTTTGGTTTGTGATGTTTTCTAAAGCCCTCATGCATGAGGCAGGCCAGTGGTGTTCTTAATTTTGCAAATCGTGTCATTTTAGTTCATGCACCATGATCTTCAAGCTCATGTTTCTCTCTAAATAGGAACTGTGAGGATAATCCATGGTTACAGGGGTGATTACATCACCTCAGCTTCATTTTGATGCCTTCATTTTTCATTTTCATTGCCATTTAATTTCCTGCGTGTGGTGGCCGGATCTTGTTGGATCGCCGGAGAAGATGGTGGTTTCCACCACCATCCCCACGTAGTAGCCTCCCAGCCTTTGGATCATGCCGAAACGTTTTAATCTTGGTCTTTCTTTATGTTGACTCATTTAAATGCAAGGTGTAGCGCGCTTGAATTTGGTCTATCGTGTATCCTCGCCTTAGAGCCCTTGATGCCATGCCACGTCAATTAATGAAGTGATCCTATGGCTGCGCATTTTTGCTATTTTTCTAATTTTCTGTTAATTCCATTTAATTCCTTTTATTTTCAAAAATTCATAAATATTTTATTTGAAGTCACAAAAATATGAGATCAATGCCAAAACTTTTCTTGAAAAATCTAGTTTCATATTTTGATTTTTAATTATTTTTGTGACTTTATTTAATATTTTTTGTGAATTATTTGGTTTTTAATAGTTTTAATTCATTTTTAATTACTTTCTGATATTTGAAAAATCCAAAAATATTTTCCTAACACCTATGGATGATGATAAGTCAATGAAAAATAGTCTCATCAATTTCTTATTTGATTTGAGATTTATTTGAGATTTTAATTCATATTGTGTTATTTTTTATTGTTTTTAATTAATTTTAAATAGTTTTTTATTTCAAAAATTATTGAGAAAATTTGTCAAAGTTTGTTTGACCATGTTAGACCTATGAGAATTTAATTGGACTTGTTGAAGTTGATTTGAATTAAATTTGAGGTTTGACCATATTTTGTTTATTTTATTTTGTATTTAATTTTAATTCAAAAATTACCAAAAAAATATGTTTGACTTGTTGACTTGTGATCTTCATTTATTTTCTGTTTAGCATTGATTGATGATGATTTGATTCACTTTTGACCAATTGAGTTTGACACTTGAATTCTATTTTCATCCATTTCATCTTCATCCCATTCTTTTTCTAATTTGGCCAATGAGTTAATGACTTATGGTTGGTCTTGACAAATGAGAGGTTTAACCTTCTTTGATACAAACCAAACTCAACTTGATCCAAGATCAAGTGAGTTGTTTTGTGTCCAAGATAGGTTGCTTCTTGGTCAAGCAAAAAAACCTAAAGTCCATACAAGGCCCTTCCCCTTTTGTTTTGGCATGACAAGTTTTAGGAGCTTGGCTTACTAGTCATGATCTCTAACTTGTGTTTATTTGCCTGTAGTTTTATTGACCGACCTCAGATAGGTGTGACTACTACATTAGTCCACTTACGATTGCTTAACATAGCGCTACATTATCTTTTGACAAGCTAAGATAACTACACTAATTACTAACTTTAATTTGAGCATTTAATTTCTTGCAATTTACTTTAATGTCATTTATTTCTTGCTCATTTATTCATATTGCTTTTCATTTTGCTCACTTGAGCACATATTTTATGTTTATGTCATTTTCGTTTTGCTCATTTGAGCTCATTATTGTATATAAATATATTATTGTCTTGTGTTGGTTTTTGTGTTTGTTTGTGTGAACCAAATGCAAAAAGGAGAAAGGACTTAGAATTAGGACATACCTATGCTCAAAGGAGTTAAAGAGCAACTAGGCCTCATGCCTTTAGAATGCTAAATTTGTTGAAGAGCAGCTAGACCTCATGCCTTTAGAATGCTAAAACTTCAAAGTTGACTTAAAAGGACTTCTTATCTAAACTCATTCCTTGTCCATTCCTCTTATTTTGTTCTGAACTTTTTGATGTTTGCTTTTGTGTGATAGGGATTCCATCTTGAGATAGTAAAGAGGACCATTGTCATGATAAGCAAAGTTAAGAGAGACAAGCCAAAATGGAGATCCTAGGAGCTTGAATCTAATTTGTTTGATTGCTTGATTGTGTGTTAAGTCCAAAGGAAAGGAGCATCTTGAATCATCTCTATGATTTCAAGAAAAGGAACTCCAAGGGTTTTATCTTCTCTCTTATCTTTTTATGCTTCAGGACTAGCCATTCTCTTCTTCTCCTCACTCTAACCCAAGCCAAAAATATTTTCTTGCAAACTTTGACTTTGTTTAAAACTAGAAACCTAGGCCTTAAGCCTTTGACTTTTTCAAAACCATTTTCATCAATACTTATTTGTGAATAAATCTTAACCCAACCTTGACTTCATTTTCTAAGTAAATCTAACTTGTAAATATAACTCACTTCAAGTTGATTTTGTGGTTCCAATGGCCACCTTTGTTAAAACCTTTTCATAAACATTAGTCATAGGTTTGAGTTATCATAGTGGTTGATGTAAATCTCACCTCATCCTTAGTGATTGGATTATAAGTCTTCCGTGCTTATTATAGGGTTAACCCCTCACTAGTATGTTGAAGCTCTCCTCACATGGTGGATTGTTGGTTTAGGTTGAGTTTTCTCCCTTTGATAACAAAAGACCTTAAGGCTTTTGATCAAATCAATTCACCAATCTTTGAGATTTTTACCCCGAACTACGAGGTTTTGATCCTACCTTTGTGATGGTACATAGGCAATGGGTTCATCCATTCAAACAACAAAATTTGTAAATATAATCTATTCTCTACTCATCCCCCGATCCGTTGCACATATTTTCATAAATACCAACTTACAACACATATTTGCAAAAAGGGTTCCCTTAGAGTACTAAAGATGTTTTGGGTGCGTAAAACCTTCCCATTTCATAACCAACCCCCTTACCCAGATCTCTGGCATTTTTATTAGTTTTTGATTTGATAAAACTTCTTACTTGGCTTTTGTTCGCTTTTTAGCCTTTCCTTTGGACAAATAAAAGTGCGGTGGCGACTCGAAATTTTATGTTTACTTTTGGTTTAGTCAATAAACCTAAAGGTAACGAAAACCCCGCTACAGGGCTGTCCAGGGAAAAATTAGAGACATAAAAACAGAAAAAGTTCCCGATAAGTTGAGTACCCCACCTTGGGGCAACTTATGCCAAAATTAGGGATTATGGCAAGTAACTACATTCTGCTGATCTTCAAATTTTGGAGAACTTCGAGCACAAAGGTTGACGTTGACTCATCATCCCAATAGCGGTCAAAAGCACAGTGGATATCAAGGGTTGGTAGAAGGATTAAGGATCATTTGTATTCAATGTAACCCTTTTCCATGTAAATTACCATTTTCAACTTTGTAAAAATCTATGGAGTCTTGTCATTTAGAGACTACCATCCCATTAAATAAAATTGAGCTTTTGTCCAATTATTTCTACTCTTATTTACTTCAGCCAATAGTTTAAATTTTATTATGATCATTTTGGAAATTTAAATTTTTTAATCAAAATCATTTTTTCTTAAAACATATAAAAGCAAGAATTTTTCAAAGCAATTAAAAGGAAGTATCAACAGCACTTCAAAGAGTAGCAAGTCCTTAAGTGTGAAATATCAGAGGTTCCCCAAGCACTTAACCCTTCGGGTATCCCTAGTTATTTGTGTTGATCTAGTTCCCTTGCGAAGTGATTGTTCCCTAGCAGAATTCTGATTCTTTCCCCCAGCTAAGTTGGTTGATTCAGTACCTTGCGGCGTGTTATTTCCCGACAGTGTTTTCTGTGTTCCACAACAGAGATCGCATTTCTTCGGCAGGTTTGATCTTCAGTAGAGTAAGATGCTTTCCCCAGTAGATTGAATTGGTTTCCCCACCAATCACCATCCGACTCGCTCCTAGTCAGAGTTTCCTCCTGGTTTCTGAGCAGCTGTTTTGTGTTTATCTTCTGTATGGTTGTCTCCTATTTGATATGGTGTTAACCTAAAATTCCTTGCAGACTCGATAACTTCTCCTCTCCTTAGCGGATATCCTCCCTCACCTAGATTTGAGCCTTTGGTTTGTTGATTTCTCTATTCTCCAGCAGTTGTCTCCCTTTTTGTGGATTGACCGTAGATTGTACCGATGATTCAAATTCTTTGCGACACCTTTGTATCCTTCGTGATCGTTTTGTCATCATAATCATCGTATATATACATATACATATACATTCATATAATTTCATAATTTGCATATTGGCACCATCATATTTGATTGATTTGTCGATTTGAGATTCTCATTCTCTGTTATGGTGGCACTTTATCCCCATATGAGTTCAGTGTCTGTCCTTCCTCAATTGTAGAGTGTCATCCCCTTTAAGCATAAATACTTTAACCTTTCTCCCCTTCCCCACTGAGTTATTCCTCATGGATGATTCTTACTTCAGTTTCCTTCCCAATTGTTTATCTGGATGGAATCAATCCCTTTGAGTTATGTCCTCATTGGGATGAATCTTGATTGACTATTTCTTTCTAGCTCTTATCTAGATGGATGTTTTGAGTCTCCTAAGAGTTTATTACCCAGTAACTGGTAATATTCTTCTTAGTTGGAAGTTTGTTACTTCTTGCCCAGTACCCGACAAAAGTATCCCAGTTTTCCCAGCAGTGGAATCCCCGGTAGATTCATTTATTTCTGATTCCCCAGGAAGTATATCCTTGATATGTTCATCCTAACCGGTGACGGATATCTTTTTTTCCCCTGCCTGAGTCTATCCTTGATATGTTCATCCTAACCGATGACGGATATTCTCTTCCTTGATATTCTACCCAGTAAAAAGGTAGTTGTAATCCCTATTTTGTTCCCCAGAGAGTTAATCCTTGATGTTTTCATTCTAACCGATGACGGGTTTCCTTCTCTTTGTAGTATTCTACCCAGTAACCGGTAGTTGTAAACCCTATTTTCTCCCGTAGATACTATCCTTTATATGTTCATCCTAACCCCGTGACGGATTGTCTCTTCGATGGTATTCTATCCAGTAACTGATAGATGTAATTCCTATTTTCTCCCCACACATAGTCTGTCCTTGATATGTTCATCCTAACCGATGATGGATTTTCTCTTTGATGGTCTTCTATCCAGCATTCGATAGATGTAATTCTTATTTTTTGTTCAGTTAGTTTATCCTTGATATGTTCATCTTAACCAATAACGGGTATCCTGATTGACAATCCCAAGCAAGTTTATCCTTGATATGTTCATCCTAAACCGATGATGGATATTCTCACCTTTGGTCTTCTGCCTAGTAACTGGTAGTTGTAGTTTTCCCCAGCAAGGTTATTTTTACCCAATAACTGGTAATGAATACTCCCTCCTGGATTTTCTCAGCGAGTCATCCTTGATATGTTCATCTTAATCGATGACGGGTGTCCTCTCTGTCAGATATTTATTATCTCCTCACCCAGTAACAGGTAGTAGATAATAGAATTCTTCTCCTCCTGTGTTGAAGTTTATTTCTTCCCCAATTGAGTTGAGTGCACGTTTCCTTAGTGAAATTGCTTACCCTGCATGATTCAAGTATTTCAATTTTATCCTGACTTACTCGTATCCCCTGCAGATGTTGTTGTTTCCCCAGCTGAGTCTCTTCCATTTTTGTATTGGAATTCCTCGAGTCCCCCAACAGTTTTAAGTCGTAGCCTCGCCTCTTCATTTACTAACCAAAATACAAAAATATGTCTTTGCATTTGCCTGACTCCTTTTGTAGGTAGGGCATAATCTCCATTGATCTATCAAGTTCATATCTAGGGTTTGAGACCCTCATGACAAAGAGCACAACCCTGAATTGATCTAAGAATGGTTATGAGCATCATATATGAGTTCCATTGATCTCTACATGTCATTTTGGTCAAGTGTTCTTCGAGAGTTTGAGGGTGATTTGCCTTGGAAACCCTAGTTTGACTAGGTATCTTGAGTAACTTCTCCAACAAGCTATCTCACCAATTGATCAAATTTCACAAGGGACACTTCAAAATTCATCATCTTATGCATATATGATCTACCATGAGCCAATAAAGTCAAAAGAATTAAAGGTTAGCAAGTTGGTTGATGGTGGTTCGCCAGATGAATTCATCTAATCAAAACTGGGTCTCCCTAGACCCTATCTCCTACAATTTTCACCATATGAAAATTATTCCAAGATCAAAGTTACTCTAAATGACATTCCAAACAACTTTCATGTTGAGACATAGAGCTAGTTTTTCTTGGAAAATCATTTTCTATGTTGAAACATTATAGGTCATTTTGTCTAAACCCTAATTTGAAAGTCAACTTCCCAAGGCCATAACTTGATTTTGAGATGAAAGATTTCCAAGTTTCACAATAAAATTTAATATGTTTACTTAAACTTTTATGTTTTTAGTGAGAGCTAATTCAACTACTATGAGCATGTGATATGAGGTTACATTATAGGTCATTTTTGACCTATACCATTGAACAAGTGGTTTTTCCAAACTTCAAAAATGCATAACTCTATCATTCTAAATCCAAATTACATGAAATTGGTGACCATTTTTAAATTATTTGAAAGCACTACAGCTTTTATGAAAACACTTTTCTCATTTGAAGCTCACATAAAAAGTTAAGTAAGATGGAATATTGAGGTATATGGCTTGACACGTAGAAAATTTTTCAACATGTTAAAATTTCCAAACTTCCACCTCAAAATTCTCCATGTTCCAAGTTCCAAATGAAAAAGTGTTGAACATAAAACTTGTTCCACTTGATCCAAGCTTTCCAAAGAACCCAAGTTCATGCATTTTGGATGAGGTTTGCTAGGTCTGCGCTTGGCTTTAACAGGGCTGCATAATTGGAAAGAATCAAATTCAAAATTTCAGTTCACAATGCCTTTCCATCCAAGCTTCATTCAGACCTCAATTGGAATCATTTTGGACCTTTTTGCATTGCATCATGGGTCTGTACATACCCATGCACTCGTGCCACTCACATTGCTAATTTTGGATAGATTTTGAAGTGTGCAAATATCATTCCATTTGGCTATAAATAGCATGCTTCTGAGCTCATTTGAACAACACTTTGCGCGCCAACTTTGCCCCCCATTGAAACCCTCTCATTCTAAAGGAAAACTTGAGAAATTTCAATTTGAAATTTGAGCTTGAATCTCAACTGTTGGAGATTCAAGAACTCCAGGATCCAAAGCCTTGCAACCTCTCTAATCACTAGCTTCTCAAGTGTGATCAGATTGTGTTTGGAGCAAGCAACATCAAGAACTGCATAACATTGAAGGTAATTTTCAGAAAACTTCATCTCTTCGATTCTCACTCAATTCTACTCAATTCTCTTGGATCTTTGGTTGTCTGAAGTCCTACCAATGTAGGCAAGAAGATTGAGTTGCTTAGAGGTCAAATCGAAGCAACTCAGTTAACACACCTCAAAATTCAACTCCTCATATCTTTCTATATATGTGGAGTTAGTTAAAATTGAGGTCAGGTTCGTGCTCTACGCCATTTTTTCTTTCAGATCGTGTCCTCCTTTTTTATTTTGGTGATTGTTGAAGGTGAACCAGTCCGGCGAGGTCCACCAGAGAAGAAGACCGGAGTTACAACTCCGGTCGTGTGTTGGCACGTCTCCAACCACATGATCTAGTTTAAATGTTTTAATCTCACGCGTCCATTATGATTACCATCCTCGCAGCCGTTGACTCGTGTGTTTGGTGGAACGCGCGTTTTAAGCCACTTGATCTGCCACCTCAATTAAAGAGGGAAATCAAGTGGCTCACATTTTTTCATATTTTCTTTTTTTTTTTATTCCTTTTATTTTCATTAATTCATATTAATTTTAATATTGATCCAAAAAATATGAGAGTTTCACCAAAAAATTTCAAATAATTTCCTCATTCATATTCTGAATTAAAATTATTTTTTGGATCATTATTAATATTTTTCATGATTTAATTGATTTTTTGATTATTTTTAATTGTTTAAAAATACTTTTAAGTCTTTAAAAATTCTGAATTTTTTTCTCCAAGGTCCTTTGACCTTGTTTGACCTATGATAAATCTCATGGTCATTTCTTTGGTGTTTTGATGAGGTTTTAGGAACTTGACAAACCATATTTAATTTAAATGCATTATTTTAGTCTTTTTAATTTGAATAAATGCCAATTAATTGTGTTGACCTATTGTGATGACTTGTTTGAGTCAGACTCTTGTTGTTGGGCCTTGGTCAAGGTTGATTTGACTTTGTCATGTTAATATCATTGGATTTAGGGGATTGATGGAAAAATCAACATGAGTATGTGTAAGACCCCAATTTTTGACCCTAAGATCCCTCATGGCATCATAGCATCTCATAGCTTAAGCCTCAAGGATCATTGAGCATCTTGCTTCCTTTACCTATGGTTGGGATCTCTTTGTGAGTGATTGTTGATCATCAAGCATGTTTGCATTGTATATCATTGCTTTTCTCATTTTTTGTTTGCTAACCAAATGCACAAAAATATGTCATTAACCTTTGTTACTTGCAGCTTAAGCAGTCAATAGGTCAAGCACATCAAGAGAATCCTTTGTGCAAGTGAGGAGGTATTCCCTTTGAGATGAAAACAACATGATCATTACAAGAGCTTATATGAGCTAGGGTTTCATTTTGAAGAAATCTTACCAAGTGGTAGAGACCCAAGTTCATCAAGGCATTTTCAGGTCATCTGAGGACCATGAAGGTCAACTGTGCAGTCAACTGAGGGCTATGATTTGGGGAAATGAATTTTTACACCTCAATCATGTTCATACAAGGCCTATTCATCATTTCAAACATCTATCTTGAAGATTTTGAAGTCATTGCAAAAGTTTCCAAAAATGGAAAATGACCTGTAATTTCAAGTTTCCAAAAATGGCAAGTTTTTTATCCACATTCAACTTGATTTTCCAACATTAGAGAAGCTTAAAATGGATTTTTGGTGAATATGAAAGTTGAAGATCTTTCTCTCCTCTTTTTAAAAAGTCCTATATCATGTCCATCTGATGATTGGTTGAGAAGTTATGGCCAAATGATCACAAAGTATGCATGGAAGTTCAACATGGCATAACTTTTGATTCAAAACTCCAAATTGGTCCACTCTTTTTGCAAAATGCTCCTTGTGACCAATACTTTCCAAATGAATCATTGCCTTGCATGAATGAAGCTCATCATCACTTGTCCATACATGTGCATTTTGGAGGGAAATTTGATAATTCAAATTTGGTTGATCATACAAGCAAAAGACCACTTCCATCATGTTTATTGGTTAATTTTTAAGTGAACTTGAAGCATAACATGGCACTATTCACGTACACATGACCACATGCTAAGCACACTTGCCATTTTTGCACCACACCTCATATTTCCTTAATCAAGATTAACCAAGGCTTAATTGTGATTTGAGTGTGATTAAGGGATCATATATAAGCTAAACCCTAACTGCATTTGAGAAAAAAGAAGCATTTGAGATCTGAAAAATTCACATTCCCTCCAATTTCTCTCTCTCTTCGAATCTCTCAATTCTCCACACAAACACCAGATTTTACTGCATAATCTTGATCATCATCCTTCATTGATCAAGATTCAACCATTACTTTGATCAATTCAGTCCAGATTCGTGCATTTCAAGTGTAAACTCATGGCTTTGGTTTTCTGAAATTGAGCTAGATTCAAGCTGTTTCCATTGCTAATTCTTGTTCAAAGCTTCAAATCAAGGTTCAAGAAGTTGATCTGGAGCTGGAGGAAGCTTGGGCACGCGAATTCATCCACTGCCATTTCAAGTAAGTTGAAATTCGACCATCTCCTTTTGCCATTTTCTTGCCATGAATGTATAGATCTTGTTACACTGAGCATGCTGATATGATTACTTTTGAAAATGGATGAGAAATGAGCCTGATATATGAACTGGAATTTTTGATGTCAATTATGTTTTGCTTCGATCCGTGAGATTTAGTAGGAATTAGGTTGAATGATCATGATATTTGGAATTCTGGTTGAACGCTGGTTTGAGTGATGTACAATTAGGTGGATTCTAGAAAAATCCACGGCGGAGCTCCGCCTGGTTGGTCGGAGAAGACAACCGTCTCCACCGTCTGGTTGTTGCTAGGGTTTCATGATGAAACGCTGCGTTTTGGCTTAGGCTTGATCCTTCAGCGTGCGTGTTTGATTCCTCGCTGGTGCATTTTCTGAACTTAATTGTTTAAATTCTCATTTCCCTGGCCTTGCGTGCGTGAGTTCGATCCTTGGCTCATGCAGTTTTCTAAATTTTAATTGATTTCTCATTCTGGACCTGGCGTGCGTGCGTTCGATTCCTCGCTCATGCATGTTTATGAATTTCATTTTGAATATCCTCATGTATCCATGGACGCGTGTGTTCGAACCTGGCTGATGTACATATGATTGATTTCAGTTTGAATTCTCATTTTTCCCTCCATTATTTTCATATTATTTCACATTATTTTGTTCATCTTTCAAAAATCATTAAAAATAGTAGAAATGTCCAAATTGATCCCATTTTCTTTTCACATTCTTGTTTTGATCTCTAGTTTTTTATAGCATTTATTTCATGATTTGTTGGTTGCTAGATTTCTAATTGTGAATTTTTGATTGAACCTTATGCCAAATTGACATGTTACATTCAATGCTTGGTGAAATGCTTTGTGTTGATCCAATTGATCTGAAATTTGGCATGCTTGATCCTCACATGTGATATGATTTTTGAGCTTTGGTTTGGAATTTTTATCATATGCTATCACTGTTTTGCACACATAAAGATATGGTGTGACAATTTGTGTCACATTTTTTGTATTCAATTTGTGCATTTTTGTTTACCTATCATTTGAGTTCTTCTAGATCTGATTTTTTGCATGATCTATGTTCATAACATGAGTAACTTGCATAAAAAAATTCATGATCATTAGATGCATTTCTTTTTTGATTTGTATTTTCTAATTTGGATGTCCATTTTGTGCACCTTTGCTTGCCTTTGCTTTACATTGATCATTTGAGCCACTTGCCTTGTGAATTGATCTTGGTCCTTTTGAGGACATTTTCTTAATTGTTTGAATGTGCAATATGTGAAAGATTGACTTCTGTTTTCATCATTTGATTTGGTTTTGAACCTAGTCTTTGTACTAGTGTTTTGTACATAAACTAATTGTGCTTTGTGTTTCAGGTTTGGACATTTAGCTTTGATGGTTGGTTTGATCTCACTTTATGAGATACAAATGCTTTTGAGTAATAACTCTTGCTATTTTGTAGGTTCTAATTGATGCTGATTGCTTCACTTGAGTGCTTGAGCATTGTTCATTAAGTTGTAAATATTGGACAGTTCCACTGTTTGTCTGTTGGTTTTCTGATTGAGATATTAACTGTTTAGCTTTTGTATAGGTACATTAGTTGCTAGCTTTTAGCTCTTGCTTAAGCTTTGGATTGTGGTTGATACACCACTTAGGTAGCTACTCTCTTACTCCATGTAGTCTGGAAGTCCTGTCACCTTTTTGGCAGGCATTTGGCTGAAGTCCTCCTTAAGAGGCTCTGTTTGTGATTGTTTACATTTGTGCCAAAGACCTCTAAATGAGGCATGTTACTTGATAAGTCCTCCTAAGTGAAGAGGCAATTGACAGATAGAAGGGATTAGCAATCAATCCTCTGTTATTCAGTGAGTCGTTCATTATGCTCGCACTACGTGCTGATGCTCTTGAACAAGTACCCAAGATCTTGTTTCAAGTCTGTCAAGTGGAATAGGATCCCACATTCTGGATCCCCACGTTTTCTTTGTCATAAGCTCACCCAGGCCAGGGTTAAGAGCATGAGGTCTCATCCTCATTTCCTATTTGATCAACTTCACCCTAACTCTCAATGTTAGTGGTTAAGAGCTCACAGCTTTCCATTACAATTTGGCTTGTTTGTCGAGGTTGATATGACCCCTCTTGACTAAAGCCCACCTATTTGATTGAGCCTCTTGTTTGTATATAGTGTATGATGCATTGTTTGATTGATTGCTTTGCATGTGTTTGCTTTTGCTCATTTGTTTGTTTTGAGGAGTTAGATATAAGTCCATCTATTGGCATTATGTTTCCTGTTTGTTTTGAGGAGTTAGATATAAGTCCATATATTGGCATTCTGTTTCCGTTTTGTTGTTTGGAGTCGGATCTAAGTCCATATATTGGCATTATGTTTCCTTTTTGTTGTTTGGAGTCGGATCTAAGTCCATATATTGGCATTCTGTTTCCTTTTTGTTGTTTGAAGTTGGATGTAAGTCCATATATTGGCATTCTGTTTCCTTTTATTTGTGGTTCTCTTATGAGACTTTTGTTGTTGCCTTGTGCTTATTCCAAAGGAACTTACTTGAATCATCTCTATGATCTCGAGAAAGGAATTCCTATTGCGGCTTTATTCCCCACCTCTTGTATGCTTAACCTTGATCCTTTTTTATCCTTAACCCAAACCAAAAACTTTTGTGCAAACATTTCACTTGTTTTCAACATTAGAAACCTAAGCCTTAGGCTTTTGATTTTCAAACTTTCTTTTCATAACACTCATTTTGAATTGAATCTTTAAATCAACTTTGACCATTTTGTACATACTTCTAATTGGTTAATGCAACCCACTCAAATGTGCTTCTTTTGTGGCTCCATGCCCACTTCTTAATCAAATTTTTCATAACCTTTAGCTATTAGGTTTGAGTTATCTTTGTGGTAGATATAATACTCACCTTTGTCCTTAGTGATTGGACAATAAGTCTTCCATGCTTATTATAGGGTTAACCCCTCACTAGCATGTCGAAGCTATCCTCACATGGTGGACTTGTGGTTTTTCAGGTCGAGTTTTCTCCCTTTGATAACAAAAGACCTTAAGGCTTTTGGACCAATCAATCTACTCATTTGTTTCGAAATCTTTTACCCGAACTACGGGGTTTTGATCCTTATCTTTCATGAGAGGGTACATAGGCAATGGGTTTATCCATCCAAACACAAAATGTAAATAAACTTGTATATTCTTTTCTCATCTCTTCAATCATGTTTGCACAAAATAATTTCATAAACAATAACCTTTTGCAACAAGTGTGAAAAGGGCTCCCTAGGAGTACCTAGGATGCCTTGGGTGCCTAACACCTTCCCTTTGCATAACCAACCCCCTTACCCAGATCTCTGACCCTCTTTTACTAGTTTTTTTTGTAAAACTTTATAGGTTTTTGTTCGCTTTCTAACCATTCCTTTGGATAAATAGAAGTGAGGTGGCGACTCGACTTTGT